>NW_026057584.1:8855976-9136402 GCF_023721935.1 Panthera uncia
GGCAAAGGAAGAGTGAAGAGCAGAGAGGGAGGCCAGGCAGAAAAAGGGGAGGTAGGGTGGGGAAGGGGGGCTGGCAGGGCAGGGGCAGCAGGGGCAGCAGGGGACTCCAAGGAGCATGTGGAGACAGTGGGCCTTGTGGGCGTCCAGGTGAGGAGGGGGTCAGCTGGTGAGAGGCAGGAGCTTGGCCAGGCAAGGTGGGCCAGCAGGAGGAGGGTGGGGTCAAGGGCTCAGAGTGGGGGCCTGCAGGAGGCAGGGCTGGAGGGCAGCAGGTAGGGGAGAAGAGGCAAGGGAAGGGGTAGGGGAAGGGGGAGTGCCGGGGGGTAGGGTAATAGTAGGGCTGCTTTTTCTTCATTGCTGCCAGGGAGCAGGTGAGAACCTGACCCCAGGGTTCTGGAATCTAAGGTCCATCGGCCTGTGTTGCTTTAGGATTTGTCCTTGTGACCTCAGAGGCAGACAATTCTTGAGAGAGAATTGCCTGCAGCACAGCTGTGCCCATTGCAGAGATGAGGAAACCGAGGCCCTGACGGAGGCCTTCAGAGGCAGCGCTTGGGCTGGAAATAGGTGTGTTTTTGTCAAGGACCCAGAAAGAGGTGGGGTCTGGGAATGGAGTGAACAATCCTGGATCAGGCTGGAGGGCCGGACTCAGTAAGAGAGCCAGGCTGCAGACACATCCGGGCAGCTGGAAGATGCTAGACCTTCGGCCACCCGGGGAGACTGTCCTCGTCTTACCATCTTCTTAAGTTGGACTCTGAGGGAGTGGTTTAGGCGAGGCCTCGGGACCTCATCATACTCGTGTTCATTCACACTCATTCATCACGTCCTCTTCTCGTAGAAGACGTGTGGGTCCAATTATTGTAACGAATCCTGAAAACTTTCCCCTTCCATAATAGCTTTCTCTTCATGTAACATTATATGGCTTCTATGATGGAGTTTGACGTGCTTTCACAGAATTCTCCATGGTTTTAAAATTATTTAATGCATAAATTAAGACTTCTGGTCACCTTAGAATGAGGATCCACCCAGTTCATGGAGAATTTTCTACCTTCAAAATCAACAAGGAGAGGATGAATTTTTGTTCTTGTGACATCTGCTGACCTTTTCTGTGCCCTGCGGCCACCTCTCAGAAACCGCAGTGACAGCTTGAGGGAGTAGAGTCCCCTGAGGAGACAGGTGGGATGGGCTGCAGGTGGGGGTAAGTTCCTCTAAGCTGCAGAAGCACCTTGAGGTTGTTGGTTGGGTGCAGACAGCACTGGTTTGAGGACAAAGAGCCTGAGGTTCATGCCTGACTCGCCAGATTTTCTCTGTGAAGCTGGAGGCAAAGGTGTCGTGGATGTGGGGAGCTGGGGGAGCTTGGCACAAGGGCTGACCTTCGGCCAAGAAGGGTTGCTGGAGCCCTAAGACCGCCATTTCCAGCCTCAGCTCTGCTCTGTGCTCTTGGGGCACGTGTAGACTCGTGACTCGGCCTTGCTGCACCTCAGTTTCCCCACCTGTAAATGAGGCTAGTGATAGTCTACACCTCATGGGTGGTTTGGAGAACGTACTGAGTTTATTTATAAAGTGCATCGCTCACTGACCCTTAGGACTCCCGATATAAATGGTGGAGGGTTGTGTCTCTGTCATTAATGAAGTCTCCTTGCAGGGCTGGGGTGATAGCGGTGGTGGGACGGGCAGGTATTTGATGACAATGAGTAAGCAGAAGTGGAAGACTCCATGTGGGGGGCAAGAGGCGCTCGGGACAAAGGGCTTTCGCCTGAGAGTGAGAGTGTTTCCTTCATCCCAGGGAGGTGGGGGGTGCTGGGACCCCCGTAACTCTGACCTGCCGGGCACTAATGGAGAAGTTTTTAATCCTCCAACCTAGGCTAAAAAAAAAAAAAAAAAAAAATTCAGAGACTTCCAGGAAGGAAATGAATACCATACTTACTCTAACTGTGGAGGAGTGAAGATACACACATTATCGAAGTGCCCAAGGCAGTTTACGGGAACAAAAGAAAGTACTGTTAACACCCAAATCGACAATTTCCATGCAGCAAAACAAATATAAAAATGTGTGCCCATAGGGAGGGGTCGGGAGGGGTGGTGTGGGGAGAAAACACGTCACAAAAAATAAGACAGACATTTAATAGCTGAAGTGTGAAAGGAAATATTAAACTCCGATTGACACGTGGGCTAAGGACTTAAGTATACTTTATGCAAAAGGAAACATGAAGAGGGGCACCTGGGTGGCTCAGTCGGTTGAGCGTCCGACTTCGACTCGGGTCATGATCCCGCAGTCCGTGAGTCAGTGCCCCGCATGGAGCTCTGTGCTGACAGCTCAGAGCCTGGAACCTGCTTTGGATTGTCTGTCTGTCTCTCTCTGCCCCTCCTCTGCGTGCACTCTCTCTCTCTCAAAAATAAATAATAAAACATTTTTAAA
The DNA here is from genome assembly GCF_023721935.1 of Panthera uncia. Taxonomy (NCBI): domain Eukaryota; kingdom Metazoa; phylum Chordata; class Mammalia; order Carnivora; family Felidae; genus Panthera; species Panthera uncia. The sequence goes on from NW_026057584.1 coordinate 8,858,390, forward strand.
AATTAAAAAAAAAAAAGGAAACATGAAAAGAAAACGATTTCAAAAGGATCCACCCTTTCCAACCCCCCACGTGTCTCTAGGAAACATACAAATGCAACCCAATAGCTGCGGCTTCTGGCAGGTGACATGTACAGAGAAGCCGGGCGAGGCTATAGGCCAGAAGCCCCCAGGGCCCAGGCAGGAGTGGCAGGGCGCCCCGATTGCCAGGTGGGAGCAGAGGAAAGGCCTGGAAAGTCCTGCACCCCCACAGGACACTGGGGAGCCTGAATTAGAAGCTCTTGTGTTAACCTGGGGGCATCCACTTCGAGTCCTGAGATGTTCCGAGGCTCCCTAGAAGTGCTGGCCTCTCGTGTATAAACCACAGAACCTCTCCTCCCCTGAGTGCAACCAGAGGGGAGGCTTTGGGTGTCCGTCTTTCCATGGTCTTTACAACCTTCCCAGTGAAGGGCCCTCTCTGCCTGATGTGGAATTTCGGCCTCTGGCTTGAAGACAGCCTTTGCTCAGGGGGACTTGGGCCCCCCCCCCCCCAATTCGGGCCATAAGTGGCTACAGGCAGGACGATGCAGGGAGCAGGGAGCTCTGAAAGAATTACGAGAGCCGTGGCAGAAACGGAAGGAAAGCCCACACCCAGTTGTCCAGAACTTCAGGCCTGCAACCTCAATGCTACATTTCCAGTGAGAACCGGAGGGGGCGTGTGGGAGGGGAAGGGGTGAGTTCTAAAGGGTTGCTGCCCCCTTGTGTGTTTTACTCCACCCTGCCTCGACATTGTGAGTTGTGACCTTGAAGCTGCCAGCCACCCGGTGCCCACTTCCAAGGAGGCCGAACATTTTCCGTCTGTATGGGTGGCTATGACGGTCCAGCTGTCTTTTCAAGCAACTAGGGGGGTGGGGCAGCGTGGGGGCAGCCCTTGGGGACTCGGTTCAGACCCCAGGAAAGGGCCTCATTTCTGCTCCAGTGGAGTCGTACAGGCTAAATGCATAGGACGAGCTTGGGGACAGAACTGTGGCAGAGCCTGAAATTTTGGATCAGAGAGTGGGAGGGCACAGAGGGGCTGGACCCATCCCCCTCTTCCTGCCTTTTGGTCCTCAGTTTCTCCTGCCCTCCCTTCTTTGCTGAGGCACCCTCATTTCTGGGACCCCTACCCCCACCCCGCCCACCACCTTCAGTGTTTTATGTTGTTCTTTTCCCCGGAGACCATTGAGGCTGACACAATGGCACTGGGGGCTGGGGGTGGGTCTCAGCAGCCTCAAGCCCCGCAACCCTCTTGTCACGCCAGCTCCTGAAAACAGTTTTTGAGAGAGGTGCTACTGTCTGTCTTGATCACCAGTGCCCGGTGCAGAGTTGTGATCAACGGATCCTTGTTGGCTAGATGAATGTATGAGTGCAATTTCCAGAAGTTAGGCCAAGAGCCAAGCTGACGTAGTAGCTACGTGAGGTTGTGGCTACTTGAACCTGGGGCTGCCTGAGGCTCTCACTAGAACCAGGCTGCCTCAGATGATGGCGACCCCTTCCGCTCCCGACTCCTTTCCCGTTACTGCTGTTGCCCTCACCCCACCCTGGCCCTGCCACCCGAGTGGGTCTGTCCTGTGTCCAGTCCCTGAACTGCCCATCGCACCGTAGCTGGATTTGGGTGGCTGTTGGAAGAAAGGCACTATACTATAAAGCCTGATGGGATGGTTTCCTGTCCACCGAATTTGTTCCCCGGTTCCTCTGAGCACCCCTGCCTTTATCCTGTCTGGCCAGCATCCCCCCAGTCTCGGCTCCGGCTAGCCCCCCATGTCCCCAGGCTTCAGCTGCACAGAGACTCCTGGCCTCACCCAAGATGTCAATTTCCTTCCTCCTTTTGTCTGCACTTAGGCTATTCTCTGTGCTTCTGGCATCTTCTGTCCCTACTTTGCCCCCGTCCCTGGTCCCTGAGCAACTCCCCCAGGCGGGATTGGGGGGCATCCTGATGGTTCTGGCCCAGCTCTTACACCCTGTGATGCCCCCAGTGGGCAAGTCTTCGTCTCTGGAAGAGACGCTCCATGAGTACAGGGAGAACTTCAGTCGCTGAAGGAGGAAATTTAAGCAGCATCAGGAGAGGGTGTGGTGAGTCCCTAGGTGCTGAGGAGCCGCCCTTTGCCAAACCCAGAGTGGCTCTTTCCTCACCCTACACGCAAGTGACTCTGGAGCTCAGATGCTACCGCAGGACACTGGAAAGGTTGGAGGTCTGAGCCCCCCACTCTGGGCTTCCCAGCTGGTGGGCAGGCAGGACCTCCCACCTCTGCCCCCACACCAGGCTCCCAAAGCTTCTGATTTGTTCGGGAAGGTGAGAGGGTGGGCAGGGTGGCTGCTTCTGGGAGGTTTAAGGAATCTTCTGAGAAAAAAGTCTTCATATTTGTGACTACCCAGGCCTGGGGCGGGGGCAGGGGGAGAAGACCTAGATGGAGGGACCAGAGTCATGGGTGGGGCCTTGGGCAAGTCCCTGCCTGGCTTCCCCCTGAGGAGAGTCTCTCTGGCCCAAACAGGCTCCTGCCTCGGGCGGGGTCCCCCATCACGCTCCTGATGAAGGTCATTAGCAAAACTCTTCAAAAAAGGGTGGAAGACGGGGCGCCTGGGTGGCTCAGTCAGTTAAGCGTCCATCTTTGGCTCAGGATGACTTCAGCTCAGGTTGTGATCTCAGGGTTCGTGAGTTCAAGCCCCTCGAGCCCCACGAGCCCCGCGTCAGGCTCTGTGCTGACAGCTCAGAGCCTGGAGCCTCCTTCAGATTCTGTGTTTCCCTGTCTCTCTGCCCCTACCCCTCTCGTTCTCTCTCCCTCTCTCAAAAATAAACACACATTGGGGTGCCTGGGTGGCTCAGTCAGTTGAGCGTCGGACTTCGGCTCAGGTCATGACCTCACCGCTTGTGAGTTCGAGCCCCGTGTCATGCTCTGTGCTGACAGCTCGGAGCCTGAAGCCTGCTTCGGATTCTGGGTCTTCCTCTCTCTCTGCCCCTCCCTTGCTCTGTCTCTCTCTCTCTCTCTCTCTCTCTCTCTCTCAAGAATAAATAAAACATTAAAAAAATTAAAAAAAATAAACACACATTAAAAAATTAAAAAGAAAAGTAAGGGTGGGAGATGATTTGTATGCAGCACAGCTTACGTCATACACAGTTTTTTGTGTTAAAAGAGGGAGAAAACGAGAACATATATGTACATATGTTGGTATAGAAGCTCTGGAAGAAGAGGGTGGGCGGGCACTGGATTTGGGGGCCCAGTGGTTGGGCAGAGACATCTTACCGTATGCGTTTACATGTGTATTTGGATCATGTGCACGTACTCAAAATTCTAAATCAAAAGCAACAGCAATAAAAGAGAAATAGTAATTACAAAAGAGAGGATAGCCAGGGGGCGAGGCTCCCTTTGAGGAGGGGCTGAGTGGAGAGTCACCCGCCGTGGGCCCCCGCGTGCTGACCCCTTCCCAGGGCTCCCGACGCCACAGGCCCTGGACACCTGCATGGCTCCTCCCTGTCCTTCCCGGGACGCTTCCAGCCTCCAAAGCTGCGCCCACGACGCCCAGGCCTGGCCGACTCATGGGGGCTTACATCGGGCCAGGGGCCTACGGGGGCCTTGCTGTCTTCACTCCCAGGCCAGCTTGCGGCCCGGGTCAGGGAGTGAACTTGGTTCTGCCCATAGCACAAGCACGGGCAGGATCAGAGTCATATGGCTCTGTGAACCTCTTTTCCCAGGGATGGGGACCCCATGCTCTGGAGGGCCAGGCGACCTCCCCACGGTCACACACAGCTGTTGTTTCTACAGAGATGGCCCCATGCTGGGATGAATTACCCAGAATGGGGAGTTTCTATTCCTGTAGACACCCGAAAGTCACAGCGTGCCCGGCCTATAAAAATAGCCCGTGCTTTGGTCTCTAACGGGATCTCCTGGTCCCTCCCCGGCACCGAAGCTGAATCCGTCAGGGTGTTTCGGCCCAGACTCTCTTGAGCAGCTGCCATCTCTGAGGGGGTCCCTGCTGAGAGCCACCCAGGGTCCATGAGTGAGTCTCAGCTCCCCAGCCCTGCATGTGGGAGGCGCGGGGAAAATCTCTGCCTGAAGGGCCCTCGGGGACTGTGTGGCCCAAGGCTGAACCATGTTGCGGTGGAGGCCCTGGCGTGGGAAGCCAGGGCCCGGCACGGCTACCCACACCCGCCCTGCTGCCCGGCCCTTGAAGATGCATGTACAGGGGCTGACGCGTCCCCCGGGCTGGGGCCTTCCTGACCCGCCAGTCCCCTCAACATGAAGGCGTGCACCATCGCACTCCTTGTGTGGATGGCAGTTCTGAATCCTGAACCCCAGAAGGGCTGGAAGTCGGGACAGCCTTCTTCAGACGCTGGCTGTCCCTGTGTGACCCCCAGCCTTTCTGCAGTTGTGTCTCACCTCTGCGCGTGCCGTGGTTCTTGCCCCCCCTTCTCCCTGTTTTTTTTCGGAAGCTGAGTGAACATCAGAGGGCCTAAGAGTGAGACCGTCCCCCTAGAAACATGTTTCTCATGCCCCATTCTCGTTCGCTTGGTGGGGAGGGACGCCCACACAGCCCCTCTCCAGAGCCAAGGGAAAGAGCCCCCCCCAACCCCCCCCCCCCCCCCCCCCCCCACGCCGGGGGCTAGGGCCATTTGAAAAGCATCTTGGTCCCACCCCCTCATTTCACTGATAAGGAAGCTGAACCCCAGAGAGGGAAGTGGTTCTCTCCAGGGCAGGCTGGTGACCGAGCTGGGACGACAAGTGACATCTCACGGCTCACTCAGCTGCACCGGACCCCCAACAGGTAACAGCCCCCCGGGCCACTTAGAAAAATCGAGACACAGAGGCCACGGACTGACCTCGTTTTCCTGGATGCCGGGTGACTTCCTGAGGCCTGCTGGTGCTTTGTGGTCTGGGCTCCGTCCACACCTGCCCAGACTCGGCGTCCCAGTTGGAAGGGGTGGCCGCAGCCCCCAGCAGCCTCCACGACAATAGCAGTAGCAGGCGGAGGGCTGGTTTGTTCTTGACTATCGGTGACATTTCCTACGAACCCTCAACTTCCTCCTGATTTGACTCAGGGTTGTAGCATCTTGCTGGGGTGGGGAAACCTCACCGTAGGCAGCCCGGGAGCCTTCCCCAGGGGGGCTTGGCTTGCGTGTCACTACCTCCTGCCGACCCTACTGCCTGCCTCCCGGAACCTGGGCCTGGAAAGCACCAAGAGCCCAAGACCACACACTGTCAGGAATCACCCTCTAGCCCCTGGGCAAGGTGCTCCAGGCAGGCCAGGGCCGTGAGTAACTTCCCGGCCTCAGTGGACCCCTCTGGAGAATGGAAACAATAATGGTTTTCTCTTCCTGGGGCTCTTAAGAGCAGTAAGTGATGGAAGAGCTCGGCCATGCAGTCAGCAACTGGGAAGCTGTGCCTGCTGTTATATATCATAACTGGATTAGTCCCTATATGTACCCCTACGGTGCACGCGGATGATTGGCCCCACTTGGCCACAGCAGGGAAATCACGTCAGGTGATACAGGTGGATCAGGACAGTGGACACTTGAAGGAAGGGATGAGGTTTTTAAGAGGGGAGGCGAGAGTCTGAGGGGAAATAGGAGGCGGTAAGTGGAATCAGGCACCCCAAAAAGTGAGGAAGGGGGAGCTGGGGGCTCCTGGGTATATCGGAGGCTCTTGCCGGTGATACTGGTGATGCTGTTGGGGGAGGGGAGATAAAGGAGAGACTCAACGTGAGGGCCAGTGAGGCCCCCCACCATCTGTTTGACCTCGGGTAGACTCTAGCTTCTGTGAGCCTCACTGTCCTCACCTGTCAAATGGGCATCATTATAACAACGGTCCAGGAATGTACCGAGTTCCCACCAGAGAGCACTTAGCACAGGAACAGCCACATCTCAAGTCCCTGAACTGACCCCTCTCTGACTCCCTGAACCCCACTCCAACCTGCCAGGCTCGGGGTGCAGCTTCGGCAAAACTTTGGAGTCAGGGAGATTCTATGTGCTCTGTCCCGCCTGTGTCCTGTTCCTTTTCACATCGTGTCCTCCAGAAGCCCAGCTCAGGTGTAGACAGATGAATTTATTTATGCTATGGTGTTAGTGGCAGATAATGGCATCCAAATAAATATTTATATTCTGCTTGTGGGATTCAACACTGCACTCCCAGAGGAGACAGGAATTTCAGGCGAGGAACCTGATGACACTGGTCCAGGGGCGTGTTCCTCCTCAAACGACATTTCTCAGGCTGTACCAACTCTTCTCAGCCATGGCTGGCCCTCCCATCTTGTAGGTGGCTCACACCACAGTGCTCCGTGAGGATGAGGAGTTTGGCAGCAAAAGGGGGGAGGGTGGACCGTCTCAGCCCGCAAACCTCCCAAAGTTCCATTCTCACTGTTGCTGGTGTTTCTGGAAAGTTCTTCTGTTGATGGGAGGAGGGCTGGCTTGGTCTGAGCCACACAGCTCGGTCTGGATGCCACAGCTGTGCCTACTAGGCCTGGGGTCTGCCCCAAGTGCGACACCGGCCTAGGCGGCCACAGGAATCACAGCCCAGAGCCAGCCTGCTTTAGTAAGAGAGCCGGCAAGGTGAGGCCACGGGCTCCTGGCTCGCAGAGCTAGGCGGTGCCGTTCGGATGAGAGAACCCAGACGGAGGCCACACAGCCAGAGCAGCTAGGAGCCTTTGGACTCCTAGGCCAGTCCCTCTTCACACACAATTTTCTCTCCTCTTTACTAAACATTAGGAAACATTAATATATTGACAGAAGATTCCAGTTCAGGGTTAAAAAAACAACAACAAAAAAAAAAAAACCCCAAAAACCTTTATTAAGCGTGAATTCCCTTGACAACATTCTGGATAAATGGATCTCCTGCCTGTCCTTACATACGCCTGGTGATGGAGAGCTCAGTACAGAGCAAGGCCACTCTGTCTGCTATCAGGTGCTCCAGTAACGAGCCAGGTCTCTTTCTACGGCACCTGGAGCCCATTCTGCAGAGTCATACAGGGGAGCGTGCCTTGAGCGTTGAGGGTGCTAAAATGGCTATTCTTATATAGACCATGGGCAACTCCAGTCCTTTCCATGATCTCCCTGGGTTGTGGCTTCCTTGCCTGTCCACGTGCAGCCCCAGCCGCGAGTGCCCAGGTTACCAAAACAGCACAAAGACCTCTGTCTCTCCGTGTTCCTCTTCCAGATTCTCTAAATGTAGGCCTGGTTGCCATCATTCCTCGCTGGCTTTCGTGTTTGCAAGAATACTTACGAGTCCCCGGTTCCCCTTACGCTGTGGCCGCCTCTGTGTTTTGTGTATAAACATTGGTTCTTTCCCAATATTTCAGTGACATAGTTCTGATTTTATCTCTGACTCACACGTTATTTAAGAGACTACTTAAGAGAATGCATAGAAGTACCTATTATATATTATTAATATCATGGTGCTCAGCAAATAGTGCTGTCTTCTTTGTGGTCTGAGAACAGAAAGGGTGGCACCGCCGGGGCGTACTCGGCGGGGCCCATTCCTGGGATAAATGTGGCAAAAGATCCTTGTCTTCTTGCAAGAAAAGTCTATTCCCCTGATTTATGATGCAGTCCTCACCGATCTGCCTTTTTAATTGGGCTATTCAGAGCTTGAAAGTTCTCTGTCCACTTGATCGATGATACTCTGAGAGGGGAGCATTAAGGTCTCTACCTACAATTATATTTCCGTTTCTACTGTTTTGTGCATTTCTGGTGCGTTCCCATTACATGTTTCTTTGCTGTGCATGTTGGAACATAAATTGTTTTATGTTTTAATTATTTATTGTAACTTTGACCTTTGGAAAGTCTATATGTTACTGTCTCTATTTTTACTAAAAAAAAAAAAAAATGACTTTGTCATACTCCCTTTTTTTCTAGAGTTCTGTGTGCCTGGTAAACCAGAGATTACCCCATCGTTTTACTCTGTCTGTGTCTCTTTGGTTTCTCTGTGTTTCTTACTGGCAAAAGAGGATTGGGTTTGGGCTTTTTTTTTTTTTTTTAATGAGTGCTCCTTTTTATATGAGTATTATCATTTTTAAGGAGTGTTATAATTTTGTTATAAATGTTACATTTCTGTGAACCTCCACGGGGTTACTGTCTACGTAGAGACATGGCAGTTTTTTCATGTTTAGTTTCTATTGTGAATTTTCTCTTCCTTGTGTTTCTTTACGATAGACAAGATAATTTAACCTGAATATCGAATTTAGAAACTATTTAAGTTTGAACTCCCACATTTGTTTCTATTAACAGCTGTCCAGACTTTGGGAGGATTTATTTAAATATCTTCCCTTCCCTTGCCCCTCTCTCCATTGCTGATCAGCATTTTGAATGTTTTTTTGTATCGCTCTTTACTCCTAATGGCTGACCTGTGGACAGATGAAACTGTTTTTTTTTTAATGTTTATTTATTTTTGAAGGAGAGAGAGAGAGAGAGACAGAGCATGAGCAGGGGAGGGGCAGGGAGAGAGGGAGAGAGGGAGACACAGAATCCGAAAGGGGCTCTAGGCTCTGAGCTGTCAGCAGGGGCTCAAACCCACGGACTGTGAGATCATGACCCGAGCCGAAGTCAGACTCCCAACTGACTGAGCCACCCAGGCGCCCTGAAACTTTTCCTTTTTAAATCACACATCAGGTTTCTGTGGCCATTTCTCCTCTCTTAGGTGGCATCTGCTCTCTCACCTGTGACTTCCAATCCTCTCTGTCACTTCGTGCTTTGTTCCCAAGTTTCTCAGACGTTGCGTGTTGAGATGTTCATCTTTGACCTGGCAAGATCTATGCTTCATCAGCTGAGCACTGGTTAGTTCAAAGCATTTCTTTAAATTTTGTATGAGCCTCACTCCCACCCCTGCCGTGCCTCAAACACACACCCAGACTTTTCTTCTTTTAAGGGAAAGTCAAAGCCTCTTCTTACTTTTCTCCTAGCATTTGCTACACCTTACAAAAATTAAAATTGTTTTTGTGTCACCGCTAATTACTTGGAAAAATATATACAGAGAGAAAAAGAGAAGGAGATAAAAGATTGACTATGCACCCACTACCTGTTAGAACGTGACCAATGTTTGGCATATGGAAAGTTTTTTCTAGGTTTTTTTTCCCTGTGTGTGGGCTTTTAAAATCATAGTTGAAGTCATTCTGAATGTATAGTTCTGTAGTTTGTGGGTTTTTTACTTAGCATAGTCAGCATAAACATAACATAATCAGACAGAAAAAATTTCCATTGAGTAGATTTACCATCCTGAAATTAAGCTCCTGTTTCTATTTAAAAGTTTGTGCGTTTTTTGCCATCAGAAAAAAATGCTAAAGTAAACACGTTTCTGTACACAACTTTTCTTTCTTTTTCATAATTGACTTGAGGTAAATTTCTAATCACCGGATGAGAGATTAATAACATTTCTTTGACTTGTACTGTGAATGATCAAGTCAAGAAGCTGTGTGTACTTACCAGCATGTCAATGACTGTTTCACAGAACCCTTACCAGCTTCTTTATTGAGATGATGAGCAAAAATTTATGTCTTTGTAAATCCTCCTCTGGGAACTGTTTGTGTCTTCTGCCTGTTTGTCTGTTGAGGGTCTTGATAATGTATATGTTTTTTATACTCTTCATAAAGAAAGAACATCATTTGTCTGACATTATTTGTGTATTTTCCTTCCCTAGTATATTTCTTGATGTTAACCTTTTTTAACAGAAAGAAAATCTCCTAGGTTTCTATATATCGTGGTCAGAATATAGCCAACATAATTTCTGCTTTTTTTTTTTTAATAGAAGATTTTGTTCTTGGTAGGCAGATAATTCATTTTGGCAATTGTTTTTTTTTTGGATACTTGAGAAAAGAGTAGATTACATTTCTGTTTCAAACCAAATTCAAGAGCTTTTAATCAAATTATATTCATTCTATTGTTTATATAACTCTACATCCCAACTTATATCTTGCTTACTTGATCTGTTCAAGTTTATAGTACATTGGAGTCTGATGCTATTACCGTGTCTTTGCCAATGGCCCTTCAGATTCTAGCGATTAGACTTCTTGTACTTTTATAGACTATTATTCAGTGCATAAGATAACTCTATCGGCCTTCATAATTTTTCTTTTGTTAATGTTAAATAACCTTGGTTCTGATGCGTGGCTTTATTAAACTCTATAATGCTTGATGTGAATATTACCACTGACTTTCTTTTTATCCAGATTTGTCTGCTATACCATCATAGGACTTTTACGTTGAACATTTCTCTGTCATTAAGTGTGTCCTTTATAAGCAACAAAGAGTTGTATTTCATAGCTGACCTAAAAACGTTAGTTAATAAGGAAAGCATGACTTTTTTATGTTTATTGTAATTTCTCTGCTCAGTTTCTTTTTCCAATTTATTTACTCCTTTGCTATATGGTCTGATTTGTTTGTTTGTTTCTATCTTCTTTGGTGATTTGAAGATATGCATCCTGTTTTTAATAGTCCGTGGTTAGTTACTTCAAGGTTTAAAAAAAAAACCTCTTACATTCTCTGTAATTATCAAAGTGAAAAAAACCCCGGAACAATAACTTTAATTTCCTTTTATGGAATATCTGCTTTGCCCGTGTCCTATTACTCACCACCATCCCTGCCCCCACCACTCCAAGGGCATTCTTCCTTCTTCATTAATTGATCTAAGGGATTACCACTTGTCTTTTAAAAAAATTTGTTATTATTTTTTTTACCTTAATTAAAAAAAATTTTTAATGTTTATTTATTATTGAGAGAGAGAGAGAGAGCGAGAGCACAAGTTGGGGACAGGCAGAGAGAGAGGGAGACACAGAATCCGAAGCAGGTTCCAGGCTCCGAGCTGTCAGCACAGAGCCCGACGCGGGGCTCGAACTCACGGACCGCGAGATCATGACCTGAGCCGAAGTCGGTCACTTAACCGACTGCACCACCTAGGCGCCCCTGTTACTATTTTTTTTTAAGTTAATTTATTTATTTTGAGGGAGGGACAGAAAGAAAGAGAGAATCCCAAGCAGTCTCTGTGCCCAGGGTGGGGCTCGAGATCATGACCTGAGCCGAAACGAAGAGTCGGATGCCTAACCGACGGAGCCACCCAGACGCCCCTACCTCTTGTCTTTTTTAAGTGACCTCTTTTACAGCACTTTTCTTTTAAGTTTACATTTGTAACCATAGTCATCATAGCTGAAGTCTCTTCGTGGTTCCCTGCTTTTAATGCTCTGCCCTAAGCTTTCCACCTTGATATTTTCATTCTTCATTGTCATTACCTCACGGAGGTCTAAATTTTTGCATTTTGGAGTCCATTTCTTTCTGGAAGCCACACATTTCTGAGGGTAGTTTTCTGTGCTCTTCACACCGTCACAGCAACCCCGGTGGGTAGGAAAGACTCGTGTCCACATTTTCTCCCTCAGACCTCTTCTGTCGCGAATTACTTTTTCAGAGAGGTTTCCAAGGAATTCGCTTTGTTTATTCACAGATGTTTGTAGGCCTCGATATTAATGTCATCTAAAGACGGGAGCGGAACATCTGGGAGGGGCTCTCTTCCCATAAATTTGGCACGAAACATGGCTTCTCTGATCCAAGTTCTCATCTTCTTTGTTGTCCGATTCAGCCCCATCTCTCAGGCCCCCCCGCTGCCTGTCGGTGACGAACCAAGGTCATCTTGGGCCCTTCAGGTCTCTTCACACATCTGATTTGCTTGACCCGTGACCTCTTCCCATTCAATTCTATTTCCTCCCTGGTCCGAGGCTGGAACCAGGGCCCGTTCAAATGCTTCTTGTGAGGCGATCAGACCCACCATCCCTGCTGAAGAAAGAGAACACATATGGACGGTCCTGATGGGAACGGGAATTGGGAACGTCCCCACTACTGCACGTCACACGCTACCCAGCTTGTGACGTAAATAAGAAGCATTACGACAGCCTCAGGGGTGGCCATCAGGTGGCTGCGCCAGCGTCCCCCTTCAGGAGACCCCGCTGCCCCGTGGGAGCACTGGTGACTTACAGCCCAGCTCTGCCCCTTCAGCTCCACAGTGATGGTGGTCCTGGGGCCACACTGTCCTTGCGTTGCTTCCAGCCAATCACCGAGCCCGGCAGAGGCACTAGTCCTGGGTGACTCCCGCTTGACCTGGGACCCCTCCACCAGGCCACCCAAGCTTAGGGGCTCCCCAGTGGTCCGGCCAGCAGGTTTTCAGAGCCTCACCGTGCACTGACTCTCCTCCCACAGAAGGCTTCCTTCCCTCTCTCCTTCCACAGGTGTCCGACCTGCCTCTCCTCTTTATCCCGCACCGACATTTGTCCCAAGAAATCTCTCAAATGTCTACTCCTGTCTCAGCGTCTGCTTCTCAGCGTCCCAACCCCGCCACCCCCCACCTCAATGCAACAGGTGGACAGGTGGGTTGGTGCGGATCCCCGGGTTGGCGGGAACAGGAACTATCGAGGGCCCCTGGCAACAGGTCAAGTGTGGGGAGCTTGCTGGCTCCTAGCACAAGTGGACTGGCCGTTGTTGGCAGCTGATCTTCGAGAAAAATGACTGCTTTATCTCTTGCTGCAGGCTGGAGCCTTTTTATCTTCTTCCAGAGATGTTCCTGATCTTTTTTTTAAAGAAGGTTTTTTTTAGAAACATGGTTTCCTTGAACTTTCCGAGGGAATTCAGAGGATTAATTTTTCAGATGCTCTGCTTACTCTGCCGTTAGCTGGAAGGTTTTTTTTTTTCCAACCTAATTTCTTTTTGACAGTCCATAGAGTGCTTTCTCTGACTTCAAAGATTTCCATTTGAAAAGTTGCCATTTGAAGTCTGTCAGTAATTCAAATGTGCCCTTTAGGATGGTCCTCCCGGAGAACACTGATAGCTGAATTGTGTCTCTTTCCCACACATACACCCGGTGCCATCGAGTCAGACAAGCCCCAGCCTCCGTCAGACCATTTTTCTCCCTTTGTTTTTCTTTGGTTTGTTTGACTCAGCCTCATGCTGGGGCTGGGTTGGGTTTTACCTTTGAGCACCACTGACTTTTTTTCTTGGCCGCTTTAGTTGTAGTCATTGAACCACTGGTGATGCAGTAGATTCTTCCATGGAGGACGCCTGAGCATGACCCAGCTAAAAAACGGACGCCTGAGTTCCTCTTTTTTGCAGCCTCGTTGAATTTCTTTAAAAACAAACCTATATTTGCTCTTATTCTTGTGGCTCTTGGCTTACTGCTGCTTCTGCTATTGAAGGTGACTTCTCTGAGCCAATCGAGTCTTCCTGTTTGGTGTTGCAACACTTTCCGGTGAGACCGGGATTTGTTTTTTTTTTTTTTTTTTTTTCTGGCCTGCCTTTGTCATCATTTTTGAAATTTCTCTTGCTGGTTCTAAGTTATTCTAGCTATTTTCTGAGATAGGCCTGGGGATATTTTGGCATTTTTAGCCGGGAGGAAGCAGCCTGCCAGCTTGTGTTTCTGACAGGTGTCCTCCAGTGGGAGCAGGTGCGCCTGGGGCTCCCCACTGCACAACTCCAGGAGGCGCTCTTCGCAGACACCTCGGGAGCACGAAGCTTTAAATGTGAGGAAATACATTTTCCTACATCCTTTGTGATATAAACCCCTAAGCATAGTTAACACATAGGAAACCGCCAAATCAAGCAATGTATGTTAAATGTTTAACACATAGTTCTCCATGGATGATACAAAAATATATTCTTTTTTGCTAGCAGTTAGAGAGGGTTTGGGAATGGCATTCTTTTATATATTTTTTAATGTTAATTTATTTTGAGAGAGACAGAGAGAGATTGGGGGAGGGGCAGAGAGAGAGAGAGAGAGAGAGAGAGAGAATCCCAAGCAGGCTCCCTACTGTCAGTGTGGAGTCTGACATGGGGCTCGAATTCATGAACGGTGAGATCATGACCTGGGCCTCAATCAAGAGTCAGATGCTTAACTGACTGAGCCACCCAGGCGCCCTGGGAATGGCATTCTATATAGGGTCTCAAAAATACCCAAATCCTTCCTTCCCAAAGGCTTATAAGGGAATTATACTAAAAGACAATAGCAGAATGGGAATTCTCTTACCCATATCTGTGGAGCAAAGAAATAAGTCACACAGATGTTTGTTGTGGAAGTTTTTGTTCCCTAAAACCCCTAGAAAACCTAAATGTTCGTGAGTAGGCTATTAGCTAAATGAGTTGTGGTATCTCCTCACAACAAGAAACAACAGTGCGTATTAAGAAGAAAAAGTCAATTCATCGATGTTGACGTGGAACAATTTCCAAGAAACATTGCAAAGTGACAAAGCAAAGAGCTGTGGGTGTAATATTTTCCAAATTTAAAGGAGCATCATATGTATATATGTATGTATGTATATGTGTGTGTATGCGTGTGTGTGTGTGTGTGTGTGTATGCCTATCTTTGGAAAATTTCTGGAAAAAGTATGCACAGAACTGTTAACCGTGGTTGCCTCTGGAAAAGACAACTGAGGCCCTGGGGTACAATAGGGGCTTCTGTTTCTTTCTTTCTTTTTCTTTTCTTTTCTTTCTTTTTTGTATTGTCTGAATATCTTATGGAATGCATGGAATACTTTTTCAATTAAAAAAAAAAAAAACTAGGGTCGCCTGGGTGGCTCAGTCAGTTAAGTGTCTGACTCTTGACTTGGGCTCAGGTCATGATCTCACGGTTCATGGGTTCAAGCCCCGCATTGGGCTCTGGGCTCTGTGCTGACAGTGGGGATCCTGCTTGGGATTCTCTGTCTCTCCCTCCCTCTGCTCCTCCCTGACTGGCTCGTGTGCATGTGCGCGCACGTTCTCTCTCGCTCTCAAAATAAATACATATACTTAAAAAAACCTAGTAGAACAACATGAGCTCAGCTGATAGCTGCATTGGTCGCGAGTACAGGGTTCTTGGTCACAGACTATGTTGGCACCTTCTCCCTGCCACATCGACATTTTGGACCTCAACCCCTGCTGCCAGGAAGTCCTGAGGTCAGGAGAGTCCTAATGAGTAGTCTGTGGCCCAGAGCGACTGACCTCCCACCTGCAGCGACCTTGTGTGCTCTAGGACATGGCACGCCCAGCGCCTCAGACCAGCCACACCCGCTCATCTGTTGGGGGCGGGAGAAAGGAGCTTGGGTGGAATCGGGCTCATATTTGAATTCTCTGTCCACTGGGCTGCACACGCCCTGGCTTTGATCTGCTCCAGGACCACCGTTACGGACCTTGTGTCCCAACCTCCCTTTCCCAAATTCAAATGCAGAAATCTAACACCCAAGGTGGTGGCATTAGGAGGTGGGGCTTTGGGGGAGGTGATTAAATCCTGAGGGCGGAGCCCTTGTGGGTGGGATCAGTGGTTTTAGAAAAGAGACCCCGAAGAGCCCTCTTGTCCTCTTTCCACCACGTGAGGACACAGAGAGAAGTTGGCAGTCTGCACCCTGGAAGAGGGCCCTCACCCAACTGTGCTGGCACCCTGATCTCGGACTTCCAGCCCCCAGAGCTGTGAGATACAGATTTCTGCTGTTTATAAGCTCCACAGCCCACTGAACCAAGGCAGTCACCTACCACGATACAGAAGTCCACAAGGGCGTGCACCCGCCCCCCTCTCCCCAATTTGGCCAGCTCTTAAGTGAGACCTGACCAGGTCCTGCCTTGGACCCTCATCTTTGGCCTGATCGGAAGCCCTGACTTGGGATCTTCTGTCTGTTGGCAACCAGCTTCCCCGTGCAGCCACACTGCAGCCTGGTCCTCTTGTCCTTGAGACCAGCTCTAATTGTCCACCTGTGTAAAAGCCTTTCTTTGCCCCGTGGAGAACTCAAGCCGTCACATTCCCTCTGGGAATGTCCTTTCTTCCATGTCTCTCCATTTTCTGTCTGGTTTTCTCCTTGATGTAACAAGAGGCTGCAGCACCTCTAGACTTTATGTCTTTCCAACGTCAAGTCCCACTGAGAGAGAGCCCCAACCCCCTTCCTAGAAACCCAAGTAAGAGTTACTGTTGCTTTTTGTCCTGAGTGGGTCAAATGTCTATCCCTGAACCAATGAACAACTAGTCACCGTGTCTGTGACCAGCCCTTCGGGCAGAGGTGGGGTCAACTCTGTCCAGCCTTCTTGGATGCGGGTGGCAGGGAGCAGACAGACAGCCTGCAAAGAGGGTCTGGGTCCCCGAAACAGCATTTGAGTTCCTGGTCAAGCTGTAGCTCATCAGCCCTGCCCTAGTTCTCATGTTCTCAGCGGTGTGAAATTCTCGCTTTGCTTAAGCCAGTTTGGGTCAGGTTTATGTCATTGTTACTATTTTCTTCTTCTTCTTTTTAAATGTTTCTTGATTTTTGAAAGAGAGAGAGTGAGCAGGGGAGGTGCAGACAGCGGGGCCGGGGGAGGGGTGGGGTGCAGAGGATCCAAAGCCGGCTCCGCACTGATAGCAGAGAGCCTGACATGGGGCTTGAACTCACAAACCGTGAGATCACGATCCGAGCTGAAGTTGGACACTCATCCAACTGGGCCACCCAGGCATCCTGGTGATTGTTACTACTTTCAACAGAAAGAGTTCCGACTGAAGAAAAGGACAGATGTTCACACACAATTCCATTTTTGTAAAAGAAAAAAGGGACACACACGTGTGCACGTGTGTGTGCGAGTGTGAGAGAGTCTGGAATGGTACACAGAAAAAGGTAATAGTGGTTATACTTGGGCAGCTGGATTAGAGGCAATGTTTTCTTGCATTTTCGAATTGTTATTTAATGGGCACGAATGGCGGTGGGACAAAGTCACTTGGGTCCATCACTTGGAGAGAGCGAGAGGAACTTCGTCTAATCTGCTATTGGTGTTGTAGGAAAGAACATGAGTCAGCAGCTAAACAGAAGCCGGAGCTGCTCCTTCAGCGATGTGGATGAGCTGATGGGGACGGTGCAGCTGGCCGTCCACATCCCCACCTTCCTCCTGGGCCTCCTCCTCAACGTGCTGGCCATCCGAGGCTTTAGCACCTTCCTGAAGAAGAGGTGGCCAAATTATGCTGCCACTTCCATCTACATGATCAACCTGGCAGTCTTTGACCTGCTGCTGGTGCTGTCCCTTCCGTTCAAGATGGCGATGTCCAACGTTTGGGCTCCCCATCCTTCCGTCTGTACCTTCGTGGAGTGTGTCTACTTCGTTAGCATGTACGGGAGTGTCTTCACTATCTGCTTCATTAGTCTGGATAGATTCTTGGTCATCCGGTACCCGTTCCTGGTCAGCCACCTCCGGTCCCCCAGGAAGATCTTTGGCATCTGTTGCACCATCTGGGTCCTCGTGTGGGCGGGGAGTACTCCCATCTACAGCTTCCACGGGAAGGTGGAAAAGTACACGTGCTTCCACAACATGTCCGATGGCACCTGGAGTCCCCAGGTCTTCTTCCCCCTTGAGGTGTTCGGCTTCGTTCTTCCCCTGGGTGTCATGGGTTTCTGTTCCTCCAGGAGCATTCACATCCTGGTCCGCCGTCAGGGCCTCACCGAGGACTGTGTCCAGCAGAAGGCCTGCATCTGGACAATTGCAGCCAGCCTGGCTGTCTTCGTGGTCTCCTTTCTTCCGGTCCATTTGGGCTTCTTCTTGCAGTTCCTGGTACGGAATGGCTTTATTGTGGAGTGCAGAGCTAAGCAGAACATCAGCTTGTTCTTGCAATTGTCCATGTGTTTCTCCAACATCAACTGCTGCCTAGATGTCTTCTGCTACTATTTTGTCATCAAAGAATTCCGCACGGACATCATGGCCCACCAGCCTTCCAGGGTCCAGCTCGTCCGCCAGGATACCATGACCAGCAGGATCTAAGGAAGGAAAGACCTACGCAGAAGAAGGAACCCCCGGCCCCAAATCCCAGTAGCAGATATCGCGTTCCGACGTTTCTGATGTGGTGGACGGATGTGGCACATTTGCTGGTGTGCTTTCCCTTGTGATGCTCATTGAACACTGTCTTTGCTCATTATGCTCCAAAGAGCTTTCCCCAGCATGCAGACAACTGGACATGAATCACCCGGTATTTGGGAATCTCTGAAGGACCCGAGAAACGGGTGAATTCTTTATTTCTAAGCTCAAAAACATGAGGCAGAAGAATTGAGAAAGAGAAGGAGACCATCGGAGCCAGGCTGTTTCCCAGCTCTTCCCCATCCTTCTGTTAGACTAGAAGGTTCTGGAAAGGAAGAGAGACGAGTTAGGAGAGAGACCCGAGAGGGTTGGTCATGGTGGAAAATGCTCTGGGAACAGACGGAGCAGGAGGGATGTAGCAAGCTCCTTTCTAGTTTGGGGATCCCAGGGTAGAGCAGACTTGTACTTCCCCATCCTTTCTGGGGCTTTGTTGGCCAATAACCTCACAGAGATGATAGCAAGTGGGGGTGAGAGGGGCAGAGAAAGAACCTACAGAGAGCCCCAAGTTTCCTATGGGAAAGAAGGGCCTGGGAAGCCAGCCAAAGCTTCCCGTGTCCTCCCCAAGGCTGCAGAAGGATGAGGGGAGCCGGTGTGAACCAGGCCATGGTGAAGCTATGGATGCTTTGTGGAAGAATTGGGGACAGAGTAGAAGGGCACTGGTGACACCTGAGAGCCACAAGGGAATTGGATACACCTGGGGAAGGACGGTGACAGGCCAAGGACCCCCCGTTGCCATCATGATGTCCTTTACATGGAGTATTAGCACTGGTGCAGCAGGAAGAGAGGCAGTGGGGACAAGCCTAGAAGAGGGGGAAATTCCTGAACGTGACTAGCTGGCTCTCTTGACCAGACAAGACCAGTTAATTAGACCATTAATGTTAATTAGACCATTTCATGGGAAGGATGAGAAAGAATCAGGCTTGATTTGGTTCAGCCAGAGGAGAATAAGGAACATGTGTTTGTCTTGCCCACCTGAATCCTGCCAGGACGGCTGGCTCGGAGCCACTGTCCACAGAACTGTCCCTCTCCAGTGGCCGGGAGGAGGCAAATGAGCGAGCCGGGAATGGGAGGAATCATCTCGATGGCATGGAGCCCCCTGGCAGTTCCTACTCGAAGACCAAACAACTGCCTCCCGGTTTGGACCGGGCTTCTCCCTCCAGTGGCCCTGAGGAGG
This sequence comes from Panthera uncia, assembly GCF_023721935.1. NCBI lineage: Eukaryota > Metazoa > Chordata > Mammalia > Carnivora > Felidae > Panthera > Panthera uncia. The sequence continues at coordinate 8,877,364 of NW_026057584.1, forward strand.
AGGAACGGTGGCGGCTGTGAGCCTTGCGAGGACATAGCCGCCGCTCCAGAGAGCAAAATGACTAGAAGGATGGGTTGTGGGGTGGTTTTGCGAGACGGAGTGAGTGGGACGAGATGTAAGGGATGAGACCTAATGTGAGAAAGGGGGAGGTCTTTAGGAAGAAAAGAACCACTTTCCACTTGGAGGGAAAGGGGCTTCCACTGCCAAAGGGCGGATGGAAGGTAGATGGCTTGTGGCCGAAGAAGAGGGAGATTTCGATAACCCTGCCAGGAGGCGGGGGCGGAGGCTGGGTGATTACCGAGGTGAGGCCCGAAGCCACAGGGCTCTGTGAAGGGGTGGGGTAGCGGTGGGGGGTGGTGGAGAGGAAGCGTGGAGGGCAGAGCTGCTTCCTGCTTGAGAATCGCCAGCTCGGCTGAGAGCATCCAAGGGCAGGAGCCCCTCTGCCTCCTGCTTCCACCCCAGCCAACTCAGTAGTCAGGTGGAGGGAAGGGTGAGAACACGGCGTCAATGAAAAGGGTGGAAATAGCTGTGGAGGAATGATCGCGACCAGGACCAGAGGCTCCCGCCCCTCCCACACTGGGCATCCAGGAACCGGTAGCCTGGGGCAGGGGCTCTGCTGTCCAAGCTGCCCTGAGGTGCCTACACCCTGCACCGTTTCGCGGCCATCCTGGACAGAGGCTCTAAGAAAGCCAGGCTGTTACATCCAGCAGGACATTGGTGCCGGGGGTTGGTGGCGGGGCGGGGGGGGGGGGGGGGGGGGGGGGAGCGGTCAGAGCCCATGGGTACGTGCAGTCATCGCCTCTCCCTCAGTTTCTCTCTTTGCACTGGGAGCTGGGAGTCCAACATGTGGCACTTATATCGACCACTTACATAGGGCCAGACAGGTTTCCTGAGAGAAGATTGATGGCAGGGCCCTGACAACCCATCACCCCCTGTGGATGTTCATAAACATAAAATGTCCTGGGGGCAGCATGACCCTGCCCGAGCCGGGTGATGGAGAAGGCGAGAGGGGAAGCTAGACCTGTGAGCTCAGGTTGATATGGCAACCGTGGACTTGTGGGTGAGCCTTAGAGACCCCCCCGCCCGCCCGCCACTGATCCCAACAGGCTGGAGGAGCCCACGAGCCTCTCCTGTCTCTCCACGGGGACCCATCCTGGTCTACGAGTCACAGAGGACTCAGCAGGGCCTGTAGGGGTGGGCTCAGGTCCAGCGCTTCAGACCAGGCCGCTCTGCAGGAGGGTCCACACTGGAGGCCAGTCAGACCCAGCAGGCACAGGAGGGACAGAGGTCAGGGTCAGGGTCAGGGTTCAGGTGCTGAAGCACTCGAGGGCCCACGCCCGCAGCGAGCGGTATCGAGTTGGGGAGCGCTGAGCTTAGTTGTGGAAATCACTGAAATTCCTGCCATCAAAGGAGGCTGGGGGACGTTATTTGGCCATAAATGTGACCTATTTTTCCTCCCGGTCTGGAAAAACCTGAGACATACTTGTCATATGTGCATGTATGAAGCTAGCCCAATTAAGTGGAAAATGACTTGTTTAATCGGATTTGCCAAATAAATCGATTCCTGGGATGCTGTGTGATCTGGTCTTGGGTGGCGCTTACCGGCTCCAGTGTAGGGCCGGTCCCTGGTGGTCCCTTGCCTGGTGACCCAACAATCTTGGCCGGAGGGACCAAGAGGGGCCCAGGCGGAAGCAGCCACATGGACGCCGAGCGTGAGCAGACACAGGAGCGGAGCCGGGGCCTGCCCGAGTGGCCAGGAGCCGGACCCTGCAGAGCCTGGCTCAGTGCAGGTCCCCGCATCTGCTCGGGGACTTGGTTCTCCGCGATAGCAGCTGCACCCTCTCCCTCCATCTTGTCCGACCACCACCATGATACTGGAGCTGCTTCCCAAGGCCCTGGCTCCTTTTACAGACATCGCGAGGCCCAGCAGAGGAGACCTGCTGACCACCAAGGGGCCGAAGACCCAGGGCCAGTACTCCAGAGGTCCTTTGCTGTGACCCGTCCCTTCACGAACTGCCTGCGGAGTGAGTCTACTCTCCCGGGTTAAATCTGAGTTTTCCTTTATGGCTCCTCACATGTGGACCCTGCTCACCTATCCAGAGCTCCTGGAGAATGTGAACTCCTGGGTGCTGGCCCCGGGGCCACCTCTTTCTCCTAAATTCCCCACAGTCTCAACTACAGCCCAGTTCTGGCCTGGGTACCGAGGGCTAGCTGGGGACATCCTTGCTCCTTGACGATTGCTATATGTGCCCCCCACCCCCCCCTGCAAATCCATATGTTGAAGCCCTAACCCCCAGTATGATGGTATTTGGATGGGGCCTTTGGGAGATACTCAGTTGTATTTATTTATTTAAATGTTTGTTTTTGAGAGAGCGAGAGCATGTGCGCGAGTGAGTGGGGGAGGGGCGGAGAGAAAGAGGGGGACAGAGGATCCGAAGCAGGGTCTGTGCTGACAGCAGTGAGCCCGATGTGGGGCTTGAACTCACGAACTGTGAGATCATGAACTGAGCCCAAGTCGGACGCTCAACTGACTGAGCCACCTGGGTGCCCTGGGAGATACTTAGTTTTAGATGGCTTCCTGAGGTTGGCGCCCTCATAATGGGATTAGTGCCCTGACGTGAAGAGCCACCAGAGTGCTTTCTCCCTCTCCACCTGCATGCCCCGAGGAAAGGCCATGTGAGGACTCAGGGAGAAAGAAGGCAGCCATTTGCAACCTAAGCAGAGAGCCCTCAGCAGACATCAACCCCGCTGGCACCTCGACCCTGGACTTCCCGGCTCCAGAACAGTGAGAAATAAATTCCTGTTGTCAGAGTCGATGGTGTGATGTTAAGGCAGCCCAGGAAGACCGATACAACAGCCATTTCCTACTGACCCAGCGGCCACCTCACATCCGGGCCACGTCCCCTCGGGGGACAAGGGCTGACCTTCCTTGGGGATATCGGCCCCCGTGGAGCATTTGGCAGGCACAGTGCTGGTCCATGGGCTGCACAGTCCTCCTGACTCTCTCTCCGGGGACCCTGTGAAGCTGAAAGTCATGATATTTATGCTACCTAGCTGCTACGGGATCCTGATGACCTTTGCACTAGAAAGATCCCCGCCTTATGGCAAGTTGCCACAAGTAGACGCTAATTGCAAAGATGCTTGAAAGGGCTGAGGCCTGGCAGGTGACTGTGGAGACCAGCAGAGGTAAAAGGGATTTTGTTAAGAGATCACGAGGAGAGCCCGGTATCGCGGAGCTGTCTCGGGGTGGAGACACCGGCATCCGCTCTCAGGAACCACGTGGAAATGGTGGTGGAGATTCCCACACCGAACCGCCCTCCGCTGATCCCGGTGCCGTGGACAGTGACCTCCCAGGGCCAAGGAAAGGAGGCAGCTGGGGTCACCGCGAGAACCCCGCTGCCGAGGGGGCAGGGGGCTCAGGATCCGTAAGAACAGCGCTTTGTGGAAGCAGCACCCCCTGCAGCTACTGTCACGGCCCCCTCCTGCTTTTGTCCACCCACAGCCGGCTTCGCTAGGGAGCCCAGGACACAGAGCCGTGAACGGGCGTTGAAGGGAGGGTGGGTGGCTGGGCAGGATGGACGCCCCGAGCTTGAAGCTGAAGGCCAAGCAGATGCCCCTCTGCCCAATTTGGGCCTGAGCCTCCTCTGCCCGCCCCCCTACCCCCCCAGCCAAGAGCCCGCAGAACGTGTCCTCCTCACAAAGCCACTACAGGAAGGACAGCATGGCGCCTTGATCGTGAGCTACAACCTACTTATGGCCCTCTGCACCTTGAAGTCTGGGAGGGAAGATTCGAAGCGCTGTCACATCAAAGCCCAAGGTCAGTTCTGCTCGGTGGAGGGGCCCCGAGTTCACCTTCGTTCTGGGGGCCATCGTGGAGCAGGTGTAACCAAGATACTCCCTGTGAGGGGAGGCTGTTGGGACGGGGTTCCGGGGGACGCCCACAGTCACACAAGCATCTCTGCAGAGTGTGTCCCCCTGAGAGAGCCCTCGTCTCTAAGGACAGCTCGGGGGGTACCTCCGTGCAGGTGAGGGCGCGCAGCTGTGTGTGTGTGTGCTTCTCGGTGAAGCCAGGACTCGCAGAGGACTGCCGGGGGGGTGGGGGGCGCACAGAACTGAGGAGAGATCCGCAGGAATCAGACTTGACGGGGCCAGATGCAGGTGGCCCAAGGGTCCAAAGAATCAGAGATCCAAGGGTCCAAAGCTGATTCTCATGGATGGTGCGTTTAAGACGGAATGGCTCTGACTTGGGGCACATACTGTGTCCAGTAAGCCAGCGGTCGCGGGTGAGGTCCAGGGCCAACCACAGCTCTGGCCGTGGAGGGGTGGGGGTTTCCCCGAAGGGCAGAGAGGCCTTACGGACTGGCACCAGATGGGTGGGGAGATGTCTCCCTCCCCAAGGTATGCTGGGCTCTGGGCTCTGGGTGTGGCCACCTCCAGTGGCAGATACAAGCCTCCCTGCTGTGCTTTTCTGCAGGTTTTCCTAAGTCTCAGGCGTGACCTTAAAGCGGCAGTTGGGGCTCAGCTCTCACTGACGGGAATCCAGCGTGTGGCGCAGAGCGGAGCGGGGCACGAAGGCAAAGTCGGGAGGCACGTGGGGAACCTGGCAGCATGTCCTGGGGCAGGAGGCCCCGAAATACATTGGGAGGAGAAGGAGGGGAGACCAGAGAGAGTCAGGGAGCTGGACAGGATGAAAAGGATGGCAGAGGGCAAGTGTGATCTGGGAAATCTCTAGTAAATGATGGAAAGTTGTGCAGTGCCCAGCACGGGCGGATGTGGAAACAGGGAAGGGAGGCTTGGCAGCCGGCAGCTTGAGGCAGCATCAGGGAAAGAGATGCCGAAGGGCGTCACCCATGGGATGTGTGGCTGTCACGGGCCGGGCTCTGTTCCCCCTCAAGGCTGTGACACTGGGGTCTCAGTGAGGCTTATCCAAGCCTTCCAGGCAGGAAGCCAGGGTGACCCTGGGGGACTGAAGGTTGTTTGGTAACTGTGGGACCAGAGCAGGCCACGGCCACTCCCGTGGGCTGAATGCTGGACTCCCCAAGGCTACCTCCCTCCTGTGGCCAGAGTTGGCCATGGTCCTGAGCTACATTCAAGGTGGGCTCCCGAGGCCTTGGAGGCAAATGGGGAAAGCTCGGGTGCTGGGTCAGAAGGTCAAGGCTGACTCCTGTCTCCACCCCTGACCATGTGTGCTCACGGCCAAGGTACCCCATGCGGTGTCCTTACTTCAGCTCTGCCCACGATGCAGCAACACATAGAAGATGTCTGGCACGCGGCAAGCACTTGATAATTTATTCAGAACTAGAATTGCAATCACGTAGAATAATTGAGTTAGGATTGTGGTGAGTTCCTTTTTAAAACAAACAAAAAAAGGGGGCGCCCGGTGGCTCAGTCGGTTAAGCGTCCGACTTCGGCTCAGGTCGTGATCTCGCAGTCTGTGAGTTCGAGCCCCATGTCGGGCTCTGTGCTGACAGCTGGGAGCCCGGAGCCTGTTTCGGATTCTGTGTCTCCCTCTCTCTCTGCCCCTAACCCACTCGCATTCTGTCTCTGTCTCTCAATAGTAGATAAACATTAAAAAATTTAAGAAAATAATAAAACAAAATAAAACAAACAAACAAAAAAAGAAGACGAAGTAGTGGCCTATTGCTCTCTGGGTAGGTCATGGGTCTCAAATCAGTTTTGTGCATGGATTCCTCCTGCAGTCTGGAGACCCTTGTGGGCTTTCCCCAGGATAGCAGTCTTATTTTTTTTTTTTTTTTAAATTTTTTTAGAGAGAGAGCGAGGTGGGAGAGGCAGAGGAAGAGAGAGAGAGGGAATCGTAAGCAAGCTCCATGCTCAGCACCGAGCCCCACGCAGGGCTCGATCCCGTGACTCTGGGATCACAAGCTGAGCCAAAATCAAGTCAGATGCTCAACTGACTGAGTTACCCAGGTGCCCCCAGGACAGCGGTTTTAAATGCATACAGTAAAATGCATAGGATTACAAAGGAAAGCTGATATATTAAAATGCAGTTGCCAAAATTTAAAAATTGTGATAGAACCACGTACATGCTTCATTACTCAGGCCTGGCATAAGAAGGTCTGGGACCATGGTTAATAATTATCATACTTTTGAATTAGTGATGAGCTGAGCTGAACCAATGCTTTGAAATTTCTGCAGCGACTATGGTGTGATGCGAAAATAGCTGGGCTTCTACTGGAGGCCGGGTCCCAGGGACCGTCTGCTCTCCTCTGTGCGAGGCCCGCTCACACCATGGAAGGAAATGCTAGTTTCAATTAGCGATTCGTGAAAAAAAGCGTGTAATGTTTTTTTCCCCAGCCAGTTCATGACTGCCCTGAATTTCATGCCTGACCTCCAGGTTACGAACCTCTGGTTTAGGCAGACGTAAGGGCACCTAGAAATAGATGCTCTTCCTCTGAGGAAGGATCGTGTGTGCGCCCTCTTGGTTATGCAAATGTGGGCACCAGTGTGCCCTTTTCCTCGTGGGGTTGTGGGCAGTGGGGCTTAGCAGACGCTGGTCCGTTGATATATAGGGGGAGGCTCTCTGGGGCGTTTGGAAAGCAAAGACACCCATGTCCCCACCCCTGATCTCTGAGATGCAGGGTCAGGCGTGCCTGAGCAGGAGTGCTACGGGTGGTCCAAGGAGCAACGGCAGAGAAAAACAGCGAGGCCCTCAAAGTAAATGACCTTGAGTAAAGGCGGGAGGCTGACATGCTGTTCTCATTTCAAAGCTGGAAGGCTGAGGCCCGCGTGGAAGGTGGCTGGCGCTTGATGTCCCTTCCCACCCAGCCACCCTGCCCCAGGGGCAGTGCTTTGGGAAATGACACCTGCGTGTGGAAAAGTGGACTACAAGGAGCCATAAACCTGAACCTGGACAAGGGCATCCCAGCCTTGGGGCAGCAGCATCCTCTGTGCAAGCAAGCTTCAACAGTGACACCTTGTGACAGCAGGGAGCAACAGTAGCCATGGGCTGTGGGGACCCTGCTTCTCCTCCTGGGGTTAGGAAGCCAAGCTGACCTCTTCTTTGCTCTAAGGAGGACCCTTGAGTTTGGGGAAACTGAGGCAACTACCCTCCCTCCCCTGCCGCCCCCTGTCCAATGAATTAGAACAAGAAAAGAAATGTGAACATATTTCGGTAAAGTGGATTGTGCCAGTAACATCATCGTCATCGTATCGTATGTGATATTTTATTATCAGTACTGTTCCTCCAATGTGTTGATGTAATGAGTTCCACCCTCAGAGGATGACCTCGCCTAACCTTATGTAAAGGTCCTGGGGGGACATCACCGTCATGCCGTAAAGCATCTCCAAGGGCCAATCACGCCAGCAGATCCGGTCTTTGGCACGATTGTGACTTGTTCCCCTACCCTCCGCCCCCTCCTCCAGTACCCCCTTCCCCCGCTCACTGCTCCCCACCCCACCCAGGCCGTGTCCTTTCTCTGCTCTTCATCATCTGCTCTTAGGAGTCATTACTCCTGGTATGAGTGCTCGGCCATATGGTTTTTCCGTCTTGGGATATTTACAATGGAACCGGGAGAAACTGTCATTCAAACAAAGAATCAAGAGAGCAAAAGGGAGACACTTTTAGAAATATCCACCCCCACCCCCCACCCCACACCCCGCCCCCCGAGGAGCATCTGGAACCAGCAAACCTGGAAGGGGGGGGCCCGCACGAAGCAAGCGAGGCACCTCGGCAGAGGACGGGGCTCGGGTGCATGTTAAATTTCTGTGCATCATAATCCGTCTCCATTACCCCTGGCTTTCCACAAAGCCCCCACACTCAGTCGCCTTGGGTCAGTTGCCCTTTATGGGAGAAAGGAGGTGGGAACATTTCCCAGGTGGGGTCAGACCCACAGACTCGTGGCTAAGACGGAGAAGGGCGCAATTTCTCCCGAGACTTCCAGGACTGTTGTGGGGGCAGCCAGGTCCCGGCGGGTGAAATCACAAGCTCTTCCGTTTGAAGAGGAAAGGGAGGGTGAGCCCATAAAGCTGAGGCCCTGGGGCTACTGATGGGTGTGGCCAGGACCTGCCTTCAAAGGGAACTGCTTTACCAGGGCGTCTGGCTGGCTCAGTCAGTAGAGTATGTGACTCTTGGTCTCTGGGTCATGAGTTCAAACCCCACGTTGGAACCTACTTGAAAAACTGAAAACAAGGGCTGCCTGGGTGGCTCAGTCCGTTAAGCATCCAACTTCAGCTCAGGTCATGACCTCACACAGTTGGTGAGTTCGAGCCCCGCGTCGGGCTCTGTGCTGACAGCTCGGAGCCTGGAGCCTGCTTCGGATTCTGCATTTCTCTCCCTCTCTCTCTGCCCCTTCCCTGCTCACGCTCTGTCTCTCAAAAGTAAATAAACATTTAAAAAGTTGAAAAAAAAAAAAACCCAAAATGAAGGGAACTGCTTTACAGATGCGGAAACATATGGACCCGAGGTAGGAATGGCACCAATATTTTGATTCCCAGGTGAGTGCTCTTTCCGCGACAGCACTCTGGGTCTCTGTGCCCTCCCTCCCCACTCCAAGACCCTCTCGGGCTCTTCACAGACCCTGTGCCATCACAGGGTGACCCACCTGCTCCCCAGCAGAGGTTAGCACAAGCCCGAGTGCCAGCCTCCACCCGATCAGCACCTGGCAGAGAACAGACATATTCTCTGCTTGCCTGTTCTGCCTCATTTGGCCCTCCAGGCGCCCTGCACTGGGCGAGGAGTTCTAACTAGATCCCTCCTAACCCGTCGCTCTCAGCGAGGGCTCACATCTTCTTTCCATTCCCGTGTGCCTGGCGCAGGCTGGGCGCACAGCAGAGCCCGTAAATGCCTGGTGATCGACAGCTGCAGGCCTCACCCTTGCCCCACACCTCTCTTCGAACAAGGGGGCAATTGGAGGCTTGGCTCCCCCTGGGGCCAGGGTCCCCTAGCACCTGCTGGAGATAACAGAGAGCAGGAGTCCTGCCCCCGAGCCCGTCATCCCCAGCTGGGTGAGGGAGCCTCGGCCGTCCTGGTAGAGGTGACGGTAATGCAGGAATAACTGGGGTGTCTCCCGTCACCACTTACAAGTAAGGCCACATTTGTCTTAAAGTTCACGCAACAACTCAGTGTGATGGGAAAGGCCACCTGTGGCTTGGGATAACGTCTCCGGTGATAGTGTCACACAGGGATTCGAACAGTGCTGAATTGGAGTAACTGAGACTTGAGGGGAGGTCACACGCTCTGGAAGTCCCTGGTGGCTTACCCTGAGGCCCAAGGGACGATGAGGACACAGACACCCAAGCCCCTGGTGAAAAGTTGAGATAAAAATGTCCCGTGACACGTCAAAGTAGAAACAAGCAACATTTCCAAATTAATGTATTATTTACCTGCTGTGGAATTCAAATAGGTGTTTGAAAATGGGCGCCTGGGAACTACTACCGTGAGAGACATTTAAACAATTGCAGGCTCAGCCTCATGGTCTGTACGTTCGAGTTGAATCTTCTCATTTGGAAAGATGATTTCTTTTGTGTGTGCGTCTTCTTCGTGGCCAGGTGGAAGATGCCTCATATTCAAAGTTGCCTTAGGTCTGGGCAGAGATGGCGTGTGCCCATGGTTCCTGGAGGAACGCAGGTCTGTGTAGGTGGAGCCAATCCAGATTCTTCTCCTGGGACATGGAAGGAGAGAGGGGTGGCATCGCCCCAGAGGCAGTGTCTGGGCTCATGTCTGCTTCCCTGCCACACCTGGGTGACCCAAGGGCCCGGGGCTGGGGACCCCAGCATCACACCGACATCAGCTCTCTCTCCTGGAGGGAAGCCCTGGGAGGCCCCAGGAGGTTGCATTCACCTGCTGGGGTGCCCTCAGCAACTCATCTTTACCTGGTGCTTCTCCTGGTTACTTGGGGTAACTCAAACTGGTTTCTCCTGCAGGCAAGCAAGAACCCTCCTGTTAGGGAAATGATGCTTCCCGTTCCAGAAGGAGAAAGGCTGGCTGTGGGGAGAGGGGATCAGGGGCTCCAGGGTGCAAGCGGGACTAGAAGATTCCCTCTTCGATGGGGGCTGACAAGGGGGTGTCATATGGACAGACCCTTCCCATAAGCCTCCGAGCTACGAGTAAGCCCTTTTGGATAATCTCACCTTCATCCCTTGGGAAACACTGAATGAGGGCCTTTTCTGGGATGAAAGCATTTTGGGGTGGTGGAGGCAGGACGGTGGTCATAGATGGCCCCTGGGGGGAGAGGCACGGATTCTTCCCTTTCCTGGGGCCAAGGGGGCAGAGGCCTGACATGACCTCCAAAAGCCATGTCCACGGAGACCAGGGTGGTCTCCACAGGAGGATGTGTAGGAACAGGAAGCTGCTCTGAGTTCTCTGGGTGCTGTGGGCAGCACTGGATGGAGTGTTGTGTCTACAGTCTGGGTACCTGGTCTGGATTTTAGCACCTGGCAGCTGCGGCCTGAAGGTCAAAGAGGCGACAGTAAACTCACCTGCCCCACATCTCCAGGGGGTTCTCACTGTCCTCTGGTCTCAGACACACATCTCTCCGGGAAGCCGTCCCTGACCCCCAAGCCCCAGTGAAGCACTTCCTATGCGTCCCCATCGTATTCCGGCTTCTCACATGGAGCTGAGGTGTGTGAGGGTCTTTTGGTTGCAGGAAACTCCCTCAGATTCCTTCAAGAAAAGCAGATGATGATGCTGACTACACGATTTTATAAATTTACTAAAACTTATCGCGTTGTCGAACAAGGAAGGAGGGTGGAGGGTGGGAGGGAGGGAAAGCCAGCTGCTTCATGGCCAGGACGTATATGGAAATAGAGCCAACAGGACGCTTAGCTCCACTGCAAGGCCACCTAGAGCCCTGGCCAGAGCCACCACAAGACTTCCCTGGGTGGGCCCCACGGGGCCTGGAACGTGGCTCAGTGCTCGGAAGGACTAGCAGTTTCCAGAAAGTTTGCTGACGCTGATCTCGCCTTCTAGCCTTTCAGCTCTGTCTCCTGCCTCCGCTGCCCCTCCTAACGGCCACCGTCTTCGCCGGCCAGCCTGCCTACATTGATCGCTGGCATCCTGAAGATGGGCTGCTTGTGGGTCAGGCACTCACTGTCGGTCCAGTCAACCGCGGCAGGGGTGCCACGGGGCCACGCAGGGCGTGACATGTCCACCTTTGGAGGTGCCGCCAGACAGGCGTTCTGAGGCTCCACGTGTCGGTCCCTGCCCCTAAGCCTGGGGCCACTCCCTGCTGTCTCACTGGAACACGGTCGCTCCCGTTTGTACCTTCTGTGTCTGCTCTCGAGCTACAACCGCAGAGTCAGGTAGTTACGACAGAGGCCGTAGGGTCTGCAAAGCCACAAATATTTCCAATAGGGCTCCCCGCAGAAAACATTTCCTGACCTCTACTCGGAACTGTAAGCTCTTGAGAGCAGAAGCTTAGTCTCGTTCATGCCTGGACTCCCCAAACTTAGCAGAGTGCCGGCATGGAGTAGGAACTCGATAAATGGTGGTAAATGAATGAATGAATGGCTCTGGGCTGGCTCTGAACCCTCCGCACCCCTCACTTTAGAATGAGCAACCTTTTCACTCTCCCGCCCATTGGACAGGGTGAGCGACTGCATCACTTTGCCCAGGACGGTGGGGTTCCCAGGACATGGGACAATCGGTGCAAAAGCTGGGAAAGCCTTGGGCAAAGCTGAACGATTTGTTCACCTTATGTTGAGCAGCCTGGCCTTTTTCTAAGCAGAAGCACCGCCCGCTGCATTTGGCCAATCAATCCACTACGGGTTGCTGTCTAGAACTGCCTGCCTGACAGAAACAGTCACACACATAAGCGCCTACGTAACGGCAATGGATTCAAACAACCGGGCAAAAGAGCGAGGCAGTGCCCGATGACGGTAGCCCGGGGGCTGGAGAAGCCGTTGCGGTAGAGACTCTGGATGTCACTGAATGAAGCAGCTGGGGTCTCTTCAGGCACAGAGGATGAAGAAAGACTTCCCGGGAGCTGGCGTCCAGCTGGTCTTGACTGAAAGAGGAGGAGTCCACCGCTGGCAGAGAGAAGGAAGGCAGTGACCTTATTGGTATAGGAGGCCCCTAGTGTCCCAGTGTCAATACCAGGTCCTGAGCCAATTTCTGTGACCAGCGGGATGGGGTGTGGCCAGCCAGCCTAGGGCACGCGCCCATCTCGGAGGGGGCAGGTGGGGCACCGACTGTGGCACCAAGAGCATCCTGTGGGCTAGAAGAGGGACTCTGGAAAGGAAACGAAGATGACTTGGTTTGGGTTCCTTGGAAAGCAGAGCAGGAAGCGAAGGGTCCAGCGACACTCCTTTGTTGGGGCGGGGGTGACCCCCCGGAGCAGGAGGGAGGGAAAGGAGCATCTGCTGGGAAGAAGTACAGGCCAGTTCCAGAGGGTGTTATGGAGCTTGGCCACAAACCGGTTGCTCAGTCGTGGGGGCCGTCCTCTGAGAGGCTGTGCAAGGGACTGTTTCTCGGCACGGTCCTTCAGAAGAGAAAAGGAGAAGAATGTGTCCACCGGCTCTGTCGCAGGTTCACTCCTAGCATGTTAATTGTCTGGACTTCCTGGCCGAGCTTGGGTGGACGCAGTGTCTCATTCCCCGATGTCCAGGGAAACCCCAAAGGCAAGAGGGGCACCTCCGGGACGAGAGGCTGCTGCGTTGTGCGTGGGTGAAACTGGTCCGAGTCCACACACGGGGGGTGGTCTCAGTAGTGGCTGGGGCTCATGGCCAATGGCCCAAAGACAAGTGAGAGGGGCCCAAAGTAGCACACAGAGGCGTCTGATACAGAGGAACTTGAGAGGGCGGGCTGGGATACAGCTAGAGCATCCGTGTCCTTCTCCAGACCAGCTGGGCTCCGCCTCTAACTGAAGCTGACCGCCGTTTGCACAAAGAGATAACTGGGGCTGGAGTATTCATCGGGTTGAGGGAAGGTCCTCTGTCTCTAGTGAGGACCAAGTCCTTAGCCCACCCCCAAAAGAAAAGGCAGAGTGAGCTTCTCCCTGAGGAATCCAGAGTGGTCTTAAAATGCTGCTCGGCAAATGTGAAATGAAGCTGAAAGAAGGCATAAACTCCCGAACGCTTTATTGCCTGTAGTAGAGAAATTCTAAAACAGAGCACTTGGGTGTGGCGGTGGGAATCCAAAGATAAACGGCTAGGTTCGAAATCTTGCCAAAGGATGTGGAGGGTTGGAAAGCAGATGGGTGGTAGATCTGGAAGGAACTGGGATCTGCCCAGGCCTGGCCCACCGCTGAAGGGAGGACGGGGGGAGTTGTTCTCACCGTGCGTTTGCTCATCTCACTGTATCATGCTCAGACCCCAGCCTTTCCCCAGGGTAGGAGCCAGGAGGTCACGGAGCTCAAGAAGCTGGGGGTCCCACCCCTTGGCCTCAAGGTCGGGTGAGGAGAGAGTGGCCCTTGGTGGCTGGTGGCGGGGTGCGGTCACCATCTGCCTGTGCGGGATGGTCAGGGCTTCTGTGGTCTGCTGGGAAGTTGGCCCAGGTCAAAGAGAGGTGAGAAGAGTGGCACGGGGGAGTCATAACACGGTGAGACATTGAGCCTTGATGGAGCAGGATGAGATTTAACATGAACCCAACACACAGCTCCCCCACGGTATCCTGGGCTTGCCCCTCACAACACGGCACAGTGTCCCATCACGTCCCGTTTGTTCTGTGCCACTAGATGTGAGCTCTGGGAGGGCCAGGCCCGTTTCTTGTTCACCCCTCCATGCCCAGGACCTGCCCCACTGCGGGCTCCCAGGTGAGCTCAGGGGCCCGTGTCTGTATCTCAGCCCAGGTACCGGGTGTGCCCCCCACCCGGAGTCTGGCTGTCAGGTCTGGGAGCTCCTGGAGGGCAGGGCTGATGTCCTGCTCGTCTGTCCCCGTTCCCTGGACAGGGCCCAGCACACAGTAGGACTCCAAACCATTCGTGGAATGAACGACTGACATCGCCTCCTCACTCATTTCCTTCTTGGTTCCACCTCAGTCTGTGGCCAGGGCCAGCTGGATGATGTGCGAAGAAACTTCTCTTAACTAGGAAAACTGTGACGCCCCCCTCCGTGCAGAGATAGGAGTGGGTTTCCTCACGGCTCCAGCCTCCCAAGGATGGGAGCACAGCCAGCGCGGAGAGTTTTCACCCCGAGGTGCACTCGCCTCCCCCGAGGAGGGCTGGGCCACGTGGCTGCCCTACAAAACTGGTGGAAGACGGCACTCCTAAGCCAGCATCTAGTTCCCTGGGCTCCAAGCCGCCCGAGGGTGGCCGCTGAAGCCCTGGGACTCGGTACAAGTCACCAAAATACTGTTCTTTCCACCTCGTGTTTGCCCCAGTTCTGGTAAATGCAAGTTTTATTACCAGCAGCAACAGCAGGCCACAGCACAAAGACAGGGTCGGAGAACATCCAGCTGGAAACTTTCCTGGTTTCGGAGGCACAGTCTCTTCTCTGCTCAGCAAAGCCTGGCCGGGGGATCCTCGGTGACAGCGGTCTCCTGGGTAACAGCGGGCCAGAATGGGGAGCTCAGGCCCTGCTGGGGGGGTCTCTGGAGCCAGCTCTGCTGCGGGGGGATGCACAAGCAGCAGAAACGACCTGGGTGGGCGCTGGGACTCCATCCACATCTCAGGCCTGGAAGGAGGGTGCACCTGGGTGGTCAGGGGCTAGGATGCCCTTCGATGCCTGAGAGAAGGGGGCACTCCTGAAACCCCGCACCACAAGTCCCCCAGCCTCCACGGCCCAGGCCCGCCCTGCCCCGCTACAGACTGGACATTTCTGAACGCTCTGAGAATCAGGTTTCTCTATCTCTCGTGAATTGGGAAGAAGGGACTTTTGCTCCCCAGACTGGTTAGGGCTGCCCCCCTTCCCAAACTGCAATTTCCTAATTTCTGTCACCTTGCCGCCCACTGCTTCCAAAGCCCTCAATCCACAGAGGCCTGAGGATCCCCCGGGGTTGGGTCACCGCGTCCCCTGCTTCCCACAGAAAGCCCACAGCCTGGGGCCCTGCACCCTGGAACCCCGGGCCTGTGGCAGGGCCTGTGGCCTTCGCACAGCTGCCCAGGCAGAGGGGGAGGTAGGGGCTGGTGTCTTCTCTTCAAAGCCAGGTTTGACTACTTCTTTCTCTTCTCCCGCTTCACCCTTTCCCGACAGAGCTAATTTTACCACCAAGGGAAGACTCTGGAAGCCCCCAGGAGGTTAGCTATAGTTTTACAATAAATCACCCCCGGGGAGTGGGAACTGGTGGGGAGGGGCTTCACGTCACCCCTTTCTGATCTGGGTTGGGCCCAGAACTGCTTTGACCAATAGAACATAGCAGAAGTGGTGTGCCGGGGCCTCCAGGCCCAGGCAGTTAGAAGGCCTGGCCGCTGCTGCTTCCTCCCTCTTGGAACCCAGCCCCAGCGATGTGGGGAACCCCAAGCAGTCAAGCGGAGAGGCCCATCTGGAATAAAATTGAGGCTCCCGGCTGACCAGCCCGGCTGAACTCTGAACTGATGTGAGGCTCTCCTAGCGGTAGGTCTTCCTGACTCCACAAAGACAACTCAGCTGATGACAGGGCAAAACCAAGCCGTCCCCACTGAACCCTGCCCAGACTGTAAAACCTTGAGCAAATGCTTGCTATTTTCAGCCACGGGTTTTGCAGTGTTTATTACGCAGCCAACAGATAACCAGAGCAATCACACGGCCAATAAATAGCGGCTGTGGTCTCCAAACCCAGGTCTGGGACCCTGGGGTCCCCTCTCTTGCGGCCATCCCCCCGGGCTGCATTGCCACCACGGACACGCACGGCGGCATCCGGAGCTCTGACCATCCTCCCTGAAGTGAGGCTGTGCAGACTTCCTTTTGTGTCCCAGATGCAGCTTGGTGCCCTCCTTTCCCAGGAGCCTGGAGCACCAGAACATTCCTCCTCACATGCTCCCTGAACTCCCAGCCCAGCCAGGGGGTGCAAAGAGCGGGCCTCAAGTTAGACCCATTGTTCTAGCACCTTCCTCAGCTAGAGAACCAGCTGCCTGGGATGCCCACAGGGGAACCTGCAAGGCCTGAGCAGTAAGTAAACCCAATGAGGTTTTTTTCTCCCCTCTTCCCTCTCCCCCACCTGTCATCCGAGTGTAGATAAAGATCCCACAAGCTGAGAGGAAAAGAAGTCAGAGAGGTAAAGTGAGGTCATTGAGGGGGGTCTGGGTCCTCCTGCCTCCAATCACCTGAGGTTAGCTCCCAGGGAGACCCATTAGCACCCCTTGGGGCTCTGAGAAGAGGGAGGGGTTGTGCCCACTGGGCACACACCCCAAAACAAAGGACTGGCAAAGGAGGAGGCTCCAAACCGGTCCTGCAATTTGCGCCCACCCCCCACTCTGGCTTGCTAACTGGGCAGAACATTTATCTTTTTCTTTTCTTTCTTTCTTTCTTTTTAATGTTTATTTGATTTTGAGAGGCCGGGAGAGAGGCAGAGAACAAGGAAGCCAAGCCAGAGGATCCAAAGCCAGCTCCTCCCTGACAGCAGAGAGCCCGTCGAGGGGCTTGAATTCACGAAAGGTGAGATCATGACCTGAACTGAAGCTGGATGCTTAGCCTACTGAGCCACACAGGTGCCTCTGGGCAGAACATTTCTAAGGAGAGAATGATAATGAGAGTCCCACAAAGCCATGCCTCTGCCTTTTGCCTGGGGAGAAGGGCTTCCTAAGACTGCTGGAGAGCTTGGTATGTTGGGAGGGGAGGACCCTGAGGACACAGTGTGCGACAGGCTCTTGAAGCTTGGGTGATGGGCTGTGGCCGGAGCACAGAGCAAGGAGGGGTGGCTGTGCCAGGAAAGGCCCACCCTGTGGGAGCTGGTGGCATCAAAGGATGTGGGAATATTCCAGCAGCGGGTCTGAATTAGCTCCAGCCCAAGGAGCCCTGAGCTGGCAGCACATTCACCTGCATCGAGGTGCAGAGGTGAGGGTGGGGTGGAGGCGAGACTCCCACAGGTGCCCGATACAAGTGCTCGGGCCCCAAGCCCTCACCGGGGAGCCGCCTGGGAGGGAGAGGGGGCGCGGGATCACCAGGCAGGGGCGAGGAGAAGCTGGATAAGCTCTCCTTTGCTCGCTGCAGGCTTCCCACGGGGTGCAGCTTTCAGATGGTGGAGGGGAGCAGCTCCGGCTTCAGATGAACTTCGGAATCTGGGTTCTTTTTCCTAACTAGACACCGTAATTCCCGAAATCGGATTTTTGTCGTGAACGTGACCCCAAGGCATTTTTCTTATCTCGGACTGACCTCCAAAAACACCCCAGGTGCTGGGGGTCGGGGGAGAACCAACTTCACTGAGCAGGTTTGAAAAGGAAGCGGGGAAGAAAGAACTCAGTTGTTTTCTGACAGTATCCCACAAGCCTCTCTTGCTCAGCAACGCTGGTGCACAAGCAGCAGGAAGAATTCTAGAATTCTAGCTCATTGAGCCAGATGGGGATTTATCGACAGGATGCTGGGTGGCTTAGAGAATCACTGGGCGGCTGGAGAGACTGCTTCAGTAATTGGGAGGTGACGCGGTGACCGCGGTTGAAGGTTGGCCGTGGAACCACGGAGAAGATGCCACCACCTCTGCCCACGGATGCTGGGCGATGTGCTGGCCACTGTCCCCCATCCCGCACATTTCTAGCAGTTATAAAAAGAGGCAGCGGCTGTCTCCATCAGCGTTCCGTTGGAGGGAAGACCTCAAATACAGGAACATGGTTCTGGCGCTGGGCCCTGGGGGAGGGGGGAAGGGAATTGAAAGTTACTAAAAGGGTGAGCCTTTAATCGATGGAGCTTGAAAGCGAAGTAATGGCTCAGTTTACCCTGCAAATGACCAAAATTACATTTTTCCACCACCAGGATAAACGGGGACTTGAAAACTAGATTGTTATACAAAACAGATTATTATGGGAAAATAAAAGTACCTTTCTGCACGCCTGAGTTTTCAGCTGTGGAATTCACACTCACCTCAGAGATAATGCAAGAAGTGAGCAACATAAATCACTGAAAGTCTCAGGCCACACACTTGAACATGGTGGGCGCCGGCTCAGCAGGTGTTGGGGGACCACGCTGGTCAAAGTCACAGAGCCCCCCCCCTCCCCGTGACCCCCCCCCACCCTCTTATCACCTCACGGCTGTCCTTCTTCTATTTCTCTTCAGTCCTCGTGCAGGAATGGCCCAGACAGGACTCGTTAGCTTCCAGTGACAAGCTCTCTGTCTCACGGGTGGGAGGCCGGCACCCAGACCTTCATCCAGCTCGTGTCTTGGGCTCTGTGCTCTGGCAGCTGGAGCATGTGTGCACATGGAGAGGATGAGACGCCCGTGGTGGGCAGCAGCATCTGGGCATCACCGATGCTCTGGACCCACCGTCCTGGGAGAGCACTGGCCGTCCCTGGTGTCCCCAAGCCCTGGACTTCAAGCTTCCCTTCCAGCCCCCAAGACCCCTGGAGGAACCGGGTCCCAGGAGGGCCAGCAGCTCTATCGCACTGGGCTGTGTCCTCTGGCCCAGGAGCGTGCACTTCTCTTCCCTGCTGGATTTTTCCACACCCTGCCATTCTTCTTCACTGTTGTCCAAAGCTCAGATGAATCCCGGGAAGGCTGACTGGCCATTTTTTGGTCTCCTCTGAGCCCCACACTGCCAGGCCGCATGCAACCCTTCTTCTTCTTCTTCTTTTTAAATGTTTATTTATTTTTGACAGAGAGACAGAAAGCAAGTTGGGGAGGGGCAGAGAGAGGAGACACAGAAGCAGGTTCCAGGCTCTGAGCTGTCAGCACGGAAACCAACGCGGGGCTCGAACTCACCAACTATGAGATCATGACCTGAGCCAAAGTTGGGGGCCTAACCGTCTGAGCCATCCAGGGGCTCCAGAAACCGTGTTTTTAAAGCTGGAAAAGGCCTTCGGAATGACTTAGCACCAAGATGGTGCCAGCCTCACTAGTGGCCAGCAGAGGAGTCCAGACGCCCTGGGCCACCAGACGCGGACCCCACGTCCACTCTGGGGACACTGCAACCACTACCGCAGGTATCTGCCCCATAGACACTCTGCTTCCCCACAAGGGCACTCTCCACAGCTAGTGGTGCCCACAGCCCACCAGACATCCCTGGGGTGGGCAGGGACTCGTGCGCCATTTTCTCCCTAAGCATTTATTGAAGCTCTGAGGTCCCTGCTAAGTAAGACTTCAACACCAGTGGGTGGTAACTCCTTCAGGCAGAAGGCTGAGAAGGGTTTCCATGGAGACCGCCCAGGCTCTGGTTTCCATAGTAACACTTGCACGAGGTTACAGAGCTTCCTATATGTGTCAACTTAACATTTCCAACTACTCTAGTCTTCAGGCCAAACCTGGGCCTGATACAGAAATTGCTTTCTAGGAGGGAGGGGTGACAGACCTCAAGATCCACAGGGGAGATGGGTGAAACTGTGCGCAGTTAGCTGACAGTGAGGGCATCTCCTCAACCAGCAGGCCCTCCCCCATACCCGCTGCAAGGCATGTGCGCGCACACACACACACACACACACACACACGTTTGAATTATAAAAAGAATACATCTTTAGACAAGGAAGGATATAAAGTCCTACACTTCCCTGCCATCCCTGCTATCCAGAGGTAGCTGGTGTTAGTTGGCTTTGAGTATCCTTCCAGAAATAGTATATGCACATCCATAGAGCCATCTTTTAGAAAATTCACTAATGGGATACATATTGTCACTCTACCATCTGTTTTCCCCTAATTATAGATCTTGGAGAACTTTACACATCAGAACAAATAGATCTACCTCATCTATACTTTTTTTAAAAAGTTAAGTCCCCAATCGAGGGACTTTTGTTTTTGGTTTCTGGCTATTACAGCCATAAATATCCTGTACACATATTTTTGTGTACTTGTTTGAGTATATCTATATGGTAAATTCCTAGCAGTGAAATTTCTGGAATGTTAAAATTTGATTCTTGTCAAACCCATTTTACTGCCATTATTGATACAACAGGGCTTGTGCATACTTGAGAAAACTGGGTTTTATTGAAACAAAACCAAACCACAAAACCAATCTCCCTAACTCATTCTATGAGACCAGTGAACCATTAACACTAGAGCCTGACAAGGAGAGCACGAGAAAGAAAATTACAGGTCAGCTTTACTAATAAACATATATTTAAAATTCCTAAATAAAATATTAACAAACAGAATCCAATAGTGTAGACATATACACCACATTAACAAATTAAAAAAGGAAAAATATGTGATCATATTGGTTAAGTACAGAAAAAAAATCTGATAAAAGAATTCAACATATATCCCGCTTAAAAATGTAAACAAAGAATTGAGAACAACTTCTCCAACTAACTTCAAAAGAGTATTCTCTCAATATCTATCACTAAAACTATACTCAAGGTGAATTCCCTTTAAAAATCAAGAACAAAACAAAAATTATGACTATCACCATGATACCAGAGCTCCTACTCTATGAGGTGGGATAAGGAAAAGAAATAAGTTTTAATTATTTGAATGGAAGAAACAAAATCTAGTCATAATCAGTACAGCGGCCTATGTAGAGAACACAAAAGAATCCTCAGATAATGTCTTAGAATAAATAAGGAAGACAGCTTGGCAAGTTCACTGGATCAATACTCAAAAAGAAATTACATTTCTATACATTAGCAACAAAGAGGTATAATTACTATAACAACAAATAGAAAAGACTCAGGAATCCATCTGATGAAAGATTTGCAAGGCTTCTGAGATAAGTATAAGCCAATCTTCCAGTAGGAAGACAGTGAAGATCCAGAATAATTGTTTAAATGCCGTGTTCATGGCTCAGGACACTCGGTATCAGAGCAATCTCAATTCTCCTCAAGTGGATGTGTAGACACAAGTCCATTAAAACCTCAACATTTCATAGAACCACATGAAACCAAAATGCATATGAAAACAGAGGAGAATGGGCATGGCCCTGCTGCAGAAAAATCAAGGTAGGAGACCTGCATTACCAGATATCTGGACTTTTAAAAAATGTGGTTATGGTCCAAAGGATAGACCTACTAGGACAGAACAGAAAGTCCAGCAATAGACCTTACACAGATGGAAACTTGATCATTGTAGGCACACACTGCAGCTCAGTGGGGAAAGAAAGAACCAAAACAGAAACAAAAACAGAACAATTGGTTATCCCTACCTCACACCATACCAAGGAATAACTTCCAGGGAATGTTTAAATGTAATATACAAAATATTAAAAGCATTATAAAATAATCCTTGAGGATTAGAAGAAAATATAAGACAGTATCTCTTCAATGTTGGGATAGGAAGGATTTCTGAAACAAGATGCAAAAAGTCATAATCATAAAGAAAAAGATGGATGGATTTGACTACATTAAAACCAGTCATTTCTGTTCATCAAAGAAACAACAAAGAAAGTGAGACAAGTCATAAACTTGGGTAAGAGATTTCTCATACACTAATGACATTATACATAAAGATTATATAAAACATGTAAATATAAAAAAACCCCTACAAGTCTATAAGAAGAAAACAAAACATCCAATAGAAAAATAGGCCAAAGAACACAAACGGCCATTTTCTAGAAAAGGAAATTTGAGGATCCAATACACATATGAAGCTCGTCTCACTTTCCTAGTAATCAGGGAAGGGAAAATGAAAACCATCATGAACTACCATTTTTCTCTCAATCCATTGGCAAAAAGAGAAAAAAAAAAAGATCCCAAGGGTTGTTAATATTAAGTGTTGGCAAGGATGTGGAAGAAGGAAAACGCCTATGCAGCACAGGTGGGAATGTAAATTGGTTCAATTCTGTACAAAACACAATATGGCAGAATCTTGTGAGTTGAATACTTCACACTCGCGAACCCAGTAATTCCACTTTCAGGTGTATATTACAGAGAAATCCTCGCGCAGCTACATCAGATGCCTTGTAAATGAAATGTTGGTAAGAGCATTGTTGTAATGGCAAAAAATTGGAAAGAACCCAAATACTCGTTGTTAGAATAGGTAGGCAATTGCATCGCATATTCACATAATAGACTGATATACAGCAGTATAAGTGAATTAAATAATATTAGAGGCATTAACATGGATGAATCTTAGAAATAAAAGGTTTGGGAGGACACATGTCAGAGAATAAGACATGTATTTCATTATTACTTTTATAATATTCAAATCCAAGGAAAACTACACTAGGAGTTCATAGGTATGTGGTAGAATTGTAAAGCAAAGCAGAGAATCTCAGGAGCTATTAATTCACCTGTTTTGGGTAATTACTATAAAGAGATTGGCTAATACATGGGAAATTGACATATTTTCATGGTGGTCTTTAGCTCTAAGAATGGATGTGTCTTTTTTTGTTTTAAGTTTATTTTGAGAGAGAGAGAGAGAGAGAGAGAGAATCTCAAGCAGGCTCCATGCTGTCAGTGCAGAGCCTGACACGGGGCTTGATATTAAGAACTGTGAGATCTCAAGATTTCAAGAACTTGAGCCAAAACCAAGAGTCTGTCGCTTAACCGACTGAGCCACCCAGGCACCCCAGAGAATAGAGGTGCTTTAATGTCCCTCACAGGATATGGAGGTGAGGGATGTGGAGGGTAGAAGCTGGGATGCTGTGGGGGTCCCCGAACATGGGAGCCAACATTCCCTGCGTCCCTGAGCATGAATGCTTCTCCTCACATCTGGAGGTGGTCCACTTCCCCTCCACTTAAGTCAGGGCTGGTTTTGTAACTTGCTTTGACCAACAATGCAATGAACTAATATTCTGGAACTTTGGATTCCACGCCTTATGAGGACTGAAGTCCCTGGCTCCCTCTCTCTGGGAGCTCAGTTGCCAAACTGTAAGAAAGGCCAGGCTATTGCTTGGAGGCCATGCTGAGCCAGGCCAGGATGGGAGTGGCACCTTGGATGCAGAGTCCAGCCAAGCTCTCAGCTGCATGCAAAGCAGGAGTGAGCAGCCAGTGAGAGCTGGTCAAACTCGGCCATCCCTCGGAACCAGGCCATGAAGTTCTGCGGTGGTTTGTTAGGCAGCAGCAAATGGAGAAGTGAATGCAAGAAAACCAGTGCTATTGGTATCTTCTGTTTCATTAGTTGGCTGGTGGGTTTCCAGAAACACATTGGTCATGATGCTTTATAACTTCCATACCAGTGATTTAAACTTTCTTGAATGTTTATTTTTGAGAGAGAGAGAGAGCACACAAGTGGGGTAGGGGCAGAGAGAGAGGGAGACACAGAATCAGAAGCAGGCTCCAGGCTCCAAGCTGTCAACACGGAGCCCGAGGCCTGGCTTGAACTCACGGAACTGTGAGATCATGACCTGAGCCAAAGTCGGACGCTTAACCAACTGAGCCACCCGGGCGCCCCTACATACTAGTGATTTATATACAGCATTTTGTATGTAGTAAATGCTTCGCAGTGTAACATATTTAACCAAAAAAAAAAGCTTCACCTGGCTTGCAAAAATGCATCTTCCTAATTTTGATTTGTATTTTCTATGTACGTGCAATTAAACATCTTTTCATGCTTAAGCAATGATCCATTTATATTTCCCTTACTGTGAACTGCCTGTTCATATTCTTCGCCTGTTTATCTATTGGGTTGTTCATTTTTCATGATTTATAAAAATGTTGCCTATCAGGAAAATAGCCCTTTTTAAAGTGTCCTATGTTTCAAAAACATCTCCCCCAGTGCCCCTTAAAAACCTTTTGACTTTGTCGTATATTTTGCTGTCCATAAATTCTAGTTTTTCATAGTCCAAGTTGTAATTGGTGGGTATCATACTTAGGTCTTCCCTCCTCTAAGATTCTTCTAAATCATTTAAGTACTTTTATGGCTTCATTTCATACTTAAAAACCTTGGTTTATGCAGAATTAATATTATTACTGGAAAGTAGGATCCAGGTTAATTTTTGTCAAAATGGCTAGCCAGTTGTTCCATTAAAAAAACCCAAAAAACAACAACAAAAAAAACCCAGGGGGCACCTGGGTGGCTCAGTTGGCTAAGCATCCAACTCTTGATTTCAGCTCAGGCCATGACCTCATGGTTCGTGAGTTCGAGGCCACATTGGGCTCTGTGCAGACACTGGAGAGCCTGCCTGGGATTCTTTTTCTCCCCCTCTCCCTCTCAAAATAAATAAACATTAAAACAACAACAACAACAACAACACCAGGGGTGCCTGGGTGGTATGGTCGGTTAAGCGTCTGACTCTTGATTTTGGCTCGGGTCGTGATGTCATATCACGGTTTGTGAGTTCGAGCCCTGCATCAGGCTCTGCGCTGACGGTGTGGAGCCTGCTTGGGATTCTCTCCCTCTCTCTCTGCCTCTCCCCTTGTGCACACGCACTCTCTCAAAATAAATAACTGCACTTAAAAAAAAACCCCACATGTGCCCCATTAAATATCCTCATATTTAAGACCATTTCCAGACCCTCCACTGAGTCCCGTTGACCTTTTCCTTTGCTACGTGGAACTCTTTAATTATAGTAGTTTATGATGTTTAATACCTGGAGGCTGTTCTTTCCCCTTATAAGGACTTCCAGACTATTCCCCATGTTTACTTTCCCAAAAGAACCTCGTCAAGTTAAACAATAAATCCTGTCAGCATTTTAATTGTGATTGCATTGCATGCAGATTGACGTCTTCCCAAGATTGCCTTTGAGAACAAGGTGTGTCTGCAAACTTGAGTCATTTATGTCCCTCACAGGTTTATTGAGCCAGACCAGTGGCAAGGATGTAGGCACCCACCCTCACCCCGGTCCCGCTGGGTCCACCCCGCCAAAGTTCCGGGAAGCTCTCCCACCACCTCGTCTGTAGAATGAGACCCTGTGACTCATGCCAACCTCAGCTCGGACCCACCGAGGTGGTTACTAATTGCCCCGAAACTGCGAAGAACACTACATCGTCCTTGTGCTTAAGGACAAGCAATAATGATGTCATCTTCCGTGCAGAACTAAACACGATGGTTTATAGGCACTTAAAAGCAGCCATGACCTTGGGCAAGTTACTTCCGGTCTCCAAGTCTACTCCAGGTCTACTCTTCCTGTAAAATGTGAATCGACCCAGCTCGGCCTGGTGTGAGGACTGAAGGGGACTGAGGGGACACGGATGCTCGTTGGCTGAACCTCTGCTGGCCTCCCCGCCCTCCGCATCCAGGCACCCCCGGCCAGCCTGCGGGATGGGGTGCACCTGCCCGGCGCCCTCCCCTACCCACTGCTCCCAAGTCAACGTCAGAAGTCAAACATTTTTATTGTTCTACAGACACTTCTGAAAAGGGATCTAATTGAGAAAATATACAAAGCATTTAAGACTTTCATCTCCAGAGAGCACCTAAGTCTGGCTGGAGGCGTCGAAGCCTCCTTTTCAAGGCTCAGGGCTGAGAACGGTTAGCATATTGAATGATCAGTAAAAACATGCAAAAGTGAGAAGGAAAAGGGAAAAAAGGCTGCATTTCTCCAAAGCCGGGGGACGGAATTTCAGAACGAGGGGGAGGCAGGGTGCACAAGTACCAGGTGGCTCTCCCTTCCCCCCACATTATCTTCTCAAACAGCTCCAAGCTTGGAGAAAGCAACGAGCCCACCCCCTCGTCTCTGCTCAGCGCTCAGCCCCGCAAGGCCGCCCACCTCGCTCTGTCCCCTTCCCGTGGCCATGGCTGCAGGACCCCACTTGTGCTCCTGGGGGGCCAGGGCGGGGGGCCCTGGCTCCTCCCTTCTTTGGTTCCACTCGAAGAACGATTGTGCTTGACGGACTCATCCCCACCCCTCGCTCCAGGCTCCCATTGGTGGGCTGAAGGCACTGACAGGAGTCCTGGGGGGAGAGCCCCAGGACACCGTCTTCCCTTGTGCTCTGGGGGGGGGGGGGGGGGGGGGGTCCACCCCTGGGCACATGATCCTACCCTCAGCCCAGGTCTGGGTATCTGGACGCAGGAGGAAATGTGCTGTCCAAGGAACAAGCCTTTTGGGACTTTCCCAACTGTGCAGATATCTCTGAACCCCATACCACACCCCACCCTGTCCCCTTGCCCAGGACCCCCACATGCCCGGTCCCTCCGTCTAGCCCTCCCCCTGGGCTGCCAGTGCAGCTGTGGGCTGGCCCCAGCGGACCTGACTTCAGGATGGTGGTCCCAGAAACCACCCTGTGGCGCCCTCCTGTCCCCCAGACCTGGGAGCTCGGAAGAGGTGGGGCCTCAAGAGGTCACGGCTCTGGTACAGGGAGGCGGGCAGGGCTGGAAAGGAACCAGGAGACACGTCACATCTATGGAAAGGTCCAAAGTACAAGCTAAGCGAGGGGAAGGAGGAGGGCCGGAGTGGCCAGAAGGGAAAGAAGGAAGAGGGCAAGGGCGGGGCCTGGAAGGGGAGGCCCTCACACCACCCCGCAGATGAGGGTCTCCACCACGAAGGTGTTCTCGAAGTGGCGGATGGCATTGCAGTTCTTGGCCCCTCGCTTGTTGATCCCTGAGAGGGAACAGAGAAATCTCAGTGAGGACTGTGTCCCGGCCCAGTGGCGGCTGGGCTGCAAAGGCAATCAGACTGGGAACCTGAGCGGGACCACGGGACCTCGGGATCCTGGGGCGGGGCGGCGGGGGGAAGAGGCAGCCCCGGGAGAGACACCCAGACCCACTGAGAGGCAGTGCACTGAAGGGGTGAGAGCCCAGCTCTGCCATCTTCCCTGCTGTGCGACCTCAGGGGTGTTACTGAACCTCTCTGTGCCTCCGTTTCCTCATCTTTCAAAGGGACAGCGAGAATAATGACGGTGGGGATAACTCACACCGTCTCAGAAGGACATAAAGAGTGTAAACCAGGGCCTGGCCCATAGGACGTGCTCAGTCACCATTAGCTGTTACTACTGCTGCTACCGTCTGAGCTCTGGGAGGGCTGCTCTCCAGCCACGGGGCCCGGCACGGCCGGATGATGGTTTAGAGCTCAGGGCAGGGGCCCAGACGGGAGGAGCTGGCCACTCACGCCTCCGGGTAGCCCGGCGCCGCAGCCGGTAGGTGTCCTTCCCGCTGCACAGGTGGTAGATGAAGGAGCCCAGGGCCTCCTTGTCGCTGACGTGCTCCGTGACCACCATCTCCTCCTGGATGATGTACGTCTGCGGGAGGTAGGTCCCTCTCTGCGAAGGGAGAAGCCGCAGCGCCGGCTCAGTACCCGGGGCTCTCCTCCCTCGGGGTCCCCTGGCCCACTGTCCGCTCCCCACGTCTCCACGCTGCTCACTCCGGCAGGGTCCCGTCCGCACGCGTCCGCCTCCCCCATCCAGAGGCCCCGGGCCTCGCCCTTCTGACGTCTCCAGGCACCTTCCGTTTGTGCCAAGCACTGGTGCCCGCCGTGCCGCACGTGTGGGGGTCTGGTCTCCCACGGGGAGTGCTGCTCGGGGAGGGGGGCGACCCCACCTGTTCCCTGCACTGCTGAAGCGGGGCACGGCCTAGGAGGCTACAAAGCTGGAGAGGGAGCGGAAGCGTGGTGGGGAGAAGAAAAGGAGACGTGTGGACTCTGGGCGTGGGAGAAGGAAGATGGAGAAGGCGGGAACCGATCCGGGGTGCTGGGCCCCGCTGACAGCAACGCCCCCGGGCCCCCTGACCCCCACAGCAGGAGGCTCCCTTGCCCCGGGCCTGGCCTCTACGAGGCAGCGGGGCCCCTGCTCACCTTCACATTCATGAGGAGCTCCCAGAAGTTGCGAGGGGGCAGCACGATGGTGGTGTTGAGCTCGATAACATAGCACTTGTCCAGGGAGATGTCATGGTAGGCGGTGAGCCCCTGGGCAGGAGGAGGGGCCCCGTCAGTCCCTGCAGTCGAGGGCCTGGCCTGGGTGGGCTGGGAGGCACCAGCCCTACCACGCCGGTGCGATGCACCCCCGATTCCCGAACACCCGGGCGGGTGCTCCTGGGCTCCTGCTCTTCTCCTAGCCTGTATTTGCGGAGACTTCCACTTACTACGTGAAAAACACCAACTGTCCAGGGCCTCGGTCGTTACAAGGGTTCTTCTCATGGGATCCCAGAGCTGAGGTTTGGGGAAGCCAGTAATGTTCCAATCGTGCATTCCATCAGACCTCTGAGGTCCCGGCATCCCTGCGGACAGCCAGGACCCTCAGCAGGAGATGCTCCGTCCCTGGCTCTCTGGGGGGTTTCGGCTGTAAGACTGTCCAGGATACGGAGTGAAGGGATCGTACTGGACAATCCCTAGGAAGCTCTGGGAGGCAAGTTCGGGGGGACAGATAGCTGGAGAGCCTGTGTTTCACGGGCCTCAAAACGGTCACCGGCAACAGAAGCGCGAAGGATGGTTACCTCTGGGGAGGGGGTACTGGCTGGGGCGAGGGGAGGGCACCAGGGAACCTTCCAGAATGCTGGCCGAGGTCCACATTTGATCCGGGTGGCACTACATGGGGGCCTCGGAGAAAATCCACTAAGCTGTACACGTCACGAGCTTGACTGGCGTGCCCTACCTCAAAACAAAGGCACCGCAAAATACCCAGTTGAAAGGAACATCGGCCTCGCCATGACAGCCAGCGTCCACACTAGCTCACATTCAGTGAGAAACGCTACCCTTACGCAACAGAAGCGAGGTCTTTAAAATCCTGATAAAGCGGACCCGTAGACGTCTGCCAGACATAGTTGCCGTCACAGACGGAGGTACTACGGGCGCTCGTATTCTCCTTTCTCACGACCCTTGGTGGAAGGGGGTTCTGGGCCTTTAGGACACCCTTCCACCACTCCTGCCCCGGCCCCGGCCGGCCTCACCCGCTGGAAGTCATGAATGATGTCTGCAGGGTCCCCGCCGCCGAACTGGGGCACGGGCACATTGATGCGTTCATAGTTCTCTTCGAGGTAGATCTTCACGTCCTCCTCCAGCTCCATCCGAGTGCGGACCTGGGAGGACAGGGAGTCCTCGTAGAGAACGCCACAGTGGAAGAAGTTGTCCCGGGCCAGCTGGGCAAGGTGGAGGAAGAGACAGGCAGACCGGTCACACGGCGCCTCCGGCACGGCCACCCCGCCCACCCCACTGCGCCACGACCCCCAAGGCCTGGGCAAGCACGAAGTGTGGGACTAATGAGACCCATTTCACAGGTGGAGAAACTGAGGAGCACGGGGAGTCAGGGAGGGTTGAGCGGGATCTGCCAGGTCCCAGGTGAACAACCTCTCTGGCCTTCAGTTTCCCCATCCGTGAAACGAGGTGATCCATCAGGCTTTTTCTGGCCTCTGGGTCCATGAGCCTGTGACTGAAATGGGATGGATCGGCAGGGGTAGGACCCGGCCACCGCGTGCCCTCCACAGAGGGACAGACCCCCAAGCAAGAGCCTGGAGTGGATGGGAGGGCCCTTAGGGGCAAACACAGGAGCCCCGGATTGAACAGGCTGGGTGCCCAGGAGGGAGGAGAGTCGCTCAGAGAAAATCAGCTGCGTGAAGATTCTGGAGGCATCACTACAGCCAACCCCGTGTGCAACCTCACTCAAGTTCCACCACCTTCCCTGGACACCGGGCCCCACGAGCAACACTGTGCCTCTATCTGCAGAGCAGGCCTAACGGCTCCATCAACAAGGGCAGGGGGGCTGTGTGACCTGACCGAGGCCCAGTGACGTGCCCATGTGCACTTCTCCGGGGCTCCTCCAGATCTGTGTACAGACTCCTGGCCTGTCACGGGCAGAATTCCCCTTTCTGTTGCAGTGTAAGTTCTCCCAGAGCATGAGTCATCGCACATGAATCATACTGTCCAGGGCACGGACTCGGAGGCCGCTCTGAGGTTCCCCTAGTCCCCAGCAGTTGGGGTGGGGTGAGAAGCCCCAGGAGGGCACAAGTTGGGGCTGGGGACAGAGGGGGCCAGGAGCCAGGCAGGCTCCTAAGGGCCACAGGAAAGGGCCCAGGGGAGGACTCCCATGGGAAAGGGAGAACCGGGAACACGCGGGGAGCTGGCCGTGGAGGGGGAAGATGGGGAGGCGGTGTCGGGGGGGAGCCAAAAAAAAAAGGGAAGTCGGCAGGTGTGTGGGAGCTGAGGTTTCTAGGGGAAAGTCACATGGAATACAAAAACTCTTCAGTAATTTCCATCATGGAAAAACTAAGTAACAAAGCGAAAAGCCAATGCTTGAGGGTGGGAGGTCACTTGGGTCATAAATGACTGGCAATTCTCAGCTTCTTTGTCACTCTGAAATTCCCTGTTCAGTGCACTTACGGTTATTCTTTTGAGCTTTAATTTAACTCCCTTGGTGGCAACTGTCTCCCTCCCCAGATCTGGGCTGATCGCAAGGTCACCGTGACCATGACCAGTCCTCCCGCCCAGCTTCATGCCCCTACTTGGCTGTGTGAGTAGATAACGGGGGTGCTGTCACAGGCGGAGGCCACCCCTTGCGGGAGGTGGGGGTGCATCCGTCCACTATCCGGCTCTCTGCCTTCCTTCTTTTGTGACCCAAGCAAACGTCCAAGGCATGACCCTCGGCCACAGGGTCCAGCTCTAGAGGGATCACAGAGTTCCAATTTCTGCTGGATCTGAGTTTCTGGTGGTAACACTCCAGGGTAACACTGTGGGAAGGGGCGATGGATTCCAGTCCCAGCTCGCCCGCCACTAACTGTGTTCCTGGGAGAGCTCCTGGGTGGCCTCAGGTGTGTCTGAAGACATGGCTAAGGACACTCTACCAGGGTCCGTGGGGGTCAGAGGGCGGGGCTCCAGTTCTGTCTCCGGGACCAGGCAAGAGGCTGGCATGAGCCCAAGGAGGCCCCATGGAGGGAGGATGCGGGTCTTTGGTGCTTGGCTGGGCATTCACTCCCACCTGGGGGCAGGTCACCTGCTGTCCCCCCTCCTCACAAGCCTTTCCCCGAGCCCCGTGCCTCCCTCCCGCCTGGCCTCACCTGTGCGAGGAAGAAGTATCTGTAGATGTAGACGGAGGCGAACACGAGGCCCATGAGCAAGACGACCATGCCCATCGACAGGTAGCACACGCCGCCCACAGAGCCCCCCTTCTTGTAGCGGTGGTGGGGGGGGCGCTCCTCCTGTGGACAGCAGTGCTGGGTCAGCCAGATAGATGGTGGTCCCGCACCTCTGGGGACCCTCCCACCCCCTTCCCGGAAGGGAGATCTCACCCTGCCGGCCGGGAGCGAGCCTTGGGAAAAAGGGGAGAGGAGAACGGGGCCGGGGACACACGAGCATCATCTGGAAGGGATGCCCCGCCAGGGTCCTCCCAGCTTCCTCCCAGGTAAAGAGAAACTGAGACCCGCATCAAAGCCATACATAACGACCCACTGGGATTAAGCGGGCAGGTTTGGATTATCCATGCCATTAGTACCCTTTATAATGCCAGCTGTGACCACGATATATACTCTTCAACACAGACTGGAGGAAGCACAGATGTGGCCTTAATAACTGCACCAGACCTGGGAACCTATAGGAAATGGGGTGCACTGGGCAGGCTGGGAGCCAGAGAAGGCTTTGGATCCACCCGAAAGCTGGGGTGCACAGGGTGGGCTGGAATTGGGGCAGCGGGAGGTGCCTGCTGGGCTCCCCCCAGAAGGCCATGGCAGGGAGTAGTCACCGGCTGATGGAAACAGAGGCTCCAGGAGGCGCATGGGGTCTGGGCACGGTGCTGGTCTCCCTTGGACCCGGCGGCCCTAAGCCTGCGATCCATGCTGGGCACAGCTCAGCTACGGCCCCGCACAGGCACCGGCTGGCAGTGTTAAATAGGCTGTCAGGAGTGAAGCCTGAAGGCTGAAGTCTGGAGGCTCCTGGACAAAACCTGCTCTGGGGAAGCCAGACTTGGGCTCAGAACAGTAGCCACAGGTCTGCCAAGAAGCAGCAAGTTCAACTGACCGAACTTCAGGGCACACGGGTCTGGGCTGGTGGACGAAGGTGTGTGCGTAGATCTCAGTGACACCGCTTTACCCAGAGCACTGGACTGAGAGTCTAAGGATTCAGGCTCTTAATGAGCCTTGGCCATCTCTCTTGTTTGTGCACGTCCTCCCTTGCACCCCTGCCCTAACCCGGGCCCTCACCCACCCTGGGAGATGTTGCAAAAGCCCAGGCCTGTCTCGGCCTCCACTGTCCACCCTTCACACCCTCCTCCATGGTGTCCAGGCACAGTCATGGTGAGGTCAGAGTCCAGGCCCAAGGACTCCCCACCCTCCAGGAGCTGAGGCAGGGTGGGTGAAGGGAAGGAGTTCCGGTCTCCACGTAAGCCACAAACTGTCTGCTTAGCCCCTTTTGTGCCAGGTTTCCTGTCTCCCTTTACGCTGGGGGGCTGGGGACACAGTTCAGGTCCAAGTTACCCTGGAGAAGCCCTTATCTCTTAGCCCAGCACAGGGGACCTGGCCTGGTGGGGGTGAGGCACGGCCTGTTGTGATGCCCAGGCCCCAATCCCTGAGGCCTCCTGGCTTACAGCATACAGGGCATGGGGCCCAGGCCTCAGGGAGTGGAGGGGTAACCATCAGATGGGGCAAATGCCTCCCGCTCTCCCACACACCCTCAAAGCCCAGGAATAGGACAAAAATACCACGAGGACCCTCCCCCTCACTGGGCACACCCATCACCAGACCAGCTGGTCCCCCGCCTCTGCACCATGGGACAGACACAGGACGGACAGGTGCCCCGGCCCATCTTGTTCCCCAACGCCGCAGTCTGCCCTCGGGGGAGGTCGCCTGGAGCGGGTGGGAGGTCAAACCCATTGTGCCAAACTCACTAGCTGAGCCCCTCTGCAGGCCTGGGGACCCTCCCCAGCCCGGCCCTGCTGCAGGGGTCCTGTGATCCAGACCAGAGAGGTAAATTCATGAGACCACCCACTTGGCTGGCATCTCCTCCACACGCTCGGGCCCTCTAACCAAGGTCCGACAGGAGCCAGGGGATTATAATGGTTTTGACTTTCAACGGGCTCCCAGGAGCAGCGCAGGACGGGGCAGCCTGACAGCCAAAGTGCCAGGAGGCACACGTCACCCGGGGGCCTCTGTGGAGGGTCGTGGCGTCTCTGCTCCTCCCCCGGCGGCAGACCCAGGAGACAGGTCAGGCTGTCGTGCCAGCTGCGGATCCTGCCCCTGGGGCTGGACGTTCACAGACAGTGGGGTGAGTGGTGGCCCCAAGTTGAGAGAGGCCTCAGCGGGGGCCGGGATCCCCCGTGAGGGGAGCATCTCTCAGGAAGTGTGAAGAGGCAGGGATTGAAGGAGACCAGGAACCCGAGAGCCCTTTGTCAAGGATGAAGTGCTAGATAAAAATAGCAGATCTTTATCAGCTGAAACTTTCCTTTTCAGGGCCAATGCCAGGGCCAGCTGTAGAGACTGCACCCTGGCCATGCGGTCAGAAAACCAGAGAAGCCAGCTTGTGAGAACTGCTTTTAAAAAGAACAAAACAAAACAAAGCCAATGGGCCACAAGTGAGAGCCTGAGGGCCTGCTCCACAACGAAGTTCACAGACAAGGAGGCCAATGGTTTTAGAGCAGCCTTTCTAGCCTTTCTGCTTCTGGCTGGGTCAGTGCCTGGGGCACGGCTGCGGCTCTAGGGCTGAGAAGAACGCAGCCTCCAGCAGGCCCCCTGGATACCACTCTCCGTCCCTACTCTGTGGGGGTCACTGTGAAGGTTGAGGATCCCCGGCTGTCCTAGGTGTGTGGGGACATACCCCTCACGTGTCTGGGGCTAACACAGAGCTCCCTATCCCACCTTTACTGACGCCCCCTAGTGCGTGCCTGAGGCTCAGCTGCCCTGCTCCCCTCCCTAAGCCCACACCCCTCCTGCCTGCAGGGCCCAAACCTCAGAAAATTCAGGGCTGAGCAGCAGGCAGGAAGGGAAAGCAGGACCAGAGCTTGCCAGGAAGCAGACTGGAAGCCATGGATGTCCCTGCTTGGAGACAAAAGGCACTTCAGACATCAAGCCCCCCTACACGCCCCCCCCCCGCAGGAGAAAGGACCCCTGAATCCTGCCCCGAAGCTGCCATTGCTTGCCGGGCCCTGAGCTCCACAACGGAGAACCTGGGGACTCCTGGCTGTCCAGCTCACCGGGAAGGACTGTGGAGAAGCTTGCTTCCTGAGACCCCTGAGCTGCTTCGCTTATGCTGGAGACTCAGGAAAATGCTGCCCCCCCCCCCCCCCCCCCCCCCCTGGGGCAGCCCGACATTTGGGGGGGCTTTCACTTGGAAAGTGGAAAAACATTGCATACTGTCTCCAAGGCAACTGGGCTTTCTGAGCAAAGTGCTTTGCTGTGCACTCGTGTGGGGCACGTGAGCCAGCCGTGCGGGGACCTGGAGGGGCCCGGGCCTCCTCTGCCCACGGCACCGAGGCCCGCAATGGCGCTCATTAAATGATTTAGCAAAGCCAGGGCCACAGCGGTCAAGGGGAACCCAGCCAACTGGAGCATTAACTCAGTGGACTCCCATGGCTCCTGGAGATCCCCCCAGCTAGAGCCTCTCAGTAACAATGCCCAAATTAACTGCAAGCAGATTAAACTACAGTCGCAGGCTGCTGGGAGGAGGCTGGCAGGGGAGTCAGAAATGCACTTGCTGTAGCCCAGGCTGACAGCTGGAGAGGGAGGGGTTCCTGCCCGGCCTCCTTGGTATCATTCTTCTTCAGCATCTTTCTTTCCTAGGCTGCAGACCACAGATTCAAGGGCACCAACGTGTGTGTGTGTGTGTGTGTGTGTGTGTGTGTGTGTGTGTGTGAGAGACAGAGACAGAGACAGAGACAGAGAGAGACCTAGTGGAGGTGAGGGGAGTGGGCAAATGCCCACTGTCCACAGGAGCACAGAGAGCTATGTTTTATGTACAAATGCCCACGGGGACTCATGGACTCGCTCTCAGTGGAACCCCATTCCTATCGTGTGGCTCAGCGGCTTGGACACACGCCGGGTGAGTAAGCACAGCGTGGACCCCTGCACCACCCTCTGCTTTGCTTGGCCAGGCTGGGCCCATTCTCTCATCTATTCCGGTCCTGATGGTCAAGATGAGACTCTAGAGAACAAAGGCTCCGAAGGATGAGAAGCAAAGCTGGCTGCTGACAGAGCTCTCCTGGGGGAGAGAGAACTTGGAGAGTGTGTGTGTTGGGGGATAGCCAGGCTGTGCTTCCGTGATTTTACCATAAACATTTTTTTTTTCTTCTAAGAGGAACTCATCCTCCCTGGCGGTACTGACAGCCTTGAAACATGCAAGGACCGGCCCAGAAAAGCAAATAGAAAAGAGAGGGAAATAGAGAGGGAAGAGAAAAACCACTGTGGTGTGTGCCCCAAAGCCAAAGCCCCTCTGGGAAGGCCCAGGACAGACCACGAAGGGACCCCCACCCCTGCACGAGACAGGACCAGGAACAGGACCACCTGTCCACAAAGGTCCTTTTTTTCAGCTCAGCGGGCAGGGCCAGCGGGTACTGGGGCACTGGGGCAGGAAGACTCCACACCCACCAGTACCGCCCTCCAGGCTGGCAGGGGACCCT
Organism: Panthera uncia; assembly: GCF_023721935.1. Lineage (NCBI taxonomy): Eukaryota > Metazoa > Chordata > Mammalia > Carnivora > Felidae > Panthera > Panthera uncia. The sequence continues at coordinate 8,912,649 of NW_026057584.1, forward strand.
CCCCCAACCACTCTGGGAGACCCAGCTCCCGCCTGCCAAGGGCCCGAGGCCAGGACTCTGAAAGTGAAATCTGATCCCCAGGTATGCAGCTGGAGGAGGGGGCGACACAGGAGCCATTAATCAAAGGCAAGGCCAAGGAGAAAATTACCCGGGGCTGAGAAGATGACGGTATTGAACATGTCTCTCTCCTCTTGCAGCCCCCCCCCCACCATTTGCAGCCCCCCAGCCCAGTCCCGTGTGTACACGCCCACACCTGGCTGTGTGTGTGTGTGCGCGTGCGTGTGTGTACGTGTGCACTCAAGCACAAGCAGATGGACGGGAGAGGGGAGCCAGGCTGAGAGGTGCAGGGCTGGCCAGAGGGTGCTAAGAGGGGGTGCTTCCCGGCCAACCCACTTTCCAAGCTGGCTTCCGGCCAGTCGCCCATCAGCGCAGGCTTCTCATTATCTCAGAGGCGAGCGCCAAGGGGAGGGTGGGCAGCTGGAGGCCCAGCTGGGCCCCCACCCCCATCCCTTCCCGGCCCACTGAGGCACTTCCTTCCAGCAGCAGGTCTGGGGACAGAATCCTCGTTGTATTTCAGTTTTTGCTCAGAAGCAGGGGGAGCCCCGCTGTGGGGGTGCTGCTGAGGTCTCACCCTGGCCCTGTAAGCCTGTACACAGGTGGACATTTTGCTCTAATGGCCACGGGGGAGCTCACTGCTGAGGGCGTTCGCAAACTCATCTGTTCATCAAGCGGTCCTTCTAGGGCTTTAAATCTGGTTTTGGAGTCCAGTTCAGTGGCCAAGGAGGGTTCTCGGGTCACCCTCAGCCAGAGGAAACCTTCTGCAAAGCTTTCTTCCGCATCCTCATCAGCACGGGGCAAACCTCAAACGCTCTGTCTTGACAAAGCAGATGGCCGGGCCTCCCAGTCTGCCTGCCTGTCCCACCCACCTTCTCCTTCTAATAAATGGTACCCTAATAATGGTGGCACTGTGTCTGAATGCTGGGTGCCTGCTGCGCTCGCTGCCGGAGGCAGGAGAGGGGACTTGATCTACGCCCCCTGGTTATTGGACGTGAGAAGTGTGCCCCTTGGCCAGGTGAGGGCACATCGGGCTCAGAGTCGTGAACTCTCTTCCCCACTCCAGTTCCATCAGGCAACTGTCAGAGCCAACAGGCAACATCCAACAGGGCCTCGGGAAGCTGCGATAGTTTACTGCTATGCACTTCTGTCCTAGTGGTGGTGGTGGTGGTGGGGGGTTAATCCTCCTCCTGGGCCCCCAGTGCTCCTCCTTGCCAATGAAGACAGCTAGGGGACCCGCCCAGCTAACAAGGTTTGGGAGAGGAGGCTGGCTCATCAGGCCCAAGGCCATTCCAAACAGCACCAGGAAGGTGTTGAGATTTCCACTTCACACTGGGTGAGGGGGAAAAGACGATGCCCGATGTCAGAGCCAGAAGCTGGTTGTCAGTTACTGCCAAGGGGATGCTGGCATCTGCCATCTAGCCCGGCACCATCAGGAGGCTGCTGGAGAATGTGCCACTCCGGTGAAATTTGGTGGACCTTCTCAGAGTCTGAATTACATCCTCCTACTGTCTGGCTGGTTTCCCCTTCCGCTTGAAGCCTGTAGCTCTCAGAAGCAGGGTCCTGAATTCCAGGCCTGAGCTGGGCAGCAGGCCCTGGGAGAAGAGAGGGGCCAGCCAGGTCCCATCCCCACTCCCTCCCTGGGCTGGGAGGGGAGGAGGCGGGCTCCTTGGTGAAGGGAGGAAAGAAGCTTGAAGAGACCCTTGCAAACTTTTAAAGCTGCAGACCATGGTCTTCAAATATGGAATGTCCCCTCCCATCTAAACATCGGATAAAGACTGAGTTGCTCTGGTTGGGGGTGCAGAGCAACCCCCCAACCCAGCCCAGGTGGTCCTGGATGATGCAGTGACCACACCAGGGCAGGGGAGCTGGCCTGAGGCTGCTCGGTGCATTTCACACTCAGGGTCTCTGCTGGGGCTGTGACACCCACCTGAGGCCCCTCTCCAGCGTGTCCTCCCAGCAGGGCCCAGGTTTCCCCCCCTGCCCCGCAGCCCCCAGAATACTCCAGGCAGGGTTGAGTCTGAGCCACAAAACTTGGGGAGGGATCTTGCCCTGAGGAAGACTCCTCAGAAGCCAGCAGGGGGAAGAGAAGGGGAGTGGACAAAGACGTCGCAAGTCCAGTCTCGACGGGACTGCTTGGCGCGCCCAAAGACCGCCGCAGCCGACGGTTACCGACGGTTACGTGGACACCTTTGCCGGGGCACAATACAGCCTGGCCGGACCAGCTCTCCCTCCCCTCGCCTCCCTGCCCGCCACGCGTCCTGCCCTCTCCGGGTCAGACTCCACGCAGCTCAGACAGTTTTCCACTGGCGGAAATGCCTTCTCTCCCCCAGGCAGGAGGGAAGGGGGAGGAGGGGGAGGACGCCGGAGGGGGCGGGCTGCACCGAGGCCCGCCCCCACAAAGAGCCTCCAGGATGCGGGAGGGCACCGGGGCAGTGGGGGAGCCTCCCGGCGGGATGGAGAGAGCCGCCCAGAACGAGAGCCGGGAGAGGAAGGAAGCCGGGAGCAGGGAGACCCATGGGGACGGCATGGGGTGGGGAAATCAGGGCGCCTGGCCTCATAATTTCGAACCTCGAATCCCAAACGTGCAGCCGGGCCGGTTCTGGCTTATTTCCATTTCTTCACTTTCTTGTCCACCAATTTAGGTGCAGACCAGCAGCACATTCCCCGCCCCCCACAGCATCCCCCCCATTAGGGACGAAATCAATGGCCCCTCCTCCTTCGTTGGCACCAGACTCCCCCCGCCCCCCGCCCCGCCATTCCCTACCAATCATGACCCACCCCCAGTTTGGGGAAACCCAGTCCAACCCCTCTCCCATCCCCCACCGGGGGACTCGACTCTCTCGGCCCCTCCTCCTTGATTAGAACCAGACGCATACCCCCCACCAACATTCCTCCAACTTATTTCTACCAACCCCTTCCCCTGTCTTGGGGCCAGCCGCCTAGCCCCTCCACTTTTGGAAGAGACCTCGAGCGTTTCCCTCCTTGGGGACCTGTGACTCGGACCCCTCCCACTCTTCGGACTTTTGCTTTCGGTTGCCGTTTTAAGAGAGGACCCAAGCCCCCTCCCCACTCTGGGATGAATGGCCCATTGCGGACCCTCACTCCACTCCGATCACGGCTCCCGGACCCCGATGCACCTAGAGCAGTTCCCGGGGCCGGCGGGGCGCGCCTCGACCCCCGGCCCCTCTTACCCGAGCCGGCGTCAGCAGGATTTCAGCGGCCGGGGCCCGAGCCGCGGCCGACGCCGAGGCCGAAGCCTTGTCGGCCTTGTCGCCCTTGATGCCGGCCACGGCGGGCTGGAAGCTGATCTTCACCATGGCTGCGCCCGGCCGCGCGTCCGCCCTGCAGCCTCTGCTCGTGCAGCCTCTATCTGTGAAGCCGCCTCTCCGCGCTCCGCAGGCACCGGAAGTTTGGACGGTGTTCGCGTCCCTCCCCCTAGCCCCGCCCCCAGTCCGCCCCGCCCCGCCCCGCCCCCCACAGGAGGGTCTTGGCGCTGGCCGCGCCTGCGCCCCCTTCCAGCCCCTGGGGCGCGCAGTGACCCCTGCCGGGCGCTCTGCTCCGTTCGAGGGAGGGCTGAGGTTTACTCACACACTCGCTCATTCACTCACTCACTCACTCACTCACTCCATTCATCCATCCATCCAATCACCCATGGACTAAGCCCCTTTCGCAGACTTTTTCCTTCTAGCTTCCTCTCTGAGACCAGCATCCCCGTATAACACAGCCTTTGTTAAAAGAATGTTTGCCCAGCAAATGCACCTTCTACACAAATGCCCCGTCTCTCCTGCTCCCTTTCATACCCTCCTCTTTGGAAACACTGACTGCCCCTACTGCACCTGTCCCCACCTGTCCTGACCCAGGAGGAGGCTTCAAGGCCAGGTGCCCAACTGCTTGCCTGCATCCTGCATCCATCCACGTCTCTTTTCATTCTCCATCATCCTTTTTCCTTCATTTTTCATTCCTGTAGAACCTTCCTGAGGGGCTCTGGGGATGCGTGCTAAGGATGCTGGGAGTAGAGAAAGAAGGGCAGCCTGCAGCGTCGGTTAGTGAGTGCCAAGCCCTGTTGCCCATTTCTCCCCTATCCAGAAGGATCTAGTGTGGTGGGTGTCTGGAGGCTTGGGTCCCAGACAAGACTGCCCCTGCAAAGCCTCACTGGTATTGTATAAGACCAGGGGCTTGTGTTACTGGAGCATCTCTTGTCCCCCCAACCCTGGATCTTTCCTTACTGTTCCTGGTCCAGGCTGGACTGGAGACAACACCCAGCAACACACACACACACACACACACACACACACACACACACAGCCTTGGGCTGAACACTGGCTTTTGGCTCTGCAGTTGGGGTGATAGGGGAAGTTAGAGGAGTCTGAAAGCTTGCTGAGGACAGTCTGAAGCCCTCCACTGACCTGTCCTACCTGTCAGGTCTTGAGTGGCTGTGTTGAGCCCTGGATACCCACATCCCAGACTCCACCATCCTGGTTCAGGTCTTGGATGAATTTATCAGACTTGAGGACAAACATGTTAAGAAGGACGGTTGAACTGAAGCTAAGGCCACTGTCCTGGGGAACTGGGAGAGGGAAAGGGAAGGTGGAAGAAGATAATTTGGGGACAAATTTGGTTTGGACAAGAGCCAGAGAGGAACGGGCTGTGGACTCTTGTTAACCAACTCTAAGAACTCCTAGATGAATCTTGGTGTTTGAAGAAGTTAAGTCCCAACCCTTGGTTAGATTCCCACTCAGCATCCCCAACATACATTCCTCCATTCAGAAAGTGTTTTTCAGGGAGCCTGGTTGGCTCAGTAGGTTGAACAACCAACTCTTGATTTTGGCTCAGGTCACGATGCCAGGATTGTGGGATCGGGTTCTGTGCTGAGCATGGAACCTGTTTGAGATTCTCATTCTCTCTCTCTCTCTCTTTCCCTCTGCCCCTCTCCCCAATTCACACTCTCTTTCTAAAAATTAAAATAATAATAATAAAATAAAAAAAGAAAGTTTCCTAAGTGCCCCTGCGTATCAAGCATTATATTATTCCCTGTGGCAGAAAACAGAAAGCCCTAAGATGCAACTTTGCAACCAAGGACCTAATCACATTAAACCTTCCACCTGCCAAATCCTCACAATGTTTATGAAATTTACCCATACTTTATTCTTTTTTTTATTGCTGAGTAATATTCCATTTTGTTAGCAGACTGCAGTCGTCTATCCAAATTCCTGGTTATGGATATTTGGGTTGCTTTCCATCATTGGCTATAATGAATAAAGGTGCTGTGAACATTTGTGTACACGGCACTTTTGGTTGACATTTATTGTCACTTGTCTTGAATAAAGAACATCACAAAGGGTGAGGTGGGAATGGTCCACTCCAGCAGACAGGCATACTTTATCACATGACATTGTTTAGAAATAATATAAAGTGAGCCAAGTTTAGTTGGTTTCATCTTATTATTGTTTTTAAATTCTCCACAGATATTGCACCCCCTTGCGGCCTGACCTGGGCCAGACCAGTCACACGGCCCTGCCCCCACCTTGGTATCCTACTGCCTAGGAATGGGATTGTATCGCTTCACACTTCCACCAGCAAGGTATGAGAGTTCCAGTGGCTCCACAATTTCACCAACATTTGGTGCTGTCAGCCGGTCTAATTTTGGCAATTTTAGTTGATATAACAAGTTATATCTTATTGTGATTTTGATTTGCCTTTCCCTGATGACGAATGATGTTGAGTATGTTTTCTTACGGTATTGATCCTTCATATAACTTCTTTTGTGAACTGTCTGCTGAAGTCTTTCGGTCATTTTAGAAGTTGGATTATCTTTTTTACGATTGATTCGTAGGAGTTCATTGTATATTCTGAAGACAAGTCCTTCGGCATATATATTTATTGTGAATATTTCCTCCCAGATTGTGGCTGGGCTTTTCGTTTTCTTAACTTTGTCTTACGGCGAGCAGAAGTTTATAGTTTTGATACAGTTCAATGTATCGGTTTTTAATTTTATGGTTAGCACTTTCAGGGTTTTGGCTAAAAACTCGTTGTCCACCCTGAAATTGTGAAGATATTTGAGTATGTTTTCTTCTAGGAACTTTGTAGATTTAGGCTTTACATATAAGTCTATGATCTATTTTTAGTTGTTTTTTTGTGTATAGGAGTAGAGGTTTTGTTTTGTTTTGTTTTGTTTTCTATACAGTTGTCTAGATGTTCCAGGATCGTTCATTTAAGAAGCTCCTTTTTCTATTGGATTGCCCTTGGCACTTTTTTCAAAATCAATTGACACTTTATATATTGGCTTATTTCTGCACTCTGTTCTGTTACGTTCCTCTATTTTTTTTCTACCCTTATGCTACTTCACATTATCTTAACTGTAGATCTCTATTAAGTCTTAAATCAGGTGGTGTAAATCTTTTTCTTCTTTTTCAAGATAATTCTGGCCCTTCTAGATCCATACAACCTTAGAATTGGCTTATCAATTTCTACAAAACAAAACCTGTTAAATATAAATTGGGTTTGAGTTGAATCTAGAGAGCAATTTGGGGAAAACTGAGGTCTTAACAGTATTGAATTTAAGCCCATGAACGTGGTAGATCTCCTTTTTTTTTTTTTTAATTTTTTTTTAACGTTTATTTATTTTTGAGACAGAGAGAGACACAGCATGAACGGGGGAGGGGCAGAGAGAGAGGGAGACACAGAATCGGAAGCAAGCTCCAGGCTCTGAGCCATCAGCCCAGAGCCCAATGCGGGGCTCGAACTCGCGGACCGCGAGATCGTGACCTGAGCTGAAGTCGGACGCTTAACCGACTGAGCCACCCAGGCGCCCCAAGATCTCCTTTTTTTTTAGCTCTTTAATTCCTCTCACCAATATTTTGTAGGTTTCAGTGCAGAGGTTTTGCATATTTTTTGATGGAGTTATTCCTAAGTGTTTTATGTTTTTGATGTTATTGCACTTATCATTTATGTTATTTTCCAATTCTTTACTGGTAGTATATAGGCATACAATTGATTTTGGAAAATTAATCTTATATTTTGCAAATTTAATATATTTCTTTGTCACGGTATTTTTATAGATTCCTCGGGTTTTCTAAAATATACTCATGCCATCTGAGAACAAAGACAGTTTTACTCTTTTTCTCAATCTTTGTGCCTTTTTTCCCCTAGCCATATTGGTTAGGACTCGAGTACAATGTTGAATAAAAATGGTGAGAGTAGACATCTTTCTATCTTAGGAGGGAAAATGTTCATTATTTCACCAGGAATGTAATTTAGTTATAGGTTTTGCATAGATGTCCTTTGTATTAGTTTCCTAGGGCTGACATACAGGCTGACATCACAACTTGGGTGGCTTAAAACCAGAAATTTATTGTTTCAAGTTTCTGGAAGCTCTAAAGTTCAAAATCATGGTTTCAGTAGGGTTATGCTCCCTCTTCCACTTGTAGGGGAGAATCCTTCCTTGCCTCTTCTAGCTTCTGGCATTTGTTGGCAACCTTGGCATTATTGACTTACAGACACATCACCCCAATCTTTGCCTCCATTATCACATGGCTCGCTTCTGCCTGTGTCTCTGTTTTCACATGGCATTTTCCTCTTTTTATAATAACACCAGTCATGTTGGATTAGAGCCCACAATAATGACCTCATCTTAACTTTCTTATATCTGAAAAGACCCTATATCCAAATATAGTCACATGTACAGGGTGTTAGAATTTCAACATATCTTTTTGGAGGACACAATTCAACCTGTAACATCCTTAATAAGACTGAGCAAATTCTCTTTTTTTCCTAGTTTGTGGAGAGTTTTAATCATGAATGGGTATTACGTTTGGTCAAATATATTATCTTCACCATATGGGTTTTGTCTCTTATTATGAATTTACTAATTGATTCTTGAATATCAAAAAAGTCTTGCATTCCTGGAATAAACCTCACTTGTATTGATCTTTTTATACATTACTGGAGTCAATTGGTTGATATTTCATTAAGTTTTTTGTTTGTTTTGTTTTCATCTATGTTCATGAGGGCGATCAGTCTCTCTTTTCTGTAACGCCGGTCCTTGGTATCAGGGTTATGCTGACATCATAAAATAAGTTAGGGAATTTCCCGGCCTCCGTTTTTTTTGTTGTTTTGTTTTGTTTTCTGAGAAAGTTTGAGATTGATGTTATTTCTTCTTTAAAATGTTTGATGTAATTCACCAATAAAGGCATGGGGATCCAGCATCTTTATTATGGGTGGGCATTTGATTATGAATTCATTTTCTTTAAGAAACATGGGGCTATTCAGATTTTCTATTTCTTCTTAGTCAGTTTTAGTAAATTGTGTCTTGGAAGGAATTTACCCATGCCATCTAAATCATCAAGGTGGTGACATTTTGAGTGGAGAGGTCAGTGTGGAAGTTCGGGACCTCAGCAGGCCAGAAGAGAGAACTCTAGACCAAGGCCTTTGCCTGGGCTCTTTCAGCACACTACAGAGAGAATACAATAAAGCTGGCCTGGTGATCACGTGCCATTTGTGAAGGAAGAACAGGTGAAACATTCTTGGGAGTGGATTCACCACCAGAAAATTCTCATAAGGGAGCAGTGAGGTGCACGTAAGTTTGGCTTAAAGTTGTAGGAGACTGGACACCCCCCTCCCCAAATTTTAATCTATTTAGATCACTGGTTCTCAAAGTGTGTTTTGGGGGCACCTGGGCATGTCCACAACTCTTTGTGAGGATGTGGAGGCCAAAGCTATTTTTCTAATAACACTAAGATGTTATTTGCCTTTTTCAACCTCATTCTCTCATGAGAGTACAGTGGAGTAATTGAGAGGTTACATGACATGCGGTGTCATAACAGATTGGAAGCAGAAGCAAGTAGGAGAACGCAGCTCTCTCCTCTGAAGCTAGATATTAAAGATATTTGCAAAAAAGTAAAAGGCTCCACTGCTCGTCCGATTTTTTTTTTGCTTTGAAAAACACGGTTTTTAAAAATCATAATGTTATATATATTAACATGTAATAGGTTTGTGCTGTTACTTTTATATGACTTGATAAATATCCCATATATGTCTCAGTTTTAATTTTCAATATGTTAAATACCATTAAATGTATATCCCACATAAACAAAAGATCTTTAGGCTCCTTGATGTTTTTAAGAGTTTAAAGGGGTTTTGAGTCCAAAAAATTTGAGAACTGCTGATTTAGACAGTTTTTTTTTGGGGGGGGGGGGGGGAGAGGAATACATTTTATGGAAGTATAATATATATACAGAAATGTTCTTAGATTATAAGCGTGCAGCTCAAGGAATATTCACAAACCAAACCAAAACGGAAATATTCGCACGCACGTAACTAGCAGCGACAGAAACAGAACACGAACATTCCCTTTTGTCCCCACTCCGGACCCAAGAGTAACCATTATTTCCCCGCCCAGTGAGGAGCTTTGTCTATTGAAAAAAAAATTTACCTACACATGAATCTCACAGTATGTACTCTTTTCTACCCAGCATCTTAAGAAAAAAATTTTTTAAGGTTTATTCATTTTTGAGAGATGGAGAGACTGAGCATGAGTGCGGGAGGGACAGAGAGAGAGGGAGACACAGAATCCCAAGCAGGCTCCAGGCTCCAAACTGTCGCGGAGCCTGACACGAGGCCCGACCCCCCGGACCACGAGATCATGACCTGACCTGAAGTCAGATGCTTAACGGACTGAGCCCCCCAGGCGCCCCACCCTCTGGCATCTTTAAGGTCACGACCGTGAGGGTGGCCCGCGGGGAGGGTGCTGGGGGCTGGCTCAGCCTCGAGCGCACCCCCATGTGCTCATCCGCTCTCCTGCTGGTAGACCCTTGCGTTGTCTCCAGGGTGGGGCTCTTACCAACAGAGCTTCCGTGCACATTCTTACAGCGTCCTCCGGGAACGTTCCACCCGTTACTGTTGGGTACATACTGGGGGCCGGGTTTCCTTTTTAGTGTGTCGTCGTCAGGCCACAGACCGGAAGGTGAGACTTTCACGGCAGCGAGCGCGTTCCACCAGAGCCACCCTGGCCGAGGGGTGGGGGGGGATACAAAGCTCTCGGTTATCCACTTGGAATCTTCCGCCAGCCCTTTCTTTTATCCTCTTGCCACACCCCAGGGCCGTCGGTGTGACCCGCAAAGCTGGATCGGTGCCGTGAAAGTATTTTGGTGGAAAGTGTCACTTTGGAAGAGAGGTGGGATGGCGACTGGGCTGCGGCCATACAGCCCTTGGGACTGAATCTCCACCCCCACCCCTTGCTAACTCCAGGGGCTTCTCACTCTCTCCAGGTCTTGGGAGCGCAGGGAGAGGGGACTCTCCCGCAGTGACCCCACTAAAAAGGCTTCCTGCAAACTGTCACATCAACCTAGTAGCTTTGGCACAGGCCGTCGGCGCTGGGATGGGTGAGACATTCCCTTCAAGAGAGCGAAACCACAAACGTCACATTCCTGGGAATAAACTTGATGACCTGTGTAGAGAAAGGCACAACGTTTTCCTGAAGGCAGAAAGCGTAAGAAGAACGGAGAGGCGAACTGAACGGTATTCCTGGACGGGAAGATGACGAAAATGTTGATTCCCCTCCAAATCGAAGCAAATCCAATTAAAATCCTAACAGCCTTTTGCAGACAAGTAGAAATACTATTCTCAAATTGGTCATTGCAATCGCCAAGAACTTTAAAAGAAAGAAAAAATGACTACAGTTTCAACCTAACAAATGGTGTGCTGAAATTTAGAAGAAGAAGATACTGGTGTGGAGAATTTTCTAACTACACGAGGCAAGAAATCGTGATGGAAATTTTGATATATTTACATATATGAAAATACCATGTATGAAACGGAGAGGCGGATGTCAAACGGGAAACGTTCTGGTTATTTCCAGAACTAGTCAGAGGAGCGTGCGTTGGGTGTAGAGATTACTAAAAAAAAAGTAAACCAAACCTCAACAAATTAATAATACGAGAAATGAAGATGAAGTGAATGACTTAAGTATGGACACCAAGAACCGAGGGAGGGAACAGCAAAACAAATCCGACGAGAAGAAAGGAAATGAGTTAATGAAAAAATGGAAAAATGGAAGAACTGGTAAGTATATATATTGTTTTTCTTTTTTCTGAACTATTTCCCCCCCCCCCCCCCGCTTTATGGAGGTAAAATTGACTAACGAAAATTGTGTATGTACTTCAGGGGTACAGTGTGATGGTTTGATGTAGGTATACATTGTGAAGTGATCACTATGATTAAGTTACTTAACACATCATGCACCACCTTACGTCGTTGCTATTTCGTGTCTGTGTGATGAGACCATTCGAGGTCTCCTCCATTGGCGAATTTAAAGTATACGGCACAGTACGATTAACTAGTCTCCACGCTGCACTTTAGATCCCTAGGACTTAGTCATCTTAGAACTAAAAATGTGTACCTTTTGACCAGCCTCCCCCCCCCCCCCCCCCCCGCCCCCCCCAGCCTGTGGTAAACACCATTCTACTCTTTGGTTCTATGAGTTTGACTATGTCAGACTCCACATGTAAATGAGATTGTACAGTCTTTCTCCCTCTGGTTTATTTCACTTAGCATGATGTCCTCCAGGTTCATCCATGTTGTCCCAGGTGTCAGGGTTTTCTTCTTTTTTATGGCTGAACAGTATTCCATTATATAACTAGTTTTCCTTATCCATGCATCCGTCGACAGACCCTTGGGTTGTTTCCAAGTCTTGGCTATTGTGAATAATGTTGCACGGAACACAGAGGCGCAGGTATCTTTTTTGAGACATTGATTTCATTCCCTTTGGGTATATACCCAGTAGTGGAATTGTTCAGTCATATGACAGGTCTGTTTTTTATTTTCTAGGAATTTCCATACTGTTTTCCATAATTGCTATACCTGATGAGTATATGAAGAGAGAGTTCTTCTGGAAAAATCAGTGGAAAGAGACAAATCTATAGACCATCTTAGTAATAAATAAGAGAGAAAATATTAATTCAGTGAGAAAGATATAATTATAGATAAGGTGGATGTTATAAATTATTTTATATACAATCATATCTAATCAATATAAATATTTTGAATTAGACGAGTTTATGGGAAAGTGCAAATGGCCAACATGAACTAAATAAGAATTAGAATATCATAATGCCCTGTAATCAAGGAAGCTACTGAAGAAAGTTCTCAAAGAAATGATCTCAAAAAATGGTCTGAACAGGCAGACCCTTAACGAGATAGTTCTTTCATAATGAAGGAACGGCTACTTCTATGGATGCTTCTATTTATTTTAGGCACAGATGATATATTGTGACACAAAAATCTGACAAAATAAACAAGAAAAATAGAATTTTAGCTATGAATATGCAAAAATATATGAATATACAAAAAATGCAGCAGTACAGGAGGAGGGCATTGAAGAGAAGAAAGACACAGATTTCATGTTTGAAAACCTATCTGAGGAGAAATTGCTCTGGAAAATAGTGCTTAAAAGTAATGGCCATTCAAACTTGAAAAGTGTAGAAAAGCATAAGAGAATAAAACAACTATTACGACAAAACCCACAATAACCACTGTGAATACTTTGCTACTTTTCACCCAATATTTTTTACTCCCCACAACAAAGAATTAATTATCCAGTCTAAAATACCAATAGTGCCAAGGTTGGGAAACCCTGATTAATATCTTGCTTTTTTTCTCTTTAAAATAATTTCAGGGGCGCCTGGGTGGCTCAGTCGGTTAAGCAACAGACTCTTGGTTTCAGCTCAGGTCACAATCTCAGGGTTTGTGAGTTTGAGTCCTGTATTGAGCTCTGTGCCGACAGTGCAGAGCCTGCTTGGGACTCTCTCTCTCTCTCTCTCTCTCTCTCACTCTCTCCCCAAATAAATAAACTTAAAAATAAAAGCAGTTATTATAAAAAAAGTCAGCATTTTCTCAGAGGTGGGCAGAATCCCCCCACCCCACCTTGCCCACCTTGCCCAGAACCTGTGAATTTGTCACCTCACATTGTGAAAAGAACTTCACAGAAATAACTCAGGTAGGAACCTGAAGGTAGGGAGCACATCCTGGATGATGTGCGTGGTCCCACTCTCATCAAATCAAAGGAGCCCTTAGAATCAGGGAACTTTCTCTGGCTCCAGTGAGACAGGCGAGGCAGAAGAATGCCGACAGACTTGAAGCATGGAAAGACAGGGGTGATGTCGCCGATTGGGGATGGGGCAGGGGCAACGTGACAAGAATGCAGGTGCCCCTCGGGTGCAGAGAGAGACTCCCGGCTGAGGGCAAGAAGACAGGGACCTCAGTCCAGGCACCTCACGGAACTGAGTTCTGCCAACAACCTGAATGAACCCGGGTAGTGCCTTCCCCCCTCCCCAGCCAGACCCTCCAGATTTGGAGCTCCAGCTGGCCGGCACCTTGCTTTTGACCTTGTGAGCCCAGGAGCAGAGCAAACGGCAGAGTCTGCCTACACTGTTGACCAGCAGAACTCTGAGATGGCGAATTGTGTGGCCGCGAAATTTACGATAAGGTTCCCGCAGCAATAGAAAACAAATACATCTGGCACGATGAACAATTCCACCGTATTCGCGAACATCTGTGTATGTAGATCTTTGGCCCCATCTCATGGGCTTTTTATAAATGTCGCCCGGTTTCTCTCTGGAAATGTGCTTTCAATTCATCATCAGCCATACTGGAGAGAAATGGCTACATCTTGCTCTTACCAACATTTAGGGAAGTCACATAAGACGTACCCTTTAATTTGATAAGTAAAAACGTATACTTTGATATAATAAGAATTTGTCAATTTTTTCATTAACATAATTTAAAGTGCCAGATATTTGCTAATTATGTACTTTTTAAAAAGAATTACCTCTTGGGTCTATCAGTTCTGTTTTTTCCCCTGTTTTCTAATTATTTCTGCCTTAAAAAATTAATTTCCTTCTCTTTTCTTCATGTGTATTCTTTTCTTTCTCCTCCTTTCCTTTCCTTTCCTTTCTTTTCCTTTCCTTTCTTTTCTTCTCCTTTCTTTTTTTTTCTTTTCTTTTCTTTTCTTTTCTTTTCTTCTCTTTTCTTTTCTTCTCTTTTCTTTTCTTTCCTTTCCCTTCCCTTTCCCTTCCCTTCCCTTCCCTTCCCTTCCCTTCCCTTCCCTTCCCTTCCCTTTCTTTTCTTTTAATTGCAACTGAAGATGAACTTTCTTTTCCTGATGTTCAGATTCGGGGAAATAGGTAATCCCATTTCATAGGTATTAATGACTAAATCATAATATTAGGCTTGGGGCGCCTGGGTGGCTCAGTCTGTTAAGCATCCACCTTTGGCTCAGGTCATGATCTCGCGGTCTGTGAGTTCGAGCCCCGCGTCGGGCTCTGTCCTGACAGCTCAGAGCCTGGAGCCTGCTTCGGATCCTGTGTCTCCCTCTCTCTGCCCCTCCCCTGCTCGCTCTCTACCTCTGTCTCTCAAAAATAAATAAATAAACGTTAAAAAAAATAGATTTCGAGGCAAATTGTTTCTACCTGTTTTATAACATGACATCAGAGACTTAATTTTCAATGAAAATTTAGTTAAAAGGGAGATGCTTTCTTTTTCTGAGGATAAATTCAGTACATGCACATTGCAGAAACTTTAGACAGTAGAGAAAGTCAGCTGTATTAGTTAGCTGGGGCTGCCTTAATGAAGAAAGTCCCACAAACTGAGTAGCTCAAACAACGGAAATGTAGGGTTTCTCAGTTTGGGAGGCTAGGAGTTAAGGTCACACTGTTGCCGCAGATGGTTCCTTCTGAGGCTGTGAGGGGAAGTCTGACCCAGGCCTCTGCCCTGGCTTCTGCTGGTTTCCTGGTCATCTCTGTTGCTCCTCGGTACGTAGAGCACCACCCTGATGTCTGTCTTCTTCTTCACAAGGTGTTCTGTGTGTGTGTGTGTGTGTGTGTGTGTGCTTCCAAATTTCCCCTTTTTGCAAGGACATCTTTTATATTGGATTAAGGCCCATCCTAATGACCTCATCTTAACTAATTACCTTGGCATTGACTCTATTTTCAAATAAGGTCAAATTCTAAGGTCCTGTGAGGCTTAGGACTTCAACATATGAATTCTAGGGGGCGCGGTTCGACGCGTAACAGCAGCCTTGTTCATAGTCACCCTTCCCTAGGATGACTGCTGGTCTCGCCATCACCGTGCAGTTGGTGTATTTTCTTCCAGGTTTGCTCTACACACATACGAACACTCGCGAAATTTATTTTGTAAAACATGGAATCATACAGTTCTCTAATTTGCTTTTTTTTTTTCACTGAACAAAATGTTCTGAACACCTTTCCACGTGACCAGACACGGATGATATTTAAATGGGTGTATAGAATTCTATGCTTTGATGAGCCATGTTTTATGGATCTAAGAAATGTCCGTTTTTCCACGTTTGCCCTTCAAGCAGAGCAGCCACGAAGATGCCCATATGCAGAGCGCTCTCTGGATTCCTAGCTGCAAGCGGGTCCGCTGGTTTAAAATGGCCCGTGTCTTGCAAAATATTTTGACACATATTGACAACCTGCCCTCCAGAAACGCGGAGGTGACCCTTCACACTCCCGCCGCCAAAACCCTTTCTCCTCCATACCTGCTTCTCCCCAGCCTTCCGTACTGCAGCGGGGACAGCTCCGTTCTAGCAGCCGGGGTCAAACCTTTTTTGTTTTTAATTTTGTTATCATGCTTACTTATTTTTGAGAGAAAGAGAGACAGAGCGTGAGTGGTGGAGGGGCAGAGAGAGAGGGAGACCCAGAATCTGAAGCGGGCTCCAGGCTCTGAGCTGTCAGCACGGAGCCCCATGTGGGGCTCAGCCCCGGGGAACATGACATGAGCCGAAGTTGGACGCCTAACCACCCAGCCACCCAGGCGCCCCGAGGTCAAATCTTGAAGTCATCCTTGTTGCCTTTTTGCCTCACACCTCGCACTGAAGCTCTCAGCAGGTTCCCTGAGCTCTGTCCCCAAAGTCTATCCAATCGGACCGCTTCTCCCACCTTGGTGCACATCATCTTCTCACGTGGACCATCTCCCTGGTCTCTCACCTTGACCTGACCGGGGTCTGCCCCGCCCCCTCAAAGTCTGTTCTCCCTACAGCCGCCAGAGGGCGCACCTTAAAACGCAAATCAGACCCAGCCCGCCTCTTCTGGGACTTGCCAGAATAAACCGCAAGGCCCTAGCCAGGGGGCTCCAGATCCTATTCCGTGAGGCCCTGCCTGTGTCCTTTCCCCGTTTTTCCATTCCCGTGTTTATCTCATAAAAACACAGAGAAGACTCCTTTGCATATTAAGATTATTAGTTCCGTCCACCAGAAGTCACTGGTATTTTTCCCATTTGGACATCTGCCTTTTTATCCCATTCATGGACTGTTTTGATATGTAAATTCATCACATTTTCCATTAGGATTTCTTCCTTGCCTGTACACTTAGAAAGACTCTCTCCTCTTTAAACTTATATATTCACCAATATTTCCTTCTAGCATTGTTATATATAGAACATCGAAAACATTACTCACTACTTAAAAAAAAAAGTTCTTGACAGTTGTAATGTATTGGCTTCTCAAGACAAATTTTAGAATGAATTTTCTTAGTTGTCTGCAAAACCCTACCGGGATTTTTGTTGGGGGGTGCTTTAATTTGGGGGAGAATGCGTATTCCTATCCAGGAGTTTGGTTTGTCTCTCCATTTATTTTAAGCTTTAGGGCCCCCAGTACAATTTTGTGACTTTTTAAAAAATTTTTTATTCATTTTTTGATAGAGACAGAGTGTGAGTGGGGGAGAGGCAAACACCGAATCCAAAACGAGTTCCAGGATCTGAGCAGTCAGCACAGAGCCAACGCGGGGCTCAAACTCGCGAACGGTGAGATCATGACCTGATCAGAGTCGGACGCCTCACTGTCTGAGCCACCTAGGCGCCCCTTGTGGCTCATCTTTACCCAAGTATTGTATATTCGTAGTTGTTCTCGCGAAGGGAATGCTTTCGGGGCCGACTCTTTTCCTGGGGACCCCGTAGCAGGCCGGGCCCCTCCTGCTGCCCCTGGGATACCTGGAGGGCGAGAGCGCACCGGCGCCGCGGACAACTGGAACTCCCAGTTCCGGCCGCAGCCCCGCGGTCCCGAGCTGCCGCCTCCGCTGCCTGCCACGGCGATTCGGTGGCGCCCCCTGGTGGCCGTTACCAGTGTGGCGCTTCTGCTGCCTTTCAATGCCACGCAGGCGTCACCTTCCCGGCTAGACTGTTGAGTCACCTCCCCATGAAGGAAGGCAAACGATTTTCAACATTTTGGATTCAGCAAAATACACCTCAGAAGATGAATATGAAAAAGTCACCCTAAAGCCAAACCGCCGCTTGAAAATGTAGCAGCTATTTATGTATTCACTCCGAATCGGCTGATGCAACGGATCTTAGGGGCCAGGCCGCCGCAATACAAACGCGAACCGAGACAGACAAGGGCCCCACTGTCCCCCTGCACAGTGTATTCTAGTGAAAGGAGACACAGATAATCAAATAAGTCAATGTGATTATTTCCAAGAGAAATAAATAATTTGAAGAAAAGAAAGCAGGAACAGAGGTGGTGGGCGTGGCCAGCACTGGCTAGCGGCCAGGGCAGGTTGAAGAGGTGTCCCATGGAGGGACAGGGGAACGAGAGGTCCACGCGTGGAGACGGGTGAGCTAGATACGACTCACTCTTGTCCAGTCCGGAGCCCGTCTTTTCTTTACAGAAGTGGAAATTCAGTTAGGAGAAAAGTGGAATATATACGTTCTTGCTGCCTTGTCCCTTCCTTCATAGCCATAGTTTACAATGCTGTTATGTTTCACCCACAAGAAAGAGCACAGTTCCTATTCATCACGTGGGGAAGTGGGGTCTGCAGGCCCAGAAAGTGACTCTTGTTCCCGGAATGTGGCTGTCGGGGCTTTGGCCTGGGTGTGGGAGGCATTTCTCTTTTGGCTTTGAGCTGTCTTTCGGGCTGGCTTAATGACATCTTTTTAGGCTGTAATTATTGTTGTCGATACGAAAGAGCAAGTCTAGGAATCGATGACACATAGCGTCCTGGGCTAAATTGGGTCTCCCCCCCCCTTCCCAAGTTGAAGTCCTGACCCCACTACCTCAGAACGCGATGGCATTTGGAAACAGCATGTTTGAGGAGGTAATTAAGTTAATGCGGGCTTGGGGGTGGGTCCTCATCCAATACGACCGGAGTCCTTATAAGAAGGGGAGATCAGGACACAGGCACACACAGAGGGAAGACCACGTGAAGACAGCGAGGGGGCGGCCCCTACGAGCCAAGGGGAGAGGCCTCAGTTGGAACCAACACTGACCACAACTTGATCTTGGACCTCCAGCCTCCAGAATTGCCAGAAAGTAATTTCCTACGGTGTAAGCCAGACAGGCTACGGTACTTGTTAGGGCAGCTCTAGGGGACGAATCCATGTAGATGAATGTTCTCTTTAGAACGAAACTTAATGGTTTCGTTGAAACGAAACTTGATGATGGTTGAAATGAAGGGCTTACTCTAAGAAATGTTTGTAAACACGAGCTTAGAAGGTTTAGGAGCACCTACAAGTGGGGAACCACGAGGTGGGAATGTGGTGAAGCCGAAGGAAGCGGAGACCTGACGGATCCTGCTGGCCCCGGGGTGAGGAGGGAATGTGTTAGCGGAAGAAGGTAGAACGTGGATGCTCAGAGGGTGGGGACCAGGCAGCTTGTAGAAACTCACTCATTCAGCCGACACTGAGTCAGGGTCACCTACCAGCCAGGGGATGGCAGTGAATCAAAGCTAAGGAAGGGACTCGTGAACTTGGGGGCAAACAAGACAACAGAGAGATGCGCTGGTGAGTCAAGGAGACGTCATCAGGTTTTTCCAGAATCTGCTGAGATAGCCCCTCATCTCTGCCCTGTCGTCACCCACCCTTCTGCCCTGCTGGACGCTCACCAAACAACCTTCCAGTTTCCAACTGAGCTTTCCACGTCCCCTGACTGGGAAAGAGATATCCCCTCCCTTTGCCACCCCCCCCCTCCCCCCCCCCCCCCCCCCCCCCGGCCAAGTTTTATATATTGAGGACCTGCTTTGTGCCAGGCACTAGAGATACACAGAGGGGGGTTGACAGGGTCCCTGAAAAGGGAGGCTTTGTATTCTGGATACGGAGAGAAGTGGGTGGATTCAAGATTGGCTGGAAGTAGTCAGAAGAATGTGGGGAGGGATTGGATCCATGGGGAGGTGGGAAGGAAAGAGAATTCCTAAGGATGATTCCTGGGTTGGAGGGCCAAGGAATAGGATGCATGATGGGGAAATGGAAGGGGAATCTAGAATTTTCTTAGGCATCTGGGGTTTTAGATGCTCTTTATGCATCCAGGAGATACCAAACAGCAGCTCGATTTGTGAACTCTGCAAGCAGGTTGGGCCGGAGCTAAAAATGTGGGATTCGGCAGTTTGCAGACAGAATTTAAAGTCATGGGACGAGGTCAAGTCACCTGGATAAAGAAGCCGGAGGCCAGGATGACTTTTGATATATTAGGTTTTTATTTTCATTTACATTAAAATACTTTCTCATTTCCCTCATCCTTTCTTTCTTTCTTTTTCTTTCTTTCTTTCTTTCTTTCTTTCTTCTTTTTTGACACAGGATTATTGTGAAAAGTGTTTTTTAATTCCTAGATATTTGGGGGATTTGAGAGCTGTCTTTATGTAATTGATTTCTAATTTATTTCCACTGTGGTCAGAGAACGGACCCCAAATAATTTAAATACTTTTTCTTTCAGATTTGTTGAGCCTCACTTGGTGATCCTGTATACAGTTGATCTTGACACACGTTCCACGTGCACTTGAAAAAACTGTGTGTTTTGTGCAGTTTGGGGTTTTAACTTCTACAAATGTCAATTATGGCAGGTTGGTTGGTAGTATTCGAATCTCCTGTATCCTCAGTAACTTTTTATTTTATTTTATGATTTTTAAGTTTTTATTTACTTTTGAGGGAGAGAGAGAGAGAGAGAGAGTGAGCATGAGTGGGGGAGGGGCAGAGAGAGAGGGAGACACAGAATCCGAAGCAGGCTCCAGGCTCCAAGCTGTCAGCACAGAGCCCAATGCGGGGCTTGAACTCACGAGCCGGAAGATCATGACCTGAGCCGAAGTCAGATGCTTAACTGACTGAGCCACCCAGGCGCCCCTCCCCAATAACTTTTTAAAAACTTAACTTCAGGGGCTCCTGGGTGGCTCTGTCGGTTAAACGTCTGACTCTTGATCCCAGCTCAGGTCATGATCTCACGTTTTGTGAGTTTGATCCCCACGTTGAGCTCCTCGCTGAGTGTGGAGCTGGCTTGGGATTCTCTCTCTCTCTTCTCTGTCTGCCCTTCCCCCGCTCTTTCAAGATAAACAAACATTAAAAAAAAATTAACTTCATTTATTAGAACAGTTTTAGATTTACAGAAAAATTACATATAAAGGACAGACAGTTCCCAGGTGCCTCACATCCAATTTCCTTCACAATTAACATCTTACATGTAGATGTTTTATTCACATCAGGAATCCATATGGATATACTATTATTAACTACAGTTCATGCTTTATTCAGATTTCCTTAGTTTTTAGCTAATGTGACTTTTCTGTTCCAGGATCTTACCCAGGATCCCACACGGTGGTAATTACATTTCCTTAGGCTTCCCTTGGCTGTGATATTTTCTCAGACTTTCCTTGTCTTTTTTTTTATTATTAAAAAAAATTTTTTTTTAATGTTTTTATTTATTTTTGAGACAGAGAGAGACAGAGCATGAGCAGGGAAGGGGCAGAGAGAGAGGGAGACACAGAATCCGAAGCAGGCTCCAGGCTCTGAGCCGTCAGCCCAGAGCCCGACACGGGGCTTGAACTCATGAACCATGAGATCATGACCTGAGCCAAAGTCGGACGCTCAACCGACTGAGCCACCCAGGCGCCCCTGACTTTCCTTGTTTTTGATGACCTTGACAGTGTTGAGGTATTTTGTAGAAAGTCCCACTGGGGGATTTGTCTGATGTGCTTGTTACGATTAGATGGGGGTTAGGGGGTTGGGGGAGGAGGACCAGAGGTGAAGCGTCATTCTTACCGCGTCATGTCAGAGCTACGTATTATCAACATGCCTCACCCCTGATGCTGCTGACCACCAGGCTGAGGAGACACTGGTCAGTTTACCCGGGCATCCTGCCTTTTATCGGGCAACCCTCTCCAGGGGTCCTCCTGGCCTCTGCCAAATGTCCCCGTGGAACATCGGGGATGTAAGAATACTCTTCCAAATACATACATTCTTCCCCAGTGACTTACATCTGGATGTAGGAATGTTCTCAATGTTCCAAGCGTTTTTTTCCCAGCCGCCAGTGCTCTCCGCCCATCACCGAGAGTGTTTTTTCTCTCGTGGGAAATAAACCGGCTTCGGTAACGGCCCACGATCCTTTTGAATTTTCCCGATGGAATTTTGGCTCCTGTTCCGCAGTTGTCCAGCGCGGCCGGTCCTGCCATCTGCTTTGGAAAGATTCTCCTCTCCCGTTAAAGGGCAGATTCCTTCCAGCTTGGCTATTTGCTGAGCGTTTGTTTGTTTGTCTCGCTGTAATTCAGGAAGGACTCAAAATTTCTGCTGGTGTTATTGCCTCGCCCTTTCTGTGTTTTCCTGACCTCGGCGAAGCTTTCGCAGTTTGAAGACTCTACATCTGCGGGGTTATACTTCGTCTTCCTCGGCTGATTTAGTGTGCATCTGATTTCCTTTCAAGTGTTTTGAAATAACGCTTTTAACTCAGTGGCATCAACCAGTTTCTTCAAAAGTGCTTCGATTTGTCCAGGAAGCGTCTGTTTGCTCCTGTGTTCCTTACGCCGGGTCCCCGGCCCCACCATCCAGGCTATCTTCCCCTGAGACCACCACCCAGGCGCTCCTCCTTGGTGAGCGGTCACCTAGAGGCGTCATCTGATTTTCTTCCAAGTTTTCTTTTTCTTTTTTAAAAATTTTTTTTTAACGTTTATTTATTTTTGAGACAGAGAGAGACAGAACATGAACGGGGGAGGGTCAGAGAGAGGGAGACACAGAATCTGAAACAGGCTCCAGGCTCTGAGCAGTCAGCACAGAGCCCGACGTGGGGCTCGAACTCACGGACCGCGAGATCATGACCTGAGCTGAAGTCGGACGCTTAATCGACTGAGCCACCCAGGCGCCCCTCTTCCGAGTTTTCTAACATTCCACTTTGTTTCATCTGTTCACTGACCCTCCTATTCCCTTCTTTGGCTTCTTGTGAAATCAACTTCGCGCATCCCTGAAGGTCATCATTTTCATCCAAAGTGTCTTTACCGTCATCCCAAGCTGTCCTTTTTTTCCTTCTGATGTATTTTGAAGATTGTTCTGGCTGCAGGTACGTGACAGCGATGTGTTCTGACACATCTTCTGAAGATTGAAGGTTTCTTATGATGCTGGCTGCCCGCTCCACCTGTTCTGAATGTTCAGATTTCCCTTTGACACGTTCTTTTCTGAAAGCCTCTATTTTAAGTCCAAGAAGAGTCGGTGGTTTCCAGCTCTTTATTAATGGTACCCAGGTTTTTAAAAAGACTATCTTTTTTAAAAAAATTTTTTTAATGTTTATTTTTGAGAGAGAGAGAGAGCATGCGAGTAGAGGAAGGGAGGAGAGAGAGGGAGACACAGAATCCAAAGCAGGCTCCAGGCTCTGAGCTGTCAGCATAGAGCCCGACGCGGGGCTCGAACTCACGGACTGTGAGATCATGATCTGAGCTGAAGTCAGACGCTTAGCTGACTGAGCCACCCAGGTGCCCCCAAAAAGACTATCTTTTTTAAAGAAACATCTTGAAGTCACAGTAAAATCGAGAGGAAGGCACAGAGACTTCCCATATCCCATCTGCCTCCACTCATGCACAGCCTCCCCCGACATCAACATCCTCCACCAGAGTGGGGCATTGTTACAGTTGATAAACCTGCATTGACGTGTCCTTATCACCCATGGTCTTAAGACCCAGCCTTATGGTCTACACTAGGCTTTCTCCCTGGTGTTGTACATTCTGTGAGTCTGGGCACATGTACAATGACACGTATCTATAAGGTTTTTTTCACTTCCCTGAAGATCCTGGCCATTTTAGTAAGTATGTGGTGGTGTTGCCTTGATGTTTCAATTTGTATTTCTCTGATGATCTCTGATGTACGGCATCTTTTCATATGCTTCTTTGCCATTGGAATATTTTCTTTGGTGAGGTGTCTGTTAATAATGGCCCATTTTTAAATCAGGTTGTTTGCTTTCTTATTGTTGAGTTTTAAGAACTCTTTGTATATTTTGGATAATAGCACTTTGTCAGATGTGTCTTTTGCAAATATTTCTCCTAGTCGGTGGCTTATCTTTTCTTTCTCTTGATAATGTCACTTGCAGAGCAGAAATTTTTAGTTTTTCTTTTCTTTCTCTTTCTCTTCTTTTTTCTCTTTTCTTTTCTTTTCTTTTCTTTCTTAGAAAGAGAGAGCCCTTGAGCCAGAGAGCAGGGCAGAGGGAAGAAGAGAGAGAATCTGAAGCAGGTTCCACACTCAGCTTAGAGCCCAACGCGGGCTCGACCACCCCATGACCCTGGGATCATGATCTGAGCTGAAATCAAGAGTCGGGCGCTCAACCGACTGAGCCACACAGGTGTCCCCAAAATTTTCAATGAAGTCCTGCCTATCAGTCATTTCTTTCGTGGGTTATCCATTTGGTTGTAAAGAAAAGGTCATCACCATGTCCAAGGTCATGTCTCCTATGTTATCCTCTGGGAGTTTCATAATTTTGCTTTTTACACTCAGGTCTATATCCATTTCGAGTTAATTTTTTATGAAGGGTGAAAGATCTTTGTTTAGACTCTGGAAGAGCCCCCGGAACCAGTCGCCGCCCGAGTGGCTGGGATTATACACTTTCTTTCTACTCACCATCCCCTACCCCTACTGCTGTTTTCTTGACCAAACTCAGTGGAGGGGATTTCTGGGTCGAGTGAACTGTTCTTGTGTTTGGGGCTCTTCCAGACTCCCGTCTGTCTTAGGAACCCTCTCCATTTTCTAAGCTCTGCCCGATTTCCTCTTACCCTCGCAAAGTTTCTCCATCCATGGCAGGACTGCTCTTATCCAGACCTCGCAGCACCTCCCCGTGGAAGCTCCCCTCAGCTCACCCACGAGAGCCTCAGTCCTCTTAGGAACTAGTTCATCAAGGCTCCCCTGTGCCTGCCAGCCTGGACCCAGCATCACCACGAGTTGGAGAGGAACACCCTGAAGCTACCGGATGTCCCCACCCCTCCTGGGACGCCACCCTCAGCCAGCAGCTTGCTCTCCCGGAAGCACCTCCTGAGGGCCTCAATTCTTGGCATCCCCTCTGCACTGCCCCCAGACAGGCTGCTGTGGAATGAGGATGAACCAGGCCCCCAGGATCCCCACCAAGCCTGGAGGAACACGTGCTCCTGCCTTATGCCCCGTCTGCCTGCATCTCGGATGGGACACAGAGATCACTGCCACCATGTTAGCTGGTGATGCTTCCCCCAGCCAGACTCAGAGCCACCACCCCAGTGACAGCTCGGGAATGTCCTCCTCACATGCCTCGTTCCTGAGCAGTGGCAGGCCACGGGGCAGAGGCCCTCTTGGAAGGTCCAATGGGAGGGTGGGTGCCCGCCCCTCCTCAACAAGAACTTGGGCCAGTCTTCCGGTTGCTTCCTGGGCTTGAAGACCCAGGAACGCTCAGGTTCCCAGCCTGGGGTGGACAGTCGCCTCCCTGCCTTCAGCAAGTCTGAGCTCCTGGCCCCTAAGAACCTAAGCCACCAGCCCAGCTTGGGTTCATGTTATTTTGTTCCATCACTGAGCGGCAGCCCTGATGGTGGTTTGTGGGCATTTGTCCCTAAGACGCTCCCCTGCCATCTGCTGGAAAGCTGTCAGGTTGAATAGACAGACTTGGATATGATAGGAAGGTGATGGTGCCCCTAGAGGCGTGCAGTGTGGTCCCGTTGGGATGTAGCTCTCGAGCTGAGCTTGAGTGATGCCCGACCCCTGAGCTCCCCAATCGGGGGAAGCTCATGGTCTAGGGGGACAGGGACAGACCCAGAAACAGAAACAGAAGGTGTGATATGCAGGAGAAGGATGGACAACCAACTGTGGGGGTCCAGCTCAGACCCACACCCTTTCTTGGGTGGCCGCACTTCCGGGTGTGGGTCCAGGCCTGGCTCAGTCCTCTGGCCCCCAGGCTGGTCCGCACCACACCCAGCCCCCCTGGTCTCTCTGGTGACGACGGCCATCGTGGGTGGCATCACAGCCCTGCCCTGCGCCCGGGGCCCATCCTCATCCTGGAGAGGCCCATCTACCTCAACCCCCTCAATCCCCAGCCTGTGCCTGGGGGCTGCTCCTTATTCCTTTGCATGGAAGCCGGATAACCAGCGGTTGATGTCACCTGCCCTCTCTTGCTTCTCCAGGTGTGGCCCCTGGGCCGCAGCACCTGGGGGCTGGTTAGAAGAGCAGAATCTCAGGCCCCATCCCAGACCCTCCGGACCAGAACTACTTTTTATCAAAACCCCTACGTGAGCAGCAAGCACATCACTGAGACCGGGCAGCACCTCGGAGGTGGGAGCACCTCGGGGCTGGGAGAACCACGGAGGTGGGAGCACCTCAGGGCTGGGAGAATCACAGAGGTGGGAGCACCTCGGGGCTGGGAGCATCACAGGGCTCCAGGAGCCTATGACGGTAAAACACTCCAGTCTAACGTACAAGGAGAGTGCCAGACGAATAGCTGCTTTGCTGTTAAACAGGCGATCAGAGTGGGAGGGATTCTGAGACACCCCCCCTTTGCTACTGTTCATTTTGCTCCTGGGGTGGGGGGGGGTCACAGGTAGAAAGTACACCAGGTGAGTTGTCTCGCAAAGCAGATACAGAGATCACAGGGAATAACTTCTGAAGCTCTGACTCCCCGGCAGGGGTGAGTGGGTTTCCTTTATTTAGGGTTAGGATGAATATTTAGAAAGGGGAGGGCGTCATCGTATGTGGAGGGCGTAGGGCCGCGCATGCACCGTGAGGAAACGTGCCTATTCACACAGTGTGATGTAAGTGAGGCTCGTGTTTGTCTTCGGGTGGGGACTTCAGTATCGTCATGAGGTACAGGTAACTGGGTCACTCGTGGGCCATTCCACGGTCCATCTGCGCAGGTGGAAGTCAGGGCTTGAGCTCAAACTGGTCTGGGCCGTCTGGGCCGCTTGAGCTCTCGGTCCATCCGGGCGGTTATGGCTTGAAGGGTAGTGTGGGTTTCCATCAGAGGATGCTGTGCCCGTCTGGTCCTTTGCCTGAGTTAAGAGATAAACTGGAAAGAAGGGCTCAAGGCAAACATGTGGGAGAGAGGCTGATGGGTATAAGCAGGTGAGCAGTAAAGGTTAGGTGTTGGGCTGCAGCTGGTGACAACTGGGCCTCAATTATCTGCTTACTGATGATTTTTGGAGGAAGGCAGGCAGCTGGAAGAGCGTGTGGAATGTCGGACTAAAGAAGAGGTACTGCCTGCCGGGTCCACTCCTGGCTCTGCTGCCTGCTGCTGTGTGGCCTTGGCCAAGTTGCTTGACCTCTCTCTGTGCCTGTTTCCTCATCTGTCAAATCAGGATCCCAGAGGACCCACTTATCGGAGTGTCCTGAGGATTGAGTTAGCCCTTGTAGACACTTGGTAATCACTCAGTCAATATTAATGAGGGTTGTAGGCGGTTAACAGAGAACCTTGAAAGAGTGGGGCTCTGTTGACATGGGTGGTTTCGGAGGATTTAGCACATGGAGGTCAGCAAATATTTACCTGCCAGTTACCACAAAACAGAAATTAAATCAATACTCATTCTTTTAAAAAAAAAAATAATTTGTTTTTGGGAGAGCACAAGCAAGGGAGGGGCAGAGAGAGAGGGGGACAGAGGATCCAGAAGCAGGCTCCGCGCTGACAGCTCGAACTCATGAATCGGGAGATCATGACCTGAGCCAAAGTCCGATGCCCAACTGACTGAGCCACCCAGGTGCCGCATCAATACTTCTTCCGTATTGCATCATCACGCAATCGAATTTCTAAGTCTGTTTCCTAAGGAGGGAAGAGAGTTTTCCCGATTTGAGAATGCTTGTTATAATTATCGTAAGGATGACTGATTTGCAAGTCCCAGACCAACACATCTCAAGGCGGAGCCAAGCAGGATTTGCTGTCGACTGGATGGGAGGAGGGGGTAGCCGATGAGGCAGGAAGTCCAGGATGATTGTTGACTTAAGGAACCAGGGCTGGAGGGGCTGGGGGGGTGGGGTGCCCTGGCAGGTGGGCTGACGTGAGTTCCGGGTTGGGCCCGCCTCATCCGGGACTGCTGTTGGACGCCCATGGGCCGTGGGTGGCTGCGGCTGGAGAGTGAACTCCGGAGGACGGGTTGTGGGTGCTGCTGGGTCCCCTCACATCCCTCAAAGCCACGTGGCCCTGGGGTTCAGTGGTATCTGCTGGGTGTATATCCCCCTCCCCGGGGCAATATTTTTGGATCATTTATTTTGTTGCCACCATTGTATTACAAAACATTTCAAGTGTTCAGAAGATACTACGAGGGAATTTTACAGGGGAAAATGATCTGATGGGGAGAAGAAACAGATGCCTCATGCAGAAAAATTCCAAATAATCGACGTAGATACTTGCTCTCAAGGAAGTGGAGCCTAATCCCCACTCCCTGAGTGTGGGCAGACATAGCAACTGTTTCCTGGGGACAGACTCGAAAGAGGGAAAGCGAACGAGCAGCTTTACTGCAGAGAAACCAGACCATGCCGTCTCCACCAGGTGATCAAGGTCAACATCAAGGGATTGAGTCACGGGGCTGCGCGCACCCTTGATGAGCTGTGATGAGGGCAGCGCTCTCTCTGGGTGGTCTCCTAATCAGGAGAGAAATAGACAGATCCCACCTGTGGGGGATTCTACCAAGTGCCTGTCATGGAAAACACGCAGAGTCTGAGACACTGCCCAGCCAAGAGGAGCCTACCGACACAGGAGGGCTAGTAAGTGTCATCGTGGGGTCCTGGATGGGATCCGGCACAGGGAAAGGGAAAACTAGGGACATCTGAGTAATGGATGCGCTTTAAGTATTAATAATACTTTCACATATTAATAGTAGGACATCAATATTCGTCCATTAATTATGACAAATACACCCCGCTAATTTACGACGTTAATAATAGGAGAAACCAGGTGCAGGGTGGATATGGAAACTCCCTGTATCATCTTTGCCTTTTTTTCTGCAACTCTAAAATTCTTTCAGACAATAAAGCTGCTTCAAAACCAAACAGCCATATACCCACCACCTAAATTCTGCCCTTCACACTTTACTGTCCACATCAGACATTACGTGTGTATCACGCATCTATCCGTCTCTGTTTACCTCTCTTGACTGGCCTCTCTTTTTTGCTCAAGACGGCACGTGGGAAGCTGGGACAGGTGGGCTCTCAATGCCACGGGGTCTCGGGGTCTCCAGCTCTCCGGGTCTCCGAGTCTGGTACGCTCTAGGAATGCCCCGTCCCCAGCCTCGGCTGTAGCTGGAAACAAAGAACTCTACTGTCACCCAATGGATACTTGGAGAAATGAAAAGTTGAGTGGTTGAGGGACAGCTGAGGAGGCCCAGCAAGGCAGGGAGCCCCTCTGGCTGGGGGCCAAGGCAGGACCCCTGACCCCTTGGCCAGTTCTAGCCTAGACCCGGACGTCTGCCAACTCTGGCCCCAGTTCCCAATGGCGCAGCCATTTCGTAAGGTTATGCGTACTACACTTTTCAAAAAAGTCTTTTCTGGAAGGAGGTAGAGCATGAGGGAACCGGGAGTCTTCTTTCCAGTTCTGCTAGTATTTTTGATGACCAGGAAGAACAATTTCGGAGCAGTGGCAGGGCCTGTCCAGCTGCTTTGGAAAGAGAAGTGTCTGGGGGCAGGGGCGTCGGCTGACGGGGCTTGGGGGGGCCCCGGGGCACCGACGGGAGGCCCAGGTCTGCGGCCTGTCTGGGGCCACAGGTACCTGGTGTCCGGCTTTGCCACACACGCTGTGGCCACGGCGCCTCCTGAATATGGAGGCGAGAGGGACGGGAAGCGTGTGACCTGAAGGGCGGGCGGCACAGCTTGGTTGTTCCACGTCCTGCTCTTCTAAGAGGGGCCCCACCCATGAAGCGGCTGACCACAGGCGTGGCTGCTCATGCCTCAGGGTTAGGAAAAGGAACAGAGTGTGCCTTAGTCTGGGTTTCCCCAGCAGCAGAGCCCGGGACAAGGGTTCGAACACTGGTCATTTATTCGGAACTTGATCCCAGCAAGCCCCTGTACAGAGTGGGACGGGAGCCAGGGGAGGGAAAAGATCGGATACAGGGTATGTCATTACACCACTAACATGGTGGTTTTGGGGCTCCGCCCTGCTGGGAAGCCCCCCCCTCCCCCCGCCCATCCCAGCTGACGGCTGAGGACGCTGGGGCGAGGGCTGCTTCCAGGGACTCTTAACTGCCACCCTTCTGGTGCCCTGGCCCAGGGTAAGTAGCTTCTAGAGGGCAGAAGCGGGTGCTACGGGGAGGCTCGGGGCCCCGCTCGGTCCTCTGTGTGTTCATGTGTTGAGGGTTGGCACTCGACCCTACCCCGCCCGCCTCATTCCCCACGGGGAGAGGTCCACGGCGGGGCTGCCCGAGGGCCGGGGAGAGGACCCCTCGCAGAGTCAACGGAGCACGAGAAGGTACTATTTGGGTTAGGAGTGGGGCCGGGACGAGGGGACCCTCATCCCTTCTCCACACAGGTGACACCGTCAGGTGGGGAGATGTCAATCTCTCTCAAGCATGGAAGGGGGTGTGTGGGGCAGCTCACCAGGGAGGAAGGAGAGGAAACCGGCTGGGGCGCGGCCTCGTCTGGAAGCTTCCCCTGGGCTGGCCCCGTGGCTCCCCCTACAGCCTTGTCCGCTGCCCCCGCTTCATCTCCACGGAACCGAAGACCCAGGTGCTGAAGAACAGAACAGGACCGTGTTATTTCCACAGATCACCAAGTACGTAGGTGATAAAAATTTGTTACCGAGGAACAAATCAGGAGTCCTGAGGAGCTGAAGTTCGTCTGGTAGAGAATGCTGAAAAGTTGAAATCTTCCCCCTAAATCTCTAGTGGCTGTCTTCCGGAAGGGCTACCTAGAAAAAAGTACTGCACAAGTTATAGAGGACACGACCTCCTCCCTAGAAACCTGGCTGTCCCTGTACTGGGAGCCCCAGGTCCCCGGGGACGAGCCCAGCACTAGCCCTCGGGGCCCGAGGTCGTCGGCTCCCACCGGACCATCACGCGGGCAACCACACACCAGCGGGGCCGCGGCGGTCGCTGTGAACAGACGCCGTGCGGAGGCGTCACGCCACTCGTGAGGGGACACAGCTTTGTGCGAAGATCACCACCTCTTCGGTCGGCGTGAACCGGGGCAGGGACGAGTCTCCACGACAGGCGGTGAAGGCCTTTGTCCCTACTGACCGTGTCTTGGGTTCTAGACCCCGAGGAGGATCGCAGGCTGACCACAAGCGGTCAGGCGGGCGGGCGCTGACCGTCAGCGTGGAGAGGTGTTCAGACGGCTCCTGAGGGAGGCTTCCCTGTGGGGTTAGTTCCTGGGATCCAGCGCACAGGCCTTTGAGATTGTAGTGTGTGGGGTGTCTGGCCTCGTCCCTCACACCTTCCAGAAACAAAACGGCCGGAGAGAGGGCACGAAGCTCTGAAAGTGGCGGGAAGGCCGCAAAGGGCCGGGGAGGAAGAACGCTCCTTGTAAACCGAGCGGTAGCTGAAGGGCAGTGTGTCTGGGGGCATTTCTGGCAAATTCTCAGGGGATCACTCATTCATGACCTCGGAATGGCAGAAAAAGCCATCGGGCACTGAGCCCTCACAGAGCTTGGAGAGTCATGATCTTCTTTGGCCCTTACAAATAATATATATAAATAAGGAGGGCAGGGTAAGGGCTACACGTTGACCCCCGAGCAGCCCGAGACTCGCTTTTTCTTGGTGCGGGGAAGTGACACCGACAGGTGACCGGTGGGAAGTAGAATGTGAGCTAACGCACAAGTCCAGCCCTCAGCGTGGCCACTTCCTGTCTGATCAAAGGGCCAAGTCACAAGGTGTGACCTCACGGGGCCGTGTCATCTCTGGAGACGAGGGACCGAACTACCTGGAAGAAATAGGCAACGAATAAGATGTGTTCGGATGCGGGGTTGTGGCAAGGACACGTCCCAGGCCACGGCCCCAGAGAGCGGCGATCCCATTTACAGACAAGGGTTAAATTAAAAAGCGGGGACAGGGCTGTGCACCCCACAGCACAGGCGGCCCGGGGACAGAGGGCTCTCTCGCCCTCACTGTGATCTCACCCTTGGAACTTCTAATCCTTCTGCCGAATGTACAGTTTTACCCTCGAACGTTAATAATAAAGGGTCACAGAGCCATGGGCAAAGGGTCCGCTCCCCAAACGCTAGGGTCTAAAAAAGCGATCAAACAAGGAGTAATATCGTGCACGTGAAAGGCAGGGCGAGGGAGCTGGGAGCCCGGTCGCATAACACTCCAAAAGTCGTGTAACTTTTAAGGGAAAGTCGCACCAGACACCCAAAATCAAACCCTGAATAGGAAAAAGGACTTAGAAAGGCATGTGTGTTAGCTGTTTCCCGTTAGCTTGTGACAAAATGTGGGCCGGGGTGTCTCCTGACGGGGCTGTTCACAGAGACACAAGTGCAACTCTCTGGAAGACACCATAAAAACGGACAGCGCTGTTTCTCCAAAATTTTATTTTTAATTTAAATTACAGGGCCAGCCAGATATTCTGATAAGAAATTTACGTTTCCTCAGGAGAAAGGAAATGCTTTCAGGGCACTGTTAACAACTGTATACATCTCCGCCTTTTTTTTTTTTTTTAAGGGTTAAAAATCACATTGAGTAACTGTACCTGACTCATGTAAAATTAAACCTTTGTAACACAAAAAGAAACCACTTCCAGTATAATAGTTTTGGTGATATGAATATATTAAATGATCGTAACTTTTCACCTTTGAAGGTTTTCACATTGTTGTTAGAAAACAAAAACAGAACGGGTCTTAACTATCCCCGGCTCCCAACGCAATGGTGGCACATCGCCGATCTCCGGGACGTGCTGCACCCTCGCTGTGTCCCACACACAAGTGCAGGTGCCACCGCCCAAGTGGAAGCTGTTTTGTTGTTTCAAGTTCTAAGAGCCAGCTTGGCGGGGAAACTTTTCTGCCACTCGGTGTAACTGATGTTTTCGCACCAAATCCAGACACCAAGCACTGGACCGCGAGACCCAGAACGTTTCCTCACGGTCGAGTCCCCCGTTCCCTTCCTAAGTATCTTGGGTATTTTTCATTTCCGGGAGTTTGGATCGCTTTCCCGACTTCCAGTAGAAAAACGTGACTTATTTTACACAGATTTTGGAAAAGACAGCCTCAGGAAAAGCAATTATAATGCAGACTGCCTTTTGACTGAGATAGGATAAAACACATTTATATCTTCTGGAGCTATTTTCCTCGCCGGTATTCCCAGGAGGTCTGAAAACCTGCCGATGCTTAAAACATCAACTGGGAGTCTCATGTTGCTGGCTGATAAATAATTCAATTAGTAAGAGAGGCTAGCAAAGAGTAATTATATAAATTTCTTAATCAGCTACAGCCATGCTGAATTCAAACTGGCAAACTCTGATTTGTTAAGTTGTTAGTTGTGATCTTCGTATCACTAAGATGAACAGATACCATTCTAAGAACTTGACATAGATATGTTCTAGGAGACGTTCTGCCGTGGTCACAGTAACAAAGTGGTGCAAAATCAGTTACTTTATAAATACTGATAATTTGCAGCATTAAAGAACAGGACATTAAAACAAAATAAGTTTCCCCATAGGACACCTATGACTAGGGGCTCTTCTTTTCCTAAGAGAAGCCAAAGTTTTAATTATTCAGTTTCACAACTATTGTACTGGATTACTTACTCTAAGAAAGAAAAGGTGCTCTACAGAGGTTCCCCCCCAACCCCACGAAGAATCAGCATGAACTTAGCATAATCAGCATCATTCATGTCTGGCGAGCTCATGACTCAATGAAATGAATAAGGCCGATACTGCGCAGGGAAGCGTGGCTGGCTGAGCGCCAGGCCTACCGAACGGCACCCCAGTAGATAGCTGAATACAAAGGATTGGTTTCCATTTTGTCTTTTAATGCTGTGATACTTAAAAGTTAAATCAGCATTTTCATGTGATCGGAAGTCTTTCAATTACATATGAGCATTCATTTTTTTTTTTTTTTTTTGCAAAAACTCAATATTAGGTAATAGTTACATACTAATACAGTAACATTCCTCTGCTGTACAAATTAAATCATTTAAAAGAAAGGAGCATTCTAAGAATTATATACAAAAGAAACCTGTAAGCATTGTTGAAATGAAACGCAAGGTGTCACTGTTAGCTCTACTGGTTTAAAATACCTTCCAAAAAGTAAAATTAACAAATACCCTTCAACATATCCAGGTTTACAAGTCTCAAGAAAATCAAATGTCAAAAAATTCTAGAAAGCTGTGAAAAGCATATATACATTTTCCTCATGACCTTATGAAGCTTCACGCCTTTGAAAAGTTGCTATCGATTCATTCGCATGCCAACTTTATCCACCCCAAAAGCTCCTACCTTGGATACAGCTCCCCTCTGATCTCAAACACAGCTCTGCTCGATCTTCCTTCAGCGAAGGCGTACAACCTCACCACGAACCCACGCTCAGATCTTTAACAGAGATCAAAGCAAGCACGCAGGTTGAATCTGAAAACACCAACCCCCTTCTTCCCTAAACCACACCGTCATCTACACATCTGCCTGCAGGAGCCTAGCCAGCCACGTTCAGAACTCTCACAGCAAACAGAGTCCTCGAATTCTGAAGCGACACACAGATCAAGAAAAAGTCCACGTGTGCTCTAGTGGGCAAGAAAGCAGCAGCTACGTTCTCCAACTTGGACTAAAAAAAAACAAAAAAGGTAAAATGAAAAACCGTTCACTTAACAGCAGGTTAGCAGTAATGTTCCTCATGAACCGAGAAGAGTGCCTGATGCTGAATAGCTAACAGCAAACGCTGAATCTGGATTTACTATTTTAGGTGTTGATTGGAAATTAGGCTTCTTGCTGAGCTGGTCTCTTCAAATCCCTGATCTGTTTAACTAAATAGGTCTTCTCATCGTTAAATTGTTCGTCCTCGGTCCTGTCATTCTGAAACTTGCTGAGGAACTCTATGAGTTTGGTCTGGTTCTTGAGGAGGATGTCTAGGATGGGCTGCGTCTTGTTAGGATTGGCTACGAACACCTGCACGGAGAGAAAGCAGCATCAGTCGCAGGAAGGGATGAGACCCAGATGTCCACCCACAGCCAGCAGGGCACGCGTGGCACACGCCCGATGCTTCCCCGGGGCCTGTGGTCAAGTCATGGTTCAGAGGATTTTGTTTTGGAAGACTGCATTTTACAAGTGGGGGGGGGGGGGGGAGGTGGAGAATTACATGTTTCAGCACAGAAAAGGACTGACAGATTCATTCATGCTCTGAAATTCTGCAGCTTGGTATTAAAATATAGACTGATTTTAGAATAAAATGGGCAGAAATTATTTCTGGGCAAGGAAAGTCAGAATGGATTCCAAGTACTAAAACCTCCCGGAAAAGCATTAAAAAATGCACTAAAAAATGCTTTACTTTGTGATTAGTAGTAGTCTACATCAGAAATGAATGATTCTCCCCTTGTCCCCCAGTGCAGATGGTGTACCTTTCTGGGTCTGTTTTTGTCAAATGTTGTGCTACACAAATAGGAGCTCAGATGACCAACACGAAGCTAGTAAAACCACAGCTAGTGGTAAATGAAGTGAGATGAACAACTGGAGAAGGAAATCCTGCCTGTGGCTCCCATGCTGTACCTTAAACACGTGGAAGGCCTCAAACTGGATGTTACGACTCTTGTCTCGGAGGAGATTCATCATCAACTTGAGGTTCTCTGGTTTACTGATGTATTTTGTCATAATTGTGAAGTTGTGTCTGTCTAACAGTAGTTCACCCAGAAGCTGAGAAGACATTTAAACAATTACTCTTACATTATCATCGAGATTTCAAGTAAATCCAAAGTTTAAAAAAATAATTCACTTTATAATCATCACTGTTAAGCCCAGAACAGTAGGCACTCAAAAGACCGATGAGTGGAACCGAATTACGACCTACAAGCTACCGAGAGCCCACCACCTGCCACCCGACCACGTACACCGTTCTTCTGGGGGCTTAACCTATGCGGAGTCCAACACCGCTCCCTGGTCTTGACATGTGCCAGCGCACATTTGGCCCAGAATCTGAAACTGTCACAGCCTACTTTTCACATAAGCATTCCTGTTGTCTCATTAAAAAACAAAAACGGAAACAAAAAACTATCAAAGAAAATGGCTAGAAGATAGGTTATTGATAATTCTTTAAGTTTGACTTAACTACAAATCTTAGTGTAATTAATTAAAATTATTTTATTTACTTGGATTTCCCAGGAAAGAGTGTTTCAGGGCCAAAGGTTTCCACACACTTACCCTTGAACTCGCCAAAGTTATGCTTTTATCATACCTGATTCAGGAAAGTTTATGAGTATTTCTCTGTTCATTCTTTCTTTAGCAAACTATCCTGAAGATACTCTAGTTTTTTCTTAATGATTCATCATCACTAATGACATTAAGCTAAAAAAATGTCTGTGTCTCCAGGGCTTACTGAGTTCTAGAGTCATTATATACCACATCGGTGCTTGATTTTCCAACCGTCCCTGCTCGCTCTAGCTGTCTTCGTCTGAAACCAGTAGTCACCTCCTCATGTCAGTGAGTCAGCTTCTAGGTGAGGTCTAGCATGCCCGCCGTGGAGGAGGAGTAGAGTTGCAGTCCTTGGGGCTGGGGCAGGGGCAGGGGCAGGGGCAGGGGCAGGGGCAGGGGCAGAGGCAGGGGCAGAGGCAGAGGCAGAAGCTGGGCCCCTGCATCAGCCCACCTGGGCTTGAATCCTGGCTCCCCACTGCCTGTAAGCTATGCAACCTTGAGCACATTAATTTCCTGGTGCCCCAGTTTCATCATCCACAGTGGGAGTGGATGACAGTACCTATACCTCCTGAGATACATGCATAGTGGGAAATAAAAGCACGAATATGTGCAAGGCCCGTGGGACTGGAGTCTACATAGAGACATGGACTGAGCTCTAAGGGGAGGAAAATGCATGAGTAGAGTTATTCTGCCCTGGATTAATTGCTCTGGTTAATTCCTTTCTGGATTCTTGACTGTGTCCTAGATAGTTGAAAATTTCCAGACAACTATCTCTAGATAAGTAATATGTAATATTAAATAAAAAATAACCTGATGTGCAGGAGAACAAATCTATTCTACTTAGGATTTATAATGAAATTCTAGAAAGAATTCAAAAGCTCCAGCTCAGGTTTCACATCAATCTGAATCACAAAATGTACAACTATCAGGGCACCTGGTGGCTCAGTCGGCTGAGTGTCCGACTCTTGATTTCAGCTCAGGACGTGATCTCACGGTTCATCAGTTCGAGCCCTGCGTCTGGCTCTGCGCTGACAACTCAGAGCCTGCTTGAGATTCTCCCCCCCCCCCCCCCCACCCCGTCTCTCTGCTCTTCCCCAGCATGCGTGAGCGCACATGCACTCTCTCAAAATAAACTTTAAAAAAAAAAACCCACAAACCCAAAATATACAACTTTCAAGGTAAGAAGCAACAAGTATTTACTCTTACAAAGACTCAAAAGTTACTATTAAGCATGTGAAGGGGTACAGCTTTCCTGGTGTTCATTTTCTATCACAGAAACCAAAGAAATACCAAGCATGGCTCACTTGGTTATCTGGAGGAGGATAACTGGTAATTCTTTAAATTTCTTGAGACCTAAACAAAAAAGTTGGAGGTCTTGCACAGGGAATACACATTTGCTGGTAAAATAAATATAGGAATACTTAATGCCTGTGTAGCTGGAAAAAAAGAGCACAAGTAAAAATCCATGTTTAAAGTACCACTGGTTCTCACAATTGCTGCATGCGTCCTGAGGTGTCACAGAGCCGCGGGAGCTGGGGACCGGCCCCATGTCCGTGACCGAGGGCTCGCACACAAGCGGTCTTAACCGTCCTTTTCAGGTTGGCAATTCCAAAGTGGCCAGAAGGTCTTGAATGCCCTTCTCCTTATCAAAGCAACCCCAAGATTCAGAATTTGATTTGCGGACGCACTACCTTCCTCCCCCTCTCGTGAGAGGTATTGGCCCTGGAAGCTACTATCCTAGGTAGTCCTGCCTGGCCTCCTTGGCCTTGGAAGACACTGGCTCCATCCAGCTGCTCATCCCTGTGTGACTGCTGGGGAGACAGGGCATCCTGGCCCTCAGATATGAAGAGGTCACTTTACTGTGTTGAGAATCACAGGGGAGCCTACATTATACTATAAATATTACAAGTATATATGACATTATAGTACACTGATGTACAGGGAAGACAAATTCCTGAAACAGCTGCCAGAATTTCCACACCCACCCCTGAGGATGAAAGGACTGGCCTTACCGGCGGCCGTCGCCCAGCCAGCGCACCTGGAGAGATGACAGGATGGGCTGGGTGGCGAGGCCCCAACAGCGGCAATGAGCAGAAAGCACCCCAGCCTGAAGGGCCATTTCGGCCGTGATATATTTCCAAGCTGTGTCTATTACTGGTCCCCAACTGTAGGAGTTAGTCTTAAGAGAAAAGAAGGAAGTATCTGGCCAGATGGAAAGGATTCTTTTGGACATTTGGGTGGTAGAGAGTGTTCTAGTCAAAGGATACAAAGTCTAAAAGAGGCTCCTGAGGTCCTTTAGTCAATCCCCAGAGAAAGGCAAGGTCTTGAAGAGTGCTCTCCCTCTGGCAGGAGGGCAAGCAGGAATGGAGTCCCGATCAAAATGAATTTGGACACCTCTGAGAGGAACGACTCGGAGCAGAACAGAATTTGAAGTGGACCCAGCAAAAAGTACAGGTTGAGTTAGGATTGCGCCTTCCACCCCCAATCCTTTGTGAGCTGTACCTACAGTTCCTGTCAGCACCACTTACTGACAGAGTGAGGGGTATGCTTTTGTTAACTGCAATGAGAATCTTCTAGAGCAGAGGTCAGCAAACTTTCCGTAATGGACCAGAGACAGTCAGTGTTTCAGACTTGGCAGGCCCATAGAGTCTCTGTGGCCACCATTCAAATCTGCTGTTATACTCTAAAGCAGTCTTATATGATATAGAAGTAAATGAATGTATCTATGTGCCAATAAACCTTTATTTACAAAAACAGGCACTGGGCTGGATTTGGCTCATGAGCCCTAGTTTGCCAGTCCCTGTTCCTGAGTTTTAACTTTTTTTTTTTAAGTTTATACATTTAGAGAGAGAGAGAGAGAGAGAGAGAGAGAGAGAGAGAGAGAAAGTGTACGCGTGTGCATGAGCAGGGGAGGAGCAGAGAGAAAGGGAGAGAGAGAGTTTGCCCGAGCAGGCTCCGTGCTGTCAGCGCAGGGACCAGGCCAACACAGGGCTCAAGCTCACGAACCGTGAGATCATGACCTGAACTGAAATCAAGAGCCGGCACTTACTAGGCCACCCAGGCCAGGCGCCCCTTGAATTTAAATTTCAAATGGGAGTATGCATGTCCTGGCCTGATACAAAGCGGCCAAACCTGCCTGCGGTTGAAGGTTTCACTGCTCATGGCCGCCCCGCCCCCTCCTCATGCAACAGCCTGCGTCATCCCGGAAGCACAACAGCTACCAAGACTTCATCTAGTTGGGATGAGTCTAAGTTTCAAAAACAGGCTTCCAGATCTAAAATACTGCATTGCTAAGAGGTAGAGACCTCTTCAAAATTCTGCATATTCTATGCTGATTTCTCCACTTACAAGCAGGTGGGCAGGTGCCCTGTGCCGACCACAGCTGGACGTCGTTTCCACAAAAATCCTGACCAAGGGCAAATGCATTTTCCTCTCAAAGGTCTAAGACCCACACCAGCATATCTCCCATTCCCCAAACACAAATTTCACGCGCAGGGTGAAGAGAAGTAAAATACATAAAATAATCAGCCATACCTTGAGTGACTGTCTTTTTGTCACATAGTTTTCCGAATGAAGTAACTTCTCATATTCACTGAAGAACTAAAAGACAAGAAAACATGTATCAGGAATTATTTTCTCAAA
The DNA here is from genome assembly GCF_023721935.1 of Panthera uncia. Classification (NCBI taxonomy): domain Eukaryota; kingdom Metazoa; phylum Chordata; class Mammalia; order Carnivora; family Felidae; genus Panthera; species Panthera uncia. Next base: position 8,951,844 of record NW_026057584.1, read on the forward strand.
GACTGGCAGAGGACCTTAAAAAGCTTGAGCACAAACTTCTAACACCACGAAGGCCAACCACTGCCCATCTGTCTCACACAGCCTTCCTCAGTGGCGCTCAGAGACCCTCAGGCCCCCGCCCCGAGGATTACCTCCAGGAGGGGGGCTCCTGGGACCGAGTCCCGCCCAGTGCCGGCCAGGCCCACACAGCTGGAACCTGGTCCTCCTCTGTCATCCAAACTCCACATGCATAAAACAGAACTCCTACCCTCCAGCTGTCTGCTCAAGGTGGAGTCTGGTCTCATTTCTTGGTTTTAGGTTAGAAGATTTCCTATTTTTTTTTTTATAGTTCAGTGAGTCCAAAGCATATAGACAAAGAGAAAGTCACCTATTCTTTCAATGCATCAGGCAAGAGGAGAAAATAATTAAAACCAGACAAGAGGAGAAATTCAACACTCTCAAATAGGTAGGTGTCCTAGAAAAGGTGGGACTTGGGCTCAATCTTGAATAATAGCAGGGATTTCATTTAGAAAAGGGGAGGAGATAAAATGGGAAGGACACAGCATGAGTGAAGGCTGGAGAATGCACAACGTGACACACTTAGGAAGTGACACATGTCCACCAGATTTACACAGTGCTGCTCACTAACAAGCACGGTGTCACTGGCATGGTGAGGCGTGGCAGCCGATCAAAGCAGGAGGTAGGAAATGGACAGGAGGGACACAGGGTCCAAGGCCACAGTTGCTAACACGGGGCCTATGCTTCATGAGGGGTCCTGCTCAGCCACTCAGCTGTGATGCAGAGCAGGGACTCCTCGAGGAGCTGCTCTCAGGGAACTGCACTTCTGTCACCTCACCTCGAGGGCTGTATCCGCTACAGGCCACCGCGATCAGATCCCCCTGAGAACGCCCCTGGGAGAATGTGTTTTGTTTTACAGATGTTGTCATCTTTCGGTTGATTTTGTTCCCCTGAGTGCTTTCGGTTATGAGAAAGCTCAGGGCCGAAGTGTACAGGATTTGAGATCGTGTGATTTTGTAATTTTGTGTAAAAGCAATCCTCCCGGTTTAATTTAAATTACCTGCCTCCTCACTTTCCTTCTCCCTCCCTCAGATCCGACTGTATTATCTACACATTTCTGTTAGTTGCCTCACATAAATATTCCTGAAATTTTGTTGACCAATGTCATCTATTGATAACCTGGCTGAAGGTTAATAATTGTAGTAATATTAATTACTAGCAAACTGACGTCAATGCCTGAAGTTAAATTTCTTGGAAATTGGTTTGTATCTTTGGTAGGCTTTAAACTAAGATACTGGTATGTCGGATTCTTTCGAATCTTTGAGGCCATGTCGTAGCACAAACAATCCGACTGAGCTGACGTTTACTGACGCTCACTGAGTTCCGGCAGTGCCCTCAGGCACTCGACACACATTCTTACTTAATCCTCACAACAACCCGCCACAACGCTTAGGTGCGATCACGAGCCTTCTTTTAGGGCTGAAGATCCTGAAGGCAGAGGGTGAACGAAGGCAGCCGCCCAAGGTCTGGCAGCACAAGGTGGGGCTGGTGCCCGAAGCCCACACTTCTAATTGCTGCAGAAAGGCACCCGTGAGGTGACTGTGCTGCCGTCTGAAACCAACGCACAAAGACACACACCACATCCCGGTGGAAAATCAAAAAAACCTGACCGGCAACGTTTAAGCCCCTCCTGAGACTGCCTCCGAGGGACCGGGATGCACTCAGCACTGCATGCTACCGAGTGGGAGGGAGAGGTGAACACACAGTTCGAAAGCGTAGATTCTGCCTCTGAGAACCTTACAACTGAAATTTAGTTGAAGAGTAAAGTGAACAACGAAGTATCAGCAGTGCCTAAGATTTCAAAAATTCAAACGACAAGTGAAGAATGAAAACCCACGCCAAATCTCGCGGGTCAGACGGGAATTTCAAGCGGACTGTTATTATCCTGACTTCTCCAAGAACACCCATCGTCGGGCCGTGGGCAGCGTGTAAGTCAGGCGGGTCCGGCCTAAGGATGCGCCCCTGGGCACGGCGGGGGCAGAGCTGGTGCGAGGTGGGGGCGAGCACCTGACCCTGGGACCTGAAGGCTGCTGTGCGGGCCAAGGGCACTCAAAATTGTTTATGTCGCTCAGGATGTCGGACATCAACTCAAACTGCTGGGCTAGTCCAGTGTCCTCACTTTACAAAGAGGACGGACTTCTGAATCCCCGGGGTAATGGCCTCGGCCATGGCCCCGAGGAGCCAGCGGCAGGAGCAGGGCTTCCCGAGGCAAGTGCTCTGCTCGCCCTCGCAGCTGCCGCCCCCCTCTCTCTCCCGGAGGTGGCAGCAGTGTGGGCAGCCGATGGAAAGGAAGGGAAACTTCAAGTTTGATAATAATTTTCTTTTTATCTTAAATGTATTAACTGAGGGTCGATGGGGGGTGGGAGATGCGGGGAGGGTGGGTGACGGGCATTGAGGAGGGCACCTGTTGGGATGAGCACTGGGTGTTGTATGGAAACCAATTTGACAATAAATTTCATATTAAAAAAAAATGTATACTGTCCTTTGGCAGCAAAGGGCTTTTACTTCCTCCCCTAAAGCAAGAAAAGAAGGGTAGCGTGTCAATCAAAAGATAAAAATTCTGCTTCTGACCAAGTAACAGTCAATACCTTAGTTCAGTAGAGAAATGATCACAGCACCGTCTAAAACCATTACATATGCAAAATAAGTATCCGGGATACAATCTAATTTCAATCTTTCATTTCTGGTACAAAACTTACAATTTTAAAGTAGAATTTCATATACTTACTTTATCATAATGCTGTTCCAAAAATTCTGCACTGAGCAATTTATGTCTTGTAAGTAAATCCTAGAGAAAGAAAATACACTATTTTACAGCGGTTCTGCATTTAAGTTCTTTTAGAAAGAGAATCCTAAAACATGCCACGCCATTTTACCTGATAAAAACTGTTGTTAAACTCACTATACTTAAAAACATTTGCACATGAGTTGTACTGAAAATGTGGATTCTACGGAAGAACAAATAAAATCATTAATAACTGGCAACTGTGATTGTGATGGTGACGATTGGTCACGGGTCTACAGCTCTTAGAAGGAAAAATTTAAAAACAAACACATAAGGCAAGAGAAATACAAATTCAAAGAAAGGGAACATGGCAATAAAGTGAAAGAAAAGTAAATGATTGTGGTAAAGTATCAAAGAGAATACTGCTTCTGGAGGAGAAAGAGGGAATTTCTTTCATTAGAAAAAGTACTGGAGGTTCCATTTTCTTCCTCCTAACTTCTGTTATATTTAGTTTCATATCTAATGAAGTCTTTTTTTTTTTGGATGCAAAAAGGTGATTTTATTAAAGCACAGGGACAGGACCCGTGGGCAGAAAGAGCTGCCGGAGACAGACTGTTTTAAAAAAGCCCCATTGTGTTATAAACATTAGCTCCTAAGTAAGCACAAGGCTGCCAAAGTGTAGGATCAAACATCAGAGTGACCTGGAGTACAGCTGCATTCCTCACCACGTGGCTTTCCCAGAAAACAACTCCAGGATCATTCATTCAGAAAACATATACTATGTGCCAGGTAAAGTTCTAGGTGCTGGGGCTCCAAAGACAAAAAGATGTGGTCCCTGCCTTTAAGGACCTAAAAGTTAGCAATGACTAGCCTGGGTCTCACCATGTGGGAAAGAGAATGGGAACTCAGGACAGCATAAATGGTCAATATTTGGTGAATTATGGAATAAAATTCCTTTAGAGCGGCCTACTGGAGAGGTTAGTGCCAATAATCCCCTTTCTCCGAACCAACTTTCCTTGTTCTCTTAGCTGTTTGTGTTTGAGTGGCCCAGGTCACAACGAACCATTGTTTCCTGAGGTATGTCCAAGTGTAAGATCGGTCCTGAGAAACGTTCGAGGAAACGTCCCATGGCCAAATGCACGTGGAAAATGCTATAGCTCTGGTTCCCTTGTGGGGGGGGAGCTGGCAGGTCTCGAGAGACCCTACAGGGAGCTCTTCTGTCATGTACTTTGTTACTGCCCTTCCCAAAAGGCCTTCCTCACACAGGCTTTCCCCTTGGCCTGCTGACCTACTGATCACCTTCGGATCTCGCCCCCACATCACTGCCATAGCTTCCAGACTGTTCACCAGCATGGACAAAGTTGTCTTTACGTCTGTGAGATTACATGACTGCCATCTCCAATGCTAGACTATAAGTTTTATAAATACCACGTTCATGTCTATTTTTACGAATCTTTGAACCCCCAGCACCGATGCAGTGCCCAGCACATAGAAGAGTGTGATATTTAATACACAAATGAATGAACCAACAAAATCAGGAAACAGGTTTGGGAAAACATCACATCAAGCAATCCTTAAAGCATGCTTTTAAGAAGGTTTCTAACTCCACCCCAAAGATTTACCGGTGTTCAAACTGCTGGATAGGGTACGCATCGTATGCCTTTCTTGGGCCATTTTTTCCAAATCCCCCTTGGGGACTCAATAGACAAAATTAGAAAACCTGGAGTTTGAGCATCCTCAAGAAGCTGGAAGAGAAATGCCATGAAGCTTCCCAGTATGGGGGAGGAGACGGGGGCGGGGAGAGGAGAATTTACATTAGTGTACTGGCCCACAGGGTCAGCTATTAGGGAGACAGGGACATGAGAACTTGAGGGCAATATATGAGGCATGCTTATTAAAGGCACCTCCTCCTTCTATAGCTACTGCGATCTGCTTATGGTGGTCCCCCCGGTGTAGGAACCTCAAGGGCAGGGGTTTGTCTGGTTCACTGTTGAACCCCAGCACCTAAAGAACAGTGCCTGACACAGGGTAGGCAGACTCGTGGAATGAGCCGAATGAACAAATGAGTAAACGGATTAAGGGATTAGTGTGTCAGGATCCATATAAGACTGTGTCATTTCTACTTTTTTTGTGGCTAAATCATTCTGGAGACCACTAGAAGGAAGTACAGAGAAAAGAACTTGGTGTTCACTGCTCTGCCATAATCTGACAGAAGAGAATGCCAAAGGAGGGGATCTTAGAGACAATGGCTCTCAACTACGGTTGAATTTCAGAAACAGGAAGGTAGAAGATATTGCTCTAGAAAGCAAAATTCCTAGACACGTTGTGCATACATTTTTAGTGAAGTTTTGAGTAAGAAAACTACTCTGAAGGATAGATCTCAAGTAGGAACAAGAGCCTCGCAGCTGGGCCACACACGAAAAGGGGACCTCCAACGTTTCCCCAACTAGGAAAGATTTTCTTCATTATCATCTGGTTTAAAGAGACCAGGAATCTCAGGAAACCACTGCCAATGTAGGAACCAAATCTCAATGGCCTTGGAGTAGGAGAGACCGAAGGGGCGCTCTGAGATGGCTAACATAGAAGACGGACCCCAATGCACAGCAGGACGAAAGCCCCTTGTTAAGAGGGCCACACCAGGGCCTGGAGAGGAGAGTGAAACACTGGTAGGAGAGAAGAACTGCCGAGAGCCAGCACAGAGAAAAAGGCTGATTCCAAGCTGGGAAGAGAGGAGGTGGGGACTTGGGCAGAGCCTCTACCTACTGAGCGATGAGAAGGAATCTCACCCTAGGAGCTGGAGCCACGTGCTTTGGAGGGCTCCCCCAGGGTCGGGGACAGAAACCGACAGAAGAGAAGATGAGGGGGAAAGGTCATGCAGTCAGTGGTCAGTGAGCTGCAAAATTTCCAGCGTGCCACATGGTCCCAGACCACGAACTGCTGGGTCGGCTAGCAGTGGGGAGGAGAAGCAGGATCTAATTTCCCACCTCCCTAAATTCCAGTACATCCAAGGCCCTGGTAGCACTGGCAGACAGGGGCCATCTCCTGAGCCCAGCAGACTGAGCACCAACTTCTGGGTACACTGAATTTAGAAAGATTCCTAAAAGTGGGTCTGGGACTCAAACAGCATGTTGCAAGGACAGTCCTGGGATCCCTGAAGAAATGCTGTTGACCCCGGGGCTCGATTTCACAGAGCCCTGGCAAGTTGTTTGGCCCAATTTCTTCCTTGATGCTTGACCATGTACCAGGACGAGAGACTCAACTCTACCAAATGTGTGTGGTTCACTTTTGGAGCTCTTAACAGAAAGTTCTCCCTGTGCTAGAGTCAAACCTGTCCCCAGGTTATTTCCAGAAACTGTCAGAGCCGACAGAAATAGGTTCAACCCACTTTCTATAGGACCCCAACTCCACATACATGAAGTGCTCTCACGGCAAGTCCCTACCGAGTCTTCTCTTCTCCAGGCTAAATACGTCCAACTTCCTTTAACCACTCCTCGAAAGACAGGATCTGAGTCCCCCTCACCATCTACTGTCTTCTGAAAGCCATCTATTTGTCTATGTGCCTCTTACAGTGTAGCGCCTGGAACGGAACACATTTATGTGCTGTTACCTTAATGGCTCATAGTGGGGCCAGACCGTCAACAGCTCCTTAGGTCACACACTACATGGTCACATGTAGCTCTGGGGCAGCATCATCATACTGTTTAATTTTTACTGCACGTATTCAGAATTCTGTGTACTCAGAGTGGGCTCTGTAGGCAGACTGCCTGGGTTCAAATTCTGGCCTCCCATTTTTTGCCTGACCTCACCCAATACTTCTAGGCTTCAGTTTCCTTCTCTGTAAAGGAGATAGTAAAAATACCTCCCCCAGAGAGTTGGTTGAGTAGGGTATGGAATTGCCTGCACTTTAGTAATTGTTATACTTAGCAATTATTATATTTAGTATTGACTATATTATTATGCCTTATTCCCACATCCCTTATTTATAGAGTTGGGTCTTCAAGTGGAAGACGTCAGTTTGTTCTGTTCCATTCTGGCCTCTCTGGATCATTCTGAAGCCTTATTTTAGGATTACCGCGGTCTGCTGTCTTTCCCTTTGTAGCTCTCACCTATACATTTGAGAAGTTGTAGGTCTTGTCACATTTTATCTAAGTCATTAATAAAAATGTTCAGCTGGACTGAGACAAAGCCCACTGGAAATCCACTAGAAATTTCTCTCCAGGGTGATGGCAATCCATTTTGCAGCACCTTATGCATATGACCTTTAGTTAGATGTAAATCACTACACTGAAATTCTACCTAGCTCCTGTCTTTTCATTGATTCCATCGAAACAGATCTGTACAATTATTTAACATCCAGTATATCCTCATAGTTATAAAGGAGTAATTCTAATAGCTGCTGTTTGCTCCACACATAGTGTGTGCCCTGACATACTAGTATTCTTACCTCCATTTTAACAGATGAAGAGCTTGAGATTAAATCCGCAGCAGGGCCGGGAACCGAACCCAGGCAGCCACACTCTGAGTACCCTCATCTACTGGCAACTATGAGATTAATATGACTGAACTTACTCTTCGTGAATCCATGCTGGCTGTGGGTACACGGTTTCCTTTCCAAAATGCTCAGATATCATCTCTTTAGAAACACTTTCTAGAACCTTACACAGGTAAAACATCAAGCTCCAAGCTCCACCAGCCTCTCTGGGGAATCTACCTTCTTTTACTCTGGAAAAATTGGAAATATATTTGTTGGCCTTCTGATGCCCCTCCCGTCTCAAGTCCTCAAAAAAGAAATCACGAACAATATTTGGCCACTGAGTTACTATCTTAGTACACTTTCATTCAAGCTACGGATCTTGTTAGTTTTAATTCAGAGGGGGTAGTTTTAATTTCCTTTTGAGACCCAGCACCCATTCCACAGATTTGTAAATTCAAGTTTATGGATGAGCTGCATTTCTTCAAATTTTTTTGTGCACAGTGCAGTTTCTGGGGAGACGGGTCTGGTCACATTCTTCAAGGAGAGTGCGAGCCCCGGATCTACCCTCCTTTTCCGTTATGCAAATATTCTCTCAAAAAGGACGCCAGCAAACCAGGACAGGAGAGTTCTTCCTCCCCCTAAGCACCTTTGGCGTGAGGCTATCAGACTCTCACCGCTCTGACCAGGTTCCCTCTCGGAAGGATGGGGAGGGAAGGTGTGTTCTGATAGGTCCCGTGCCTCTCTCTCTCACATGTCGTCTTGGTCTGGGCTCTGCTTGATTTTGTCTTGGGCAGCTCTCTGTTCAGGGGCCTCTTTAGGGAGTGCTGCCCTTTCTATGTAATCAGGAGTGGCTGAGATACAGAAGCCAAGCCAGCTTCCCAACAAACACGGTCTCTTGCAGAGTCCATCCTTCGAATCCTGAACCATCTTTGAAAGCTTCCCTTCTTCAGGGAGACACTACCTGCCTGGCTCTGCCCAGTCTTTTCCTCTCTGGCTTAACATGAGCTGACAGGGTTGATTTACCCACAGTGATTCCATCACCACCATTTTCTCCTTGGGGAGAATGGAATTCAAAGAAGCAGCCCTAACTGAGGGCTGATAATGAAATTATCAGCAAGGCCAATCGAGACTGTCAGATTCTGTGAATCACATTTCTGGCACAGTGTTAACACGTCTCCCTTCCCGTCAGCCAGCCGTGCCACCTGCGCCAGGCGCATGGCATCGAGCACTCCGCTGGGCCGGGAGGTACGACTGTGCCCCCCCCCCCCCCACTCCTCTCCTTCCCACCCCACCCCCACCTCTCCCAGAGTGGCCGCTTGCAGCTCATGGCTTGCTTTCTACACAGGATCTCTTCCCAACAGGTGGTATTACCACACCTCCCTTCATAACAGGCCTGCTGCTTTTCAATGGAGCATCCCCTTCCACCAATATATCCTGATTATGAGTCCTAGCCCCAAAATGCAGTGACACAAAGACATCAGATTTGTCACTTTATGTTATAATCTCGAATTCATTTCATTCTGCTTTATAAATTGACATATAAATATCTGAGATCTTACCTAAGGCTTCTGACATCCTCTTTAATAGTTTCAGGAAAATAAATCCTCGGGTACTTCTCACGCTATTACCTTATTCTCATTCCAGGTGAAACCCTAATGGCCAGGTCCTCAGGTTTTCATCCTGTTTTAAGGGTGTTCATTCACTGTGAGGGACATATTTTACCTAGAGACCAAGGCGGATGCTCATTATCTCAAGGGCTCTTTACCCTCATAAAACTGACCCTCACGAGGAAGTGGCTACTTCTCACCCTAAGAGTGTCCATGGTTCCTGAGCATAGCTGTCTGCAGGTTAGTATGTTAAATCCTGATTAAAGCAGAGGTTCTAAATAGTCACCTATGAGGTCAGACATTTTATATAAGGGAATGTAACATATGAAGGCGTACTTTCATTGTGAGGAACACTAACAAATATTACTGCTTTATTTACCGTAAACAGCACAGAACCTTGCAATTCAAAACAAAAATCTGCATGTTGTACAGTGCTATTGAATCCTAGGTGCGTTTAATTTATACAAATATAGAACAGGGCGATAGGGTGTCCTGGGAAGGGAGGCCACATAAAAACGTGAACAGGGCAGGCAATTCTGCTCCCCTTGCCCCGAGCGTTCAATAAATAAGCTTTGGCATGAACATGGGACGGAGAGCTAAGTCCGTTGTTCCCCAGGGCCTGTCCACAGTGTGGAAACTTCTGCCCTGGTTGTGCTTCTAATATTTCAAGACACGCATACCCCAAATTAGCATGGCCCTGAACAGAAGACAACGGCTTGGTGTTTAACCAAAGCAACTGCGACAGTACGTTCCAACACAGGAGAAAAACTCGTTTGTCCCACACACTGTGTATCAACATACCACGGCTGATGAGTATGTTCACAGAAAAGTGTACTTGTGACCATACAGAGTTTGCAGTCTAACCCTCCCACCCTGTCGAAGCTGTGACTCTACTGCACACACCTAAGTCATACATACACACAGAACGCAGATCTTCTCTCTTGCCGCTAGAGGGCAGACGGGTATAGACTCAGAGGTTAGACGTTTAGGAAAGAACAGCAAACTGGTTAATCTCACAAGTATATTTAGAATTCTACAGTTTTTATGTTACCTTGAATGTGGCAAATGCATCTGAAGCTATGTCAAACGTTGACATTTCGACATATCTGAAGAAGTCATAGAATTGTTCTGACCACAGAATGATTTTTGCAAGTGGTTCATGTCTGATGCATTCTCTTAACATTATCCCACAATTTAGAGCTATTTCTGGAGATTCATACCTGCAAAACGAAAAAAAACAACAACAAACCAACCGTGATTGCTGTTTCAAAACCCCTATCACTAACCGTTCACATTTTTAGAACAGGAAGTTGAGATGTGTCTTAATTAAGTGACCAGAGTGGGTTACAAGAGGCATCTCTGTCACAGCAGGTGTGGTGAGCTCAAGTGGGTTTACCCCAGAGGGTGTGCGCACGCACGTGTGTGCACACACGCACACATACACACACACACCTAGCTGGCAACAACTGCTTCAACCCAAAGAAAAATAAAAGGCATGGGAGTGATCACATAAATAAACATTCCTTATTGAAGCTAAAAGATCTGAGGAGAAGTATTCGGGGTCACACCCCCAAACGAATTCGTTTTACGTGGGGTGCCGTCAAGACTTCAGAAAACCCAAAAGCTGAATTAAAAAAACACAACAGGAAACAAACAAAATCGTTTCCCAAACTCAGAGTATCTACATAGGTCTATCAAATATGCAGCATTTTTACTTCGTTGTTTCAAGTCAATACTCAAAACAGCGCCTCCAAGGCTCTTGGCAATGCCAAGCCTACGAAGCCGAAGGCCTGACCCTGCGGTCACAGAGCGCTTGTCGAGGAGGCCCTGCGGGACTTCGCAGTGGGTACTGGGGACGCCCTGGCATCTGTTCGGCACCCATGGCTGCGTCTCCCCTCTGTCAGGAAGGAGCCCCGTTTTCCTCTCAGCCCCACCGCCCCCAACCCCCCCACTGCCTCTCGGGCTGCACGTGCTGGCCACGTGTCCTTCCCACGCAGCGTCCCCTCTACCCTCCCGCGCTCGTTGCATTTCCCCACATCCAACTAGCAAGGACCTCCTCCTGGCCGAAACAGACTTCTCTCATGACATAAATTCCACTACTTAGCGTCCCAATGGTGCTGACCTCTGCATCTCTGTCTTTGGAAAAGGAAAGAAAAAGCTCTCTCAGTTCTCCTTTCCACCCCTCGGACTGTTCCTCTTTCTTGCCTGGCCGAGGGCATCCCTCCGGTGCCGCCAGCCTGCTGGTGGTGGGGCATGCCCCCCCCCCGCCCCCCCGTGACTCCTAAATCCCTGCTCAGGTCTGCTCCTGGACCCTAGTCAGGCATTTTCTGTTGCCACTGGACACTTTCAGTGAAAGGTCTACCGCAGCACTACATCTCAAAATTCGAATCTCTTCTCCCTCCACAGAACAGCCGCCCTCCCCTGCTTCCTCATTTCTGTTTTCTGGCACCGTGATGTGGTTTCAGAAACCGGGTCTAAGGTCTTGCAGAACCTCCTCGTCCGATAACGGAAGCGTCCTAGAGCTGCAGTTACTACTAGCCACACGTGGCTACTGAGCACTCCAAATCTGGCTAGTTTGACCGAGGGACTGAATTTTACGTGTTAAGTTAACGCAAAATGAAATGACCGCCTGCAGCTTGGAAGAACTGCACTGGACAGAACAGTTCAAACCTCCCGCCTTCGTCTCTTCTCAACGCTTCCATCTTTAGAGCCACCACTGGTCCTCGGGAAGACTTCTTTGAAACATTTTAGTTTCATTTCCTTTCATCCATTCCCACGGCTGCATTAACCCACACCTAGAGAAAGGTTAAGTGCTCCCTAACCAGCATCTTTGCTTAAGCTCTGTCTTAACGAATTTACCCAGCACACAAGTAGATCAAGAGCATTTCCAGTTGAGGAGTTCAAAATGATTTCTCCTGCCCATCAAATAAAGACAAACTTCCGGGCTTAAACGTCCAGGCTCATGAGAGCCGCTCCTTCAGGAAAACGTCACCGCCCATTCTGCCATCAAGCACTCCAGTTATCTCCCTATTGCTGCCAATCACCATGTTCATTCCTGTCCCTGGACCCACTCTCCTTTTTTCTACTAGAATTCTAAACCCTCTGGAACTTCAATCCTTAGTCTCACCTCTTCCACCAACCCTTGCCTTATTGACTAAACCCACACCGCATCCCCTGTTATCCCACAGTCCTAATCGTTATCTGCAGTGTTATCCTTCTGTTACACACAGGTTCATCACAGAGCCTCAAGAAATGACTCCTTTGGATCACTTATGGCACAGCTTCTAGCAGGCTGACTGGCGCTTGGGTGACTACAGTGTCTGCCCACAAAGTGGCTGGTCAAACAATTCACCTTCGCTGATCTGAATTTAACAAGCAGGAGACCGGAAAGACAACAGTAAGACAGTTTGGTACAACAAGTTGGGCAGGTTTTGAGTGGTTTTTCAAGCTTGTCTTAAATGACTAAGCCATAAACTATCGAGTACAAGGCAAACAGTTATGCTGTACAACCTGTTAGCACCAGAGTGGAGAGCACATTCACATTTAAGTCACCGGGGGAAAAAACTGCTGCCTCCAGATGCAGCCTAACACTAGCGACAAGCCTATGTTGAAACGCACAGTGACTCCGCCGGATGGCTAACGTCAAAGCACTTACGGCCTACACAGTGGTCACACTGCAGGAGAGGAGTCTAGACTCGTTAAGTGAAGTACAAAAACCTTAAAAGGTAGCTCACAAGGCTCCTTGAAGAAATGGCTGTTTCCAGGTCTGAGGCGGGAATCTGTACAAAATCAGCACGGGACGTCTTGTGCCAGAAAGCAAGGAAGCTATCAAAGACTGATGGGGTCCTGCCAAAAGGACACAAGAGCCAATCTGAAGGAGCTTCCCGATGGCCCAAGATGACGCAATTTGGATATAAAAATTTGGACATCGTGACTGTGATGGATTGAAACACACCAAGTATATTTTTAAAAACCCCACAACTGGAGTTCATAACGACCTGATCACCAATTTAAGAGAAAAGAGGACAAAGGAACATGTTAAATGAAACCACAGGGATGTAAAATTCAAATATGTGATTTTTCTACAAAGATATGACCCCGTTGCTTCAACAAGTAAATGGCATTAAAAAAAAAAAAAAAAGGTGTAAGAGTCATATTAACCAAATTCAGTTTGTGCACCTCGCATGGAACTGGATTTAAACAAACTAACTGAAAAGTGACATTTTTGTGTGTGAAAATCAGGGACATCTGAACACTGGGTACAAGACAATGTTAGGTCTGTAAATGGTATGGCGAATATGCTAGGGGAAAAAAAAAAATCCTGGGGTGCACTATGTACTGGGGACGCACGCTGAAGGAATCTTATGTGTGAGGAGGGAAAAAAGGAGGCAAAGCGTGTGAAGTAATAACGACAGAATGTCAACAACCGTCCGCACTGGGTGACGGGTAGGAAATGGCTATTTTATTCCCTCCAGTTCTCTGTGCAGTTTCCACTCTAAGGGCTACGCGGGACGGGGAGACAGGCGCTGGCGGGCACGGGCACCGGCACCAGCTGCACCGCCCGGGCTTCTCCTCGCCTCCCTGGAGGACGTTTCTGCTGCAGCCACTCACGTGAGAGCTGTCAACTTTTAAGAAAAAGATAATTTAAAGATAAACTGTACCTTAAAATTCTTACTTTAACAACGTTTTTATCGTTCTTTTGGCTACTCTTAAGCGAAAACACAGGCCAACTAATTTATGATTTTTAACCACCACTGCTTTCTACGGAAAAGGAAATACTCAGTTTAAAAATACACAAAGGCATCTGGAAGGTGCTCTAAAAACACCAAAATTTCAAACTACTCACTACATGCTTACACACACAACTCTGGATTGGTAACAACAAAAAATGAGATGCCAGAAGTTCTGTATGGCAACATCTGAAGAAGCAACCAACAGAGATTTAGAAACAGAATGAAGGAAACAGAATGCTGGCATCAAACACATGCACTGACTCATGCTTTGTCTAAACAAGTTTGAACTTGGGGGAAGTGTTAAACCACAGAGATGTGAATCAGAGGGAGGCAAGCTACGATGCGAGCGGTAGGAGAGCAAGCTGATTCACGCCAACAGTCGTGCCAGTAAAACGCCTGTCCGCCAAGTTAATAGAACAGCACCAACACTGGGACAAACAGATACACACCAGACCCAGAGCTGGCGAACAACTCCTGTGTGAAGCAATACGGTGACCCTGCCGATCGGGGAGGCTCACTGATGAGGGAGAAGAGGACTGGTTTTCTTTTGAGGTTTCGGTTTTTAGGCTTTTCTGGTTTTTGTTTGTTTGTTTTTTTCATACTGACAGACTACCACAAATGCCTGCTTACTAGTCCAGTAGTTAAATGCGCTGTCAATTACCAACCACGTCGGTTGGTGAGTGGACACAAACAGGTACAAAGCAAAGAGCACTACTTCATAAGCATGTTCTTTGTTGACCGAACAGAGTCAAGCTATGTAGCATCCAAGCTCCATTTACTAGGCAGCTTTCACAGCCTCACAGTGTGCATGTCTGCCCAAAGATGTCTTTAAGCACACGATTTAACTGATATTTCATATAAATAAACTTCTAAAATCTAGAGAACAGAAAGAAGACCACAGAAGACTTTTTTCTTCAGTTGCATAGGAGCTGAGAATTTAAGGGCTCACGATTCATCCACCTTTAAACTCCCATAGGTATTTGCAAACTCAATTTAACTCACTGGCTGAATTTTAAGAGGGAAGTGTGTTCAGGGCACCTGGGTGGCTCAGTCGGTTGAGCGTCCAGTTCTTGATACAGGCTCAGGTCATGATCTCAACAGTTCATGGGTTCAGGCCCTGTGTCAGGCTCTGTGCTGACAGTGTGGGGCCTGCTTGGGATTCTCTCTCTCCCTCTCTTTGCCCCTCCCCCGCTCATTTTTTTTTTTTCTCTCTCTCTCTCTCTAAATAAACAAAAAAAAAAAAAAAAAAAAAAAGAGGGAAATGTGTTCAAGATCTATGGGAAAATGAAATGGCTGAACTACAGAGAGAATACTTTCCCACATTCACCATCGTGTTTTTGCCTAAGACCATCTTTCCTTTTTATTTTTCAACTGAGAATATAAATTTTGTTATATTGTACATACCCTTTCAATAACATGAACAAAATATTCTGTTGAGTGCAGATGTATTCAACAGTAGGAGTTCTTGTACCAATTTGTCTTCTGAGAATATTGTTGAAAATTTGAGCCACGTCTTTTTTGCCCTATTAGGAATACAATCATTAAAATATTTACCCGACTAACCACCAAAAAGCCCAGCCACCCTCCCAAATAAACTCAAATTAAGGCATTGCATATTTATATAATTATGACTGAATAGCTGACTTTAAAGTGCTCATAGATACTAAATTTTCTTTATTTATAATTTCAAATTCTAAGTCTTAATAGTATACTATATTTACCATGAGCAATGTATTCAAAGTGAAATGTTACTACATATAATTTCTAACCCTTAAAATCATGCAGACTCAGATATGAAAAATAAAACCTTGCTATATGCTTACAATGTTCAGGGATCTGATTCCCACCCATAGGGAACAAACAGCCTCAAATAAAATGCTCGTGTTGTAAACAATACACGTAATTTCCTCTTATACTGATGGATGAGGAGAAGCTGCACGCTGCTAGTATAATAAAAATGAAAGAATTCTGTAAGAAGCTGAGCTTTCATGGCAAGTAGACATATCCCCCTATTTAGTTAGGTCTGTTCAGGAGAGATTTTCTTTGATTAATCATGAAGGTTCTAAGTACCACATGATGTAGCAGTTCAGAGACCAGAATTATGTAACTGTGCTTTACAAAACGCAATAGAAGGACGTGACTGCTATACAGTGAACCTTATAATAAGAAAACTGCACAAGAAATTAACAAACGGAGAACTGAACCCCAGGAGAGGTTTCAGAAGGGCCACTTGTTACGAGGCTGACGAGCCTGCAGGGCACTGAGTGAAATGCTAGCTTTCCAGTGCCAGAGATCATCCCGGGGCCTGTGCTAGATCAGGAGCGGCAACGGCAGTCTCGAAGAACCCATCTCAAGGGCACACACTTCTTGGTAAATTTAAGTCACTAAAGTCCCAAGTGAACATTAAATTCAGTGACCACGTTGGGGAATGAGATGTGTGGACAAAGGAGAAGGAACTGGATGTTCCAGTGCGTTCCCCACTTTGCAGGCAATAAAAACTGTTGTTGGTGGAATTTGATACACTATTAAAAATACATGAAATCGGCTCCCTAAATGGAAATATCATTTTTATGTGTTCTACAGGAAAGCAATACTTTCTATTGTCCTTTATTACCAATATTATTCAAGCAACCTACGAACCACACTCTCTCATGACTCTTCAAAACTGAATCTGGCTATGTATCTGCCATTCTTTCCCCTGGTTTTTCAGGCACCTGCACAGACATCTGATCGACCACTCAGGATGATAAACACTGGGGCTTAAAACAAAGCCCACCCGTGACAAAGACTCAGAGGAACGTGCTCATAACCATGCCACAGCCCTCCATTACCATATATACTTCTCAGACTACTTTTCAGACTGCTGTCAAGGACCATTATTCTCACCGTTAAATTCACTAGCTAAATGGCAGGATTCAGCTGCATAAGCTTGGGCAGTAATAGCAAGTGCCTCCCAGGGCCAGGCAGGAGATGCATATGGGCCCAGCAGGCCTTGAGACAGAACAGCAAGCTGCTGTGTGCAGCACACCCAAGCATGTCATGGTGTAGTGGCTGCTCTGTTCCAGCTGAGGGGCCGGGTGGGCCCATAGGCTCAACGTTGCCAGAGCTAAAATTTTCAAGGGAAGCCAGAAATTCAAAACTGTGCATAAAATCTCCTGCTATTTAACCATTATCCTAATTTAAACATTTAAAAGTAGTGCCAAGCGAACAAAACGCATGATCTCTGCTGTAATGAGTTCTCAACAGGTTAAAAAAAACAAAAAACACAAATACATAACTGGATGTCTTCTAAAATCTCTTCTACCTCTAAAATTCTAACATTCCACAGTCTTTAGATTTATACTCTGAGAACGAAAGGCCAGTGAATTAGGTGAAACAGCAGGTGTTTATTAACTACGATGTAAACAAAAGGGCACAATGAATACCTAAGAAGCTTCGTACACGACGTGGTGGAACAGGAGAAGAGAGACCTGGCCCAAGCCTGGGGCGCCCCTGAGCTCCTGCCCAGCTCTGCTAATTAGGTGGGCAGCCTGGGCTCGCTTACAGGTCAGTAACCCCTGGGCCAAGAGCTCGACAGGAATCTTAGGATGTTTCAAAGGATGGAACACAAGGAAAAGGACCGTGAATAAGGTACTGTTTTTGAAAAATAAGAAACTGATTTCTGACCTCAAAGTCAATGAGCTGTAAATCTGCTACCAGGGTGCTCAGGAGCCCGCTGTTGTAGAGTTCTTGAGCGAGCTGCGCCACCGCCTCTGTTTGTGGCTCTTTCTCATTCGTGCCATACAGAATTTCTTTCATGGCAACCAGATTTTTGGAAACTTCTTCTGTAGCCTAGATTTGGGGGGAGAGGAGAGAAACAACTCATTAAAAAAAAAAAAATATATATATATATGTGTATATATATATAAAAAACATACCTACACTTGTTAAACACCTTCTCTCTACATTACCTACCCAGAAAGCTACGTAAAAGACACAGAGGTGTGCAAGCCCTGTGCCTGACCTGGGAGCTGAGCACTGTGGACGTGTGTACACGTGGGCCCCGACACACGTGTTCGAGGAGGGGCCGGCAGGTTACAACATGCACCCTTGAATACTGCCGACAGTGGTACTGTAGCAGGAACAGAACAGGGAGGGAAAGTTTAATCCGCCCCACCTGGCAGGGAAACAACACGGAAGAGGCACCTGAGCTGACCGGAGAACGGGGAACACTGACAAGCAAGAATGAGGGAAAAGGAGACTGAGGACAAAGGAGAGGCACGAGGTGCCGATGAGGGAGCGGGAAGAGCACAGGGTCTGTCCAAGAAAAGGCATGGGGGAAATAAGGGAATGACACAGAAGGGGGCTTTGAACGTAGAGTTAAAATGTTAGGAATAAATAAAAAATCACTAAAGAGCCTCCACTTCTGGCCAAGACGGAGGAACAAGCGGCCAATTTACCTTCCTCCATGAAAAAGATGAAAAAATAGAAATTATATGAAACAATAAATTTTAAACCCTGAACTTCGGACAGCACAGGGCAGTGATCCTTGAGAGGAGGGAAACGAATGAAGTGAGGCTCACACCTGCCCCAGCTTATTGCCTGGAGAGGGTTTCCAGGCCACATCACAGGGAGGGAGAAGGCAGGCAGAACCAGCCATCTCCACAAGTTGAGGAGACAGCTGGGAAACTGCAGGGCAGGGTACCAGAGAGGAGAGAGATTAGCTTCTGTAGTGGAGTACTGATAAGCAGGTGCATGGGAGGAACGCACCCAAAGTCAGGGAACAGCCATGGAGCTCTTTCCAGGCAGCCTGCCCATCTCTGGTCTTCTCCAGAAAACCCCCTGTCAGGTTCTGTAACTGTTCTTTAAGAAAGGGGGGGGGGGGTGCCTAATGTCCCAATCCCATCTAGAATGGAATGATGCAGAAGACACTAGACCACAACCTCCCTGTAAATGTCACAAATGTTAATGTACCCTGAGGCTACCATCAAGAATTTCTGCAACTAAATCAGAGAATTCATTTGAAGCCAGGTCTCTGAATGACACTGCAATGAAGGCTTTCATTTGGCCTCATTAACAGCCCATCATTCAACTCTGTGGAGGTAGCTCTAGACTGTGAAGGGCATCCAACATATCAGCTATCACTCTCATATTTGCAATCATCCGCGGATCTGACACGGCCACCTCCCATGGCCTCCATCGTTAACCACAACACTGAAAAGGAAATAACTGAATGGAACCCACCGTTATGCCTTTGAATCATCATACTCTTTTCAGTTAACAATCTACTAATAATCTTTGGGCATGGTCCTCAGTGACTTACATATAAACTTATTTCCAAATCATATGCAAACGACTTTGTTAAATACTTTGATAAAATACGAAAACATTTGACCCATGAACCACAAAAAGGTTTGAACTGTGCTAGTCCACTCACACGCATCTTTTATAGGACAGTACTATAAATGTATTCTCTCTTATGATTTTCTTAGTAGCATTTTCTTTTCTCTAGCTTACTTTAAGAATACAGCATCCAACATATATAACACACAAAACGTGTTAACTGTTTATTTTATTGGTAAGGCTTCTGGTCAACAGCAGGCTATTAGTAGTTAAGTTCTGGGGGAGTCCAAGGTTGTATATGGATTTTTGACTGTGTGTGGGGGGGAAGGCAGTGGCCTTATCCCCGTGTTGTTCAAGGGTCAACTGGATACTATTTCTTCCACATTTCCTGAACATAAGAAAACGAGATAAAGTTAATTTGGTATGATCTTTTTATTAGGCCTATGCTGATTTCTAAGGACTACTACTTTCTTTTCTAAATGTTTAAAATCATCCTATTAATCCCATACAAAATCTTATTCAGTACCAATGATAAACAGAATCTCTAACTTTTCCAGTCTGCTGTTACTACCCTGTTCTGTTAACGCCTTAGATTTCTGATCGCAGTTCATCATCCAATACATCAATTTTAAGCATCCCAAAATGTACTTTTTGGGGGCCAGTAGGTAAAATCATTTATCAATAGTCCATGTTCTCTTACAAACTAAGTACATGTGTTACCTCTGTAATTTCATTTTATTCATCTTTATTCTTCAGATGATCTTCTTTGACAGGGAGGAACCTGACATTCAGCAGGTTTTCGGAGTGTATTATCTGTGGGTTTTATACCAGTGACCCTAAGTAGTAGGCCTCAGCCCCCTGTGCTTCTCTGGCTAGCTTACCGTTGTGAGGCTCTTGGTAACCTTTCATATGCCTCAGCTTACAAATGCTCTTCTTTGAAGTCACGAGTTTAGATCTGAATCCAGACCATACTCTGTGCTGTCTTCCGACAGCAAAAGACAAATAAGAAGGAGGGGGGTGATAGTTAAAAGGTATGAAGTTTCTTTCTGAGGCGATGAAATGTCCTAAAATCGACTGTGGTTATGGTTGCACACTGTGAATAAACTAAAAACCACGGAACTGTGTGAGTTACCTCAATAATGCTACTTAAAAGAATAGGGAGGAGAGAAGCAAGGAAACAGAAAGCAACTTACAGTATTTCTGAGATGAAAGGCAACCTAGACCCACTCTTCTTCCCCCTCAGAAGACAACACTGTCACCTGTATTATGGGTGGTGGCGGGATGCGGGGGGCCGGCGGGGGGCACCAATGGCCTTCCCACATCTGCTAACCACTGTACTCATCTGCTTATGCTGATCCTTCTGGATTCCACTCACTGTCTGGCTTTCTCAGGAACTCAACATGTCTATTTTCTCACCTCCTTCTCTAGTCAACTCCGTCTCACTTGTTTTTCCCCCAATCAGGTTTTAAATATGACCAGAATCATTAACAAAATCAAATAAGCTCTCCTTTCACCAACCACACAGAACCTTCCCGGCTACTGCCCACCCGTAATTAAGCCTCTAAAAAGCATCTACCTGTGAGTGCTACAGTCCACATCTCCTTCCTAGTCACTTCCAGCCCAATCCCACGTGGCTTCTCCACTGAGTACATTACAGCTTTTAGCCAGTCACCAATGACCCGCCTGCCAGGAAACACAATTCTCAGTCTTTAGTACATGTCAGCTCTTGGCAGCATTTAAAGGTGTTGATTACACCCTTCTTTTAAAACTGCTCCTCCCCTGTCCTCTGTGACTCACCACCACCCTAATTTTTCCTGCCTGTCTCCCTGGTTGCTCCTTCTTGGCTCGTCCCTCTTGAAGAGGCCATTTAAATATTGGGAATTCCTCAAGGCAGGGTACAAGGCCTCTTCTTCTCGTTCCATCATCTCTCCCCCGGTGATTGTCATCTACACCCACAGCTTTAATTAACACCTAAATGCAGATGCCTCACAGATTCCTATCTCTAATCTAGTTCTCTTACTAGTACATTCCGCAGCCTACTTGAAATGTCTCCACTTGAATGTCTTGAGGTACCACAAACCCAATGCTACCAAAAACAGAACTCCTGATCTTGCCCTGATGCCTGACACATTTTTCTCTTGTTCTCTATTTCAGGGGATGATACCACTCCCGCTGCTCTTGTGAATGTCAGAAACTCAGAAGCCATCTTCAACCCTTTCCTCTTTCTCACCCCATCCCAATACCTAATTCAACACCGTGTCTCCCCAATCCATCCATTTATCCCCGTACCACCACCACCCACATCAGAGTTCCCATAATTCTTGCCTGGACTATAGTTTACTGACTAATTTTCTTGAATTCCTTATAATCCATTCTCCGTATCACAACTAGAATGATCCTTTTTTTTTTTTAAACTCTATTTATTTAATTTGAGAGAGAGAGAGAGCATGAGTTGGGTAGGGACAGAGGGAGAGAGGGAGAGAGAATTTTAAACAGGCTCCGTGTTGTCAGCGCAGAGCTCAACGCAGGGCTTGAACTCACAGACCGTGAGATCATGACCTGAATTGAGATCAAGAGTCAGATGTTTAACTGACTGAGCCACCAGGGCGCCCCTAGAACGATCCTTTCTTAGCACAAATAAGATTGTCATTACCTTTGCTTCAAATGCTCCAATTACCTACTGCTCTCGGGATGGAGAAAATTTCTTAACTTGGCCTGTAAAACCCTGCATGGTCTGACCCCATCCTACCTTACCCTGGGCTACAATTTCTCCCCCACTATCTCTACGTCAATACTCTGGTCACACCGGAATTCTTTCAGGATCCCTGCGCATGTGGTCTGCCAGGCCCATGCCCTGCCCCCACCTCCCGGCCACCTCACATTCTTCCTTCATTGCTCAACTCAATGCTCGCTTCCTCAGAGGTGATCTTTCTAGGTAAATTCCATCATACATTCACCACCACCACGTACTTCTTTTCTCACGGTTGCATGTAATTCTGCTTTTCCTTGTGATTTCTAATTAACATGTTTTCTTCTGCTCTGTCAGGAGCCCAGTGCTTGCAAGTGTGCTATACACGGTCGATGAATGGCTCAACATCTGCATCATGATCATCGGGATGTAAAAAAAATCCAAATGAAAACCGAACATAGGGAAATATGATGTTATCACACCATGAAGCCAACGAATTCCTAAGACATAGTGCATCCAAGAAAGGTAATCTACCTGACAGAGCTACATCAGTGAGCAATGAACATAAATCCCTGTGCCATCACAGAGAACAATCTGGAAGAAGACACCCCAAACTGAGTATAGTCTGCCTATGGCAACAGGTAAGAAGAATATATATATGTATATATATATATATATATATATATATATATTTAAAGTTTATTTATTTTGACAGAGAGAGAGAGAGAGAGAGAGAGAGAGAGAGATCAAGGGAGAGAGTGCGCACACATGTGTGAGAGCAGGGGTGGGGCAGAGAGAGGGAGAGAGAATCCCAAGCAGGCTCTGTGCTGTCAGCGTAGAGACTGACTCGGGGCTCGATCTCACAAACTGTGAGATCACAACCCGAGCTGAGATCAAGAGTTGGATGCTTAACCAACTGAGCACCCCAAGGAGAATATTTTCACTTTTCACTTGCTCTATTTCAGATCTGTATATTTTACAATTCACATTTTATTTTCTTTTAAAGGAGCAAAAAAAATAAAGGGAATGAGATAAATAGATCAAAGTGCTTACTACACTGGTGCTGATTTATCTTCTCTAAAAAAAATTTTTTTTAATGTTTATGTGTATTTGAGAGAGGGGGAGAGAGTGTGAGCAGAGGAGGGGCAGAGAGATGGAGACAAAGGATCTAAAGTGGGCTCTGTGCTGACGCGGTGAGCCAAATGTGGGGCTTAACTCCATAAACCGTGAGGTTGAAACACGACCTGAGCCGAAGTCGGACACCCAACCGACTGAGCTACCCAGGTGCTCCTGATTTATCTTATCTCTGCTTCTGTTCACTTTTTTCACTCCTCCCCAGAAGATATCCCCTCTAAATTTCTAAAACTTCAAACAAATACTAGTATTACATATGTAAGTAGTTTACATATGTAAGTAGTAACTAATCACACCTTGAAAATCAACAGGGCCACAAACAATGCCAAATGAAAAGCTAAAGACTGGAATGAGTTTAACAATAAAAGGCTAACTTGAACTCATCAGAAACAGAGAGTGACACTGGGGACAGGAGACTTCCAAACCTGGGCATATCGTGCTCTCTCTGTATCTGAACATCTAGCTTCACTCCTGCCATATTGAGATAAGACTTCATAATGAGGAAATCCATGGTTAGTTAGCATCTACAGAAGATAATCAGCAGCATGATATGAAAAAACTAAACCTCATCAACCTTGTTATTTACTAGCAGTCCTGATAAATGAGAGATTAGGTGCATATTTCAATTGAGGACTTTTAATTTTATGCATATTTCAACTGTTTCTGTGATGTCTGTTCCATATGACATGAATAATTGTAAGCTGATTAAACTACAACTTAAAAAAAAAAAAAGAAGAAGAAGAAACCTGTCCAAATTTTACTAAAACATGATCAGAAAACCTTAAGAAGTATTTCACCTGAAAAGGTGATGTGGCGGGTGTTTACTGAATGAAGATACAAGAGAGAACAGATACCCTCGCCTGTTCTTGTGTAGATTTGGCTTGGTTCCCTTCATCAGCATTCACAGTGGTGACCCCGCCTGGCCCCCCCATCTCTGACCTGCTTGCATCAAGTCAACATGTTCTCTGCCTCTCTGACCACATCCTCCTTACCTGCACCTCCTTGTCTGTCCCTTCACACCTCATGAGTAAGCTACTCACACCTGCGTTTCTCCAAGCCCTATACCCTTTCAAACTGCTGAGATCATCATGTCACCTAAGCCACTGGGCTCCTTAATGACCACGTGGCCTATCCTGCTAAGACTGCATGTTTTAGTGCTGCCCGTGCCCACAGCTCCAGGTGTCTTGCCCCCCTAAACGTTGGATGTTCTTCACTGGAACTTTCTCTATTTCAGCAACCAGGGTTCTGAGCACTGTAGAGAAAGGGCCGGAACCCGCGGACACTTGGTTTGCCAAAGTTCATGCTGTTCAACTGCCTTCAATCCAGTCAGAAACATTTCTACAAACTGGATTATTTCTAACCAGTAACTCCTAGCAGCAAATGTTTCAAAACTGCTCTACTTTCCTCAAGAGACTTCAGTCTTTCTCTCTGCTCCCTATCTGAACATCTGGCTTCACACCTTCCATGCTGAGATAAGACTTCATAATGAAAACATCCTTGACTTCCTCCATCCATCTTGATGTATTTCTGCCATGCTCCATCTCAACTCTGGACACACACCATGATCACTTGGGGCCTTGAAAAAAGATGCCCCATCCCCCCGAGAGACTTACTAATGACAAAAGGAAAAATAGTACTTTCACATGCAGACGCCATCATACAGGAGATCAAAGTAAATGGCAACGAGACCATTGAGCTCATAGCCTCCTGAGGAGGCGCTGCAAAGGGTACAGCATTCTGTGATTTTCTTGCCAAAAAGGCCTCACCTGCATCGAATCATAAGGAAACATCGGCCAAACCCAAACAAAGAGACAGTCTACAAAATAACTGGCCAGTACTTTTCAGAAGTGTCAAGGTCACAGAAGTCGACAGAAGACTGAGACACTGTTCCAGATTAAAGGAGAGCAAGGAGACGTCACAACTAAATGCAAAGTGACATCCTGAACTGCATCCTGGTCCAGAAAAAGGACATGAGTAGGACAACTGATGGAATTTGAAAAAGATCCATGGATTAGTTAATAGTATCCTATAAATGTCAGTTTCCGGATTCTGATCACTAGACTGTGGTTATGTAAAATGTTAACATTTAGGGAGGCTGGGTGAAAGGCAGTCTCTCTGCAATCATTTTGTAAGAATAAAAAGTTCATCTACTTTCTTATTTTGCTTTTTCTTCACAGGTGAGAGGCATCTCTCCTTAGTTCCAAGGCTGATGGCTCAATATATGTGTGCTGGAGAAAAGGCCCCTAAACAGAGAGTCTGGTCTTTCCTCAAGTCCCCCCATGTGCCATTTTGCCAGCTGTGTGGCCTTGTGGAAGGTGTAGATTCCATACCTTCAGACCTGAGACTCCAAATAAAGGTCCTCCCTATTCTCTACTGCCCTCTCCTCTCCTCACCTTCCTGCCCTGATATCTTTGTGTCTCCTCAAGTGACCCTGAATGCTCACACTACTCCTCTCCACCCTCGGAACCCCCCCATTCACAAAGCCTTCCCTCACTTCCCCCACTCTCGTCCTCTGATGCCACAGCAGTTGCTACGCTGTTTCGGCCCCTGGCCTTGTAGCCTTAGATCTTCTCCTCTCTACCTCGCATTTCCCTAACTTACCCTCGGGCTATGGAAAAGGCTTGCTTACACTTTTTTATCCCCTCCCCTCTCCAATGTCTGAGATGGTGACTTACACGTGGCCTGACTTCATGATTTTGTTAACTGACTAAACCAAGCCTTTTAGTTAGTCGAACTCGGTGTTGTGGGACACAGATGTTACCCTTGGGTGTCCACTGAGCATCACATTAAGTTTCATGGGCACAGACTACTAACAGCAGCCAATTGTTTTACAAATACATGGTCACGAAGAAAACCATGCGGAACAATTAGCACCCCTCATGACCAGCCACTCACGTGACTGGAAAACGATGCGGATCATGCCTCACTAATCGTGCTGCTGCCCTGTCTGGGTGAGAAGCACAGAACTGTAAGTTCTTAGTTGTTTTCTTGAGGCTTTTGAGCCACACACAGTGGGAATTTGGGGATACCCCACAGAGCAGAGTCACAGGGACAAGAGTCTGGGGCTTGGTAAAGCTTCTTGGAATCAAGGCTCCAAGGTGAGAAGCCTTGCTGCTAACTGCCAGAGGTGAGGCATATTAATCCTATGCCAGAAGCCTCGCTGACTTCCACCTACAGCTTACTGGTAACAACTTCATTTCCAATTAGTATCTTCAAGAAATATTTTAAAATTTAACAATGTAAGTTACAGGATCAACCTAAAGCAGTAACCACCAACACTCCGAAGTTCACCTCCCACACTCACTTCACTAGTAACGATATCAGATCCATACCTCTTTCCCTCCCAGCGTGAGGACACAGGAACTACTTCAAATTTTTCAGTGTAGTATCCATATGATAACCTCTCCAATTAGAACTAAGGCTGGGAGCCTCTGCACCACCTGGTTTCCCATTAAAAAAATACAGTGAAGTGGCAAAATAATTGGTAAGCCAAACATTGGTGAAAATGGCCTATCTCAAGACCACCACCAACTCAGAAGGTTTCGTGTGAAATCTCTTGCCTTAGCCCAATGTTCCCACAGCACCCATCACTGTACTATTTTACTGTCATTAGGGGCAACCACTAGGCACAAAGTAGTGATACAAAAATACCATTTTAGAAGAGGAGAGACTCACTCACTCATTAGTGCTTGCAGACCATGTCCCTAAAGTGCTCATGTCCCTTTTCACCCTCCTCGTTTGGACCCAGGCCCAAATACTCAGTAGATCTCAAAGTGGCCTCACAGCAGGAATGTGAGGTGACAAGGTAGCTACTCATAGGTGCAGGCACAGGGTTGTATCTGGTGGGGTGTAAGACTGGGTCTGTCCGCTCTCTTACCCCCAGTTTTTAATACTGTTACTAGGTAAGCCTAATGTTAAGATACAAAGCACACTGAAAAATAAACACAGCTAAAGTAGTATGTTTAAAGTACAGATATGCCTGATTGCAAAATTAAAAGGTAAAAAACCCTTTAAAAAAAGATATTCTACTTCATAACGATAATTAAGTTAAAATGGTCCAATATGTTTTCCCTCCTACCAGAGGCAAAGACTTCTAAAAGATACACTGGGGGGGGGGGGGGGGGGGGAAAATAAAATGAAACAACACACTAGATGGCAATTTGGCAAAATGTAGCAGAAAGTTTTAAAAGGTGCAATCTCTATGAATCCCACATTACACCTCTAGGAATCTATCCAAGGGAAACAGAGAATTATGCAAAGATGTAAGTATAAGCAGTGTGATTTACAATAGCAAAGAATTAGAAAAGTTATCCCACTGACCCGGTTAAATTATAATGTACCCATAAAACAGAAGACCATGGCAAGCTTTAAAAATAAGTAGATCTCTACTGACATGCAAGGATGTTAACATTAAAATGAAAACATAAACCGGGTTACAGAACAGTATGATCCCACATTCATTTACTTATTTGCCCCAGAGACAGAGTGAGAGGGAGGACACTAGAACAAGAATGAGAATCTAGAAGGATATCCCACCATGTCAACACTAGTTATTTCATGTAGTAGTGGAATTAGGAGGATAAAGCTCCTAAAGATAAAGATACACATATAGAAATCAATCACAACTATCAGACATAACGAAAGGAGCACAGCTCTCTCAGACACGTGCACCCCCATGTTACCCATAGAGTGTTTCAGAAAAGAGAAAACAGAAGGTGCCGATGTCAGCCTCCTCTTGCCCCACCAAATGATTTCAAATGAACAGGACTGTGGCAGATAGATGCTAAAGTAAGGAGAAAGAATCTGATGACTAAGGTTGTGAGCCATGAATACAAAGGCAACATTTCTTTTTCTTTCCTTTTCTTTTCTTTCTTTCTTTCTTTTCTTTTCTTTTCTTTCTTTTTCTTTCTTTCTTTCCTTCTCTTTCGTCCTCTCTTCCGTTCTCTCTCTCTCTCTCTCTTTCTAAAGATTTTATTTTTAAGTAAACTTTACGCCCAATGTGGAGCTCAAACTTACAGCCCTGAGACCAAGAGTCGCATGTTCCACTGACTGAGCCAGCCAGGCACCCCAAGGCAACATTTCTTAAACCAGTCAGTCAGGAGGAGAGGGACCAATCCTCTCAGAGAAAATGAATCATGAAATGAACTGTTAAGTTTGAGTGATGCTGCAGTATGCAGTCAGAGCACCTTAAGTGTTGAAAGAGACATCAGCAATCCTCCAAGTAAGTGGCTTTTAAATCCTTTTGGGCCACTGATATTCTGTTCTCTACTCTGTCCATAATCATTTTTTCAAAATAAAAATCTTACGTAGAATCCCAATATACAAATGAGGATAAAGGAAGACTAAAAAAATGTACAAAGGGAGGAGCGCCTGACACCAGAGCCTGTTTCTCGATCTCGAGCACACACCCTTGGAACGTCAGGCTTAAAAGCAAACACACACACAAAACACACATTTCCACCTGCCCCCACTTCTAACCACACTAAAACTCCCTGCTATAATCTGTCTCATTAGAAGTATCAAGTTCCTCTAGATAAGCAGGTAGCAAACTTTTTGTGGGTCATATGGTCTCTGTCACAACTACTCAACTCTGCCGCTGCAGCAGGAAAGCAGCCAGACCGTGTCAATGGATGGGCATGTGTTTAATACTACTACTTTATTTATTAAACCAGGTAAGGGGCCATCCTGGGCTGTAGTTATTGACTCATGCTCTGGAAAATATCTGGTGGGTAGAAAATAGGCCAAAGGGCACTTGACCCTAGAGTTGGCTACAGGCAAGCACCACATCCTCTCAATTCTCCCTCAGAAATCTAGTCTCCTATCTCAATCCTCCTTATCCTTTCATGTTCCCTCTCGCCGGAGTACTCTTACGAAGTGCATCTTCTGCCATTACGTCCGTCTCCTCCAACACACTTCCCATCTCGCCCCATCTCTGACTGAAACGCAGCTGGTGGGAATGGGAAGTGGTACGGCAACTCTGGAAAAGAGTTTGGCGGATTCTTGCAAAACCAAACGTAACGGTTACCTTATGACTCTTGTACTCTTTGGCATTTATCCCAGAGGAATGAAAACCTATGTTCACACAAAACCCGTACAAAAATGTTCACAGCTTTATCTGTAACAGCCAAAGACTGGAAACAGTCTAGATGTCCCTCAATGGGTGAATGACTAAACGCACTGGGGTATATCCACAGAATGGACTGAAAGTCAACAATCCGGAGGCATTACTGTTACTCAAAACTACCTGCATTGATCTCGTGGGAATTAAGCTGAATGGAAAAAAGCCAGTCTCAAAAGGTTATATACACTGCATGATTCTATTTATAAAATATTCTTGAAATAACAAGATCACAGATTTGTGGTTGCCAGCAAGGGTTAGGGAAAGGGGGAGAGAGATGGGTGTGGCTATAAAGGGGTAGCAAGGGGGGCCACTGCGGTGATGGAACAGTTCTGTGTCTCGATTGTGGTGGTGGTTACAAAATAACCACATAGCTACACGGACAAAATTGGTGAAATGTGAACTAGGCCTGTGGACCCCACCAATGTCAATGTCCTGGTCCTGATACTGGACACAGTCATGTGCCATGTTACCACTGGGGGAAACTGCAAGAAAGGCACATGGCATCACCCCGTATACATTTTTGCAACTTTCGTAAATAAGTAACTATTTAAAGATAAATTTAAAACAGAGCAAAACAACGACAACAAAGATTTCTCCAGCTCCCTCGGTATATCTTTAGGTTGTACAAAAGGCCTTTTTCAAACCACCACAACCTACATCTGTAGCCTCACTTCCCACCACAATCCTCTATCCAGTCCCCCCTATCATGTCACCCTGAACTTGCAACCATGTTCTGGACATTCCATTCCCTCTCACACTTTGCCTGGCAACGCCCTAAAATCCAGTTCAAATACCACTTCAAACCTAACTTTCTACACGTACCTCTCCCTGACAGAGGCCATAACTGCTTTATCCCCTTGGTTCCCACAGAACTTCATTCCTACCTCCAAGCCTCTGTATACTATAATATTTATATACCTATTTCATCTAGTAGATTATAAACTCCTTAAGAATGGGGATAAAATTTGATCCATGTGCCCATCTATCTGCCCACATATATGAGGGCACTAAAATGTCTGTGGATTCAATCAAGTTGGGAATCATCTTTTGCAGAAGATGACAATGGAGGTAATGAAGTCACCTTTTGCCAGAGACTGTCCTTCCAACCACTGTGCACATGAAACTTGGCATAAGGAAACATAATTCAGATGGGAATCATTGTTTATAAAGCATTCTTTTTTAGAAACAATTTTGAAATGATCTATTAAGCAGAATTTTCCATGCTTCTGTTCACCATTAGTTTATATAATCGAGTTTATTATAATTTACATGTGACTAGTTTTTATTGAGAAATGTCTCAAAAGAGCCCAGATTTTTGGGGGACTGGGGAGGGAGGCTTAAATAGTTTATTATTTTGTCTTATATTTTTATATTTTTGCATTTCTTTATACCCATTTTAGCAAAAAAAAAAAAAAAATCATTTAGCAAACCAGAGTCTTCTAAACACGTAGCAATCTATATTTAATACCTTAAATATCAATTCATTCTCAAAAAGGGATCTATTAAATGACCTCATTGAAAAAAAGTAAGTTCTTAAAGCAAAGTAAATTAAGATAAAGGATGAGATGAAATCTAAAAGTAAACTGAAACATGTTGATGCCATTGATAAAAGCAATTCTATTTTCACAGTAATTCTTGTGTTAATTAAAAAAAAAAAAACTCCTATAAACACACACACACACACATGCACCTCTCTACTAAAGAAAATGTCTGAGTCTTCTAAGCGGAAAGATCATGGGCTAAGAATAACCTATTAATAACCTTATGGTGTCAAAGATTACTCTAAACAAGTTTAGTAACCATGAGTCACTATTAAATGGCCATGCTAGGAAAGGCTACTCCCTCTGCCCCTCTTAAATATGCCAACATAGAGCAAACTTATTCCTCTCATGAAATGAGTGAATATAGCTATTCAACACCGTGAACACATGCATTCACAGCGATGAAGGGACCCAAGTATAAGCTGAACGAGGTAGTCATACCTTCTTTATATAGCATGCCGTGGGCAAAGAGTATGTAAATAGTCATTACATACACAGATTTATGTGGCTGTTAGCAATGAAAGAAAAAATTCCACTCCATCCCACTCCACCCCCATGCCCTAGTTACCTAAAAATAAGGATGGTAAGATAAACCATTTTTTTCCTAAAGGTATAAGGAGAGTAGTTTTTAAATTCTTTTAAAAAGGTGTGACACGGGTCCTAAGGGATTAATCTATTTGTATTATACACAATTCATAATATGGCAACTGTGTACATATTATAAAATACCAACACGTTACAAATAGGGGAATAAGCACTCAAATGTTGTATTTATCATTTTGTCCACAAGATCACAAGAAATGAATGAGAAAATGCACATGGATGTAATGAGTAAATCAGAAACAGGCATAATTTCACAATGGGTTTGGCAGAACTGGGAGTGAATTCCATCTCTGACTCCAATACAATGGGTTGTATTAGAATCAATAGCTTTCTCCATGTGGATCATGAGAATAACAACAGGAAACTGCTCTACCTCGAAATAAGATGGATGCCTATTCTCTACGAAGGCACGTTGCAAAATACAGTGCTGTATGCACATAAGGATGTGTCAACCATGAAAGCCTGTATTCCTTTTACAAGAACTAAGTGGGCTCTTAGCCCACACCAAATACATACCCTTTCCCTTTCCTTAGGAGGCAGAAATCTGCTATCTCATAAGGAAGACAATTTCCACCTATTATTTTTCCTCACGGCAAGATGAAATTGGACTCCCTGTTTTACTTCCACTTACAGGTCTTAGTTCTATCTCCTGCGACCATCTAGAACCTTCCCTTTCCTCATACGAGATATTCCCTTAAAAACATTTTACTAAGAGCCTAGGGCCCACATTTTATTCTTTCTCTACTTCACATCTCCAGTTCATTCGATTATTCCTCATGGCAGAGTTCTCAATTTCTGTGTCAGCTGGTCACTCCTCTCTCAACACATTCTAGTTTCTCTACATTTTCAAGTAAGGATTTGTCTACTCAGAGCAGATGATCACTTTGAATTTAAACAGTGTATTTCTATTATTGCCACCTAGGCTTTCAACAGTCTTTCTGGGTATTCTATGACATGATCTATTCTCAGGGCAAACATATGTGGTTTGTAAGCCAACTCTATCTCAGTTGGTCCATGGATAGTCTTTTCTTACTCTTTACTGACTTATAACTGACATGCAACAAACCACAAAGATTTAAAGTGTACAATTTGGTAAGTTTGGACTTACGTATACACCCATGAAACCATCAAGACAGTAAACATATCCATCACCACTAAGATTCCTCTGTAGTCCCATACTTTGCCAACCTCACTCTAACCCTCCACATCCCTGCCAATCCCAAAGCAACCACTGATCTGCTTTCTGTCATTATGGCTATCCATAGAGTATTGTATAAATAGAAGCATACATTATGTACTCTTTATAGTCTGGTTTCTTTTACTCGACCTCATTATTTTGAGATTTGTTCATGTTGTTGTGTACAGCAACAGTTCCTTCTTTTTTGTTGCTGAGTAGTATTCCATTGTATGGAAGCACCACAACTGGTTTATTTACACACCTAGGCTGTTTCCTGTTTTAGACTATTACAGATAACGTCGCTATGAACAGTTAGACACAAGTCTTTGTGTGGACGTAGATTTCTTGTTCTCTTGCGTAAATACCTACGAACGGGATGGCTAGATGTAAGTTTAGCTTTTTAAGAAACCGTCAAACTGCTTTCAGAAGTGGTTTATCATCTTACATTCTCACCACTTCCAGATGTTCTACATAATAATCTACATTTGCTACAGCCCAAGTTTTCAATTTTTGCCATTTTAATAGGTGTGTAGTGGCATCTTCTCATGGTTTTACTTTGCAATTCCCTAATGATAAACATCTTTTCAAGTGCTTATCTGAAATCTGTATATTTTCTTTGATGAAGTGTATATTCAGATTTCTTGCCTGGTTTTTACTGGATTGTTTGTTTCCATATTGTTAAGTTTTCAGAGTTCTTTACATATTCCGGATGCAATCTTTCATCAGATATATGCTTTGCAAAGATCTTCCACCATTCTGTGGCTTTTCAGTCTTTTAACAGTGTCCTTTGAAGAGCAAAAAGTTTTCATGTTGATAAATTTCAATTTATTTTTTCTTTTAATAGAGTATGCTTTTGGTGTCACATCTAAGAATGCTGTGCCTAGCTCAAGGTCACAAAGATTTTGTTTTCGTTTAGAAGCTTTATGGTTTTAGGTTTTACATTTAGTTGTGTAATCCATCTTGAGTTAATTTTTGTATATGGCATAGGTTATGGGTTCAACATTTTTTTGCATATGTGGCTATCAAATTGTTTCAGTACCAACTGTTGAAACAACAACCCTTTCTCCATTGAACTGCATTTGCTCCTTTGTCAAAAACTTTCCATATGTGTAGATTTATTTCTAGATCCTGTTCTGCTTCCCTGTCCTATTTGTCTATGTTGATGCTACACTATTTTGATTATTGTATCTTTAGAATTATTGGTATTAGATGGTGTGAACCTTCCAACTTTGTTTTTGTTCCAACTTGTTTTGATTATTCGAAGTCCTTTACTTTCCACACAAATTTTAGAACCAGGCTGCCAATTTCTATAAAAAGCCTGTTAGGATTGCAATGAATCTATAAATCAATTTGGGAAGAACTGACATTTTAACAATACTGAGGCTTCCATGAACAAGGTATATATCTCTCACTTATTTAGGTCTTTCAACTCTTAGCAATATACTGTAGTTTTCAAATGCACAGATCTTTCATTTGATTTGTAAGATTATCCCTAGTGTTTCATATTTTTGATACTACTCCAAATGATTTTTTTTCATTTTGATTTTGTAACCTGTAACTTTGCTGAACTTATGTATTAGTTCTACTAGCATTTGTGTAAATTCCTTCAGCTTTTCTAGGTTGTGTCATCCATACATAAAGACAGTTTTACTTCTTCCTTTCCATGCTTTTTATTTTTTTCTTACCTGACTTATAGGCTAAAAACTCCAAGCACAAAGTTAAACAGAAGTGGTACTTTTATTTAACAGAAACTAAACAGACATCCTGTTTTCTTTTTTTACTCCTTTCTTATTTTTGATCGTAGACATACATGATTCAGCCTTTCGCCATTATATGTAGTGCTAGCTGGAGGGTTTTCGTGGATGCCCTTTGTAGACTGTGGAATTTCTATTCCTAATTCGCTGAGAGTTTTATCAGGATCAGAGGCTGGTTTTTTTGTTTTTCCCTCTTCCTCTTTTTCTTTCTTTTCATGTACTGACATGAGTTTGTCAATACAATGAATTACACTGATTGGTTTTTGAATGTTAAACCAGCCATGGGTTCTGGAAATAATACATCGCCTGGTCATGATGCATTGTCCTACTATTAGATTCAATTTGCTAAAATTTAGTTTATAATTTATGCATCTATGCTCATAAGGGATATTAGTCTATAGTTTTCTTGTAATGTCTTTGCCTTTGGTATCAGGATAATCCTGGCCTCACAGAATGAGTTAAGAACTATTTCTTCTTAACTTTTCTAAAAAAGTTTGTGCAGAAATTGTGTCATTTCCTCTTTAAATGTTTGGTAGAGATCGTTAGTGAAACCATCTGTGCCTAGATTTTTCTTTGTGAGAAAACTGTTAACTAAATTTTGAATTATTTTAATGGATATACGGCTACTAAAGTTACACACTTTTTTCTTGAGTGAGTTTCAGGATGCTGTGTCTTTCAAAAAATTTGCCCATTTCATCTAGTTGTCAAATTTATTGGTATAACGATGCTCAACTCACAATATCCTTTTATTACCCTTTTAATATCTGTAGAATCTGTAGTGATGTCAACTCTTTTGTTCCACATACTGGTCATTTGTCTTTTATTCACCTCAAAGAACCAGTTTTGGTTCTGATTGTTTTGTTTGGTTTTGGTTTTCCTGATTTTTATTTGACAGATTTCTGCTTTGATCTTTATTTCTTGATGTTTAATTTGCTTTTTTTTTTCTAGTGTCTTAAGGTAAACACTAAGACTTCTCTTCTCTTCTAGTATTTGCACTTAGTGCTATAAAATTTCCCCAAGTAATGCTTTAGCAACATCACACTGATTCAGATGTTGTGTTATTTTTATTTCACTCAAATAATTTTCTAATTTCTCTGATCCATGCATTATTCAGAAGTATGATGTTTAGTTTCCAAATATTTAGGAATTTTTCCCAGGCTCTGTTATCGATGTTTAATTTAATTCTATTGTAGTCACAGAACATATGTTATGTAAATTTATCTTTTTAAAGTATTGGACCTTCTTTTAAGGCCCAAAATATAGTCTACATTTACTAAAAATGTGTCATATGTCAAAAGGGTGTAGGAGTGTTCTGCTGTTGTTGGATACAGTGTTCTATAAATATCAATTAGGTCAAATTGGTTGACAGTATCATTCTGGCCTACTAGAAGATCCTTGCTGATTTTCTGTTTTGTTCTATCAATTATTGAGATTGGGGCACTAAAATCTCCAATTATAATTGTGGATTTGACAGTTTCATCTTGCAGTTTTATCAGTTTTTGCTTTGTTTTATTTTGCTTTAAGGCTCTGTTACCAGGTGCATAAATATTTAGGATTGTTATGTCCCTTGGATTAGTTGAACTCTATTTTATCATGAAATGATTTTATCCCTGGTGATATTCATTGCTCTAAAATCTACTTGTGTCTGATATTAATAGAGGCACTCCAGCTTTCTTTTCACAAGTATTAGCATGGTATATCTTTTTTCATCTTTGTAATCTAAATGTGTCATTATCTTTAAAGTTCATTTCACATAGGCACATAAAGTTAGGGCTTTTTCATTCAATCTGACGATCTCTGCCTTTTAACTAGGTTATTCAGCCCATTTATATTTAATGTGATTATTGATATGGTACATCTGAGTCTATCAACTTACTGTTTGTTTTCCATTTGTCCCATCTGTTCTTTAATCTTTTCCTCTTTTTCTGCCTTTTTTGGGCTTAATCAAATATTTTATTTTCTCCTTTGGAATCTAGTCTGTTGTATTGTTGTTGTTGTTTTTTAAGATTCTAGTACAAAGCTATACTTTGATCTGTACTGCATTTTATCAGTTAGGATCACGCCCTTCCTTCAAGCCTTACCCTACCGACCCTAACAGCTAACCCTCTGGTGCCTGATTCAGTTACCTATAGAGTTTACTATCCTTCTACAATATTTGTAATTCACAGACTCTGCTAATAATCCCTTTAATTCTCTTCATATAAATCAGTAACAATAAATGTCACAGTTTAGAGTTGAGGACAGTATCTTACAACAGATCACTAGAACCCTGCCTAGAAGCTTAGAGTGATCCACTAATCATGTACTAGGTATAATTATTCATCCAATCATTAAAAATGTCCTCTGAGTATCCTGAACTAATTAATGAACATAAACCTATGTGGAAGATACTAGGCCCAACAGGGTAGATCTCCCAAGAAGGGTCATTTATCTCACTACTTCTGTGTGTGGTAGCTTTAAAGGGAATGTGATCCTTGGCCACCATCATAAAATCTATAAGATACCTGGCTATTATACCCTCTTATTGGTCACAAACTCAAAATACAAATTGTTACATACTCTCAGTAATACCTGTTTTATCCTATTAAGTAGGAATTAAGAGTTCAGAAGAGTCATAAGGTGACAGTATTTCAAGTTAACTCTGCTTTGTATTCCATTTTCAATAAATCCAAATAGTTATTGAGCTGTCTTTGGAAGGTTTATATTCTAACAGGAGGAAGAAAAAGTAAACAAACATCATTAGTATATTAAAAATGTTAAGTGCTACAAAGGAAAATAGAATAAGATCAAGGGGAACAGGAAAGCCAGGGAGGAGAGCTGCATTTTAAACAGGCGGTTGGGTGAAAAGTGACATTTGAGCAAAGATTTGAAGGTGATAAGGGAGTAAGCCAAGCAGAGAGCTGGGGGAAGAACATTCTAGGCAAAAGCAACAGCCAAATGCAAAGGCCTAAAGGCAAAAGCACGACTGAAGTATATCAGGAAAGGAAGTCGATGCGGGGGGAGCACTTGGAGAAAGGCCCATTGAAGCCCTGGGTCTGACTGTCCAGGGCAAGGGTCATTGTTTATTTTTTTGCTGAAGGGCAGATAGTAAATATTTTAAGCTTCGCAGGCCACATAAGGTCTCTGCTGTATATTCTTATTTGCTTTTTAAACCAACCCTTTAAAAATGTAAAGACAATTTTTTTTTTAATGTTTGTTTATTTTTGAGAAAGAGAGAGAGAGACAGAATATGAATGGAGGAGGGGCAGAGAGAGAGGGAGACCACAGAATCTGAAGCAAGCTCCAGGTTCCCAGCTGTCGGCACAGAGCCCAATGCAGGGCTCGAACTCATGAACAGTGAGATCACGACCCGAGCTGAAGCTGGACACCCAACCGACTGAGCCACCCAGGCGTCCCAGTAAAAATCATTCTTAGCTCACGAGCCTTACAAAAACAGGCCTAAGCAAAGATTTGGTCTGTAGAACTTAGTTCAGGTCCTTGTAAGGACTCTGACTTTTACTCTAAGGGAAATATTGTTTGACTCATTTTTTTTTTTTTTTAAATTTCGTTTTTATTTTTTAGAGAGAGAGAGCGCACGCGCAACCAGGGGAAAGGGAGCAGAGAGAGAAAGAATCTTAAGCAGGCTCCATGCTCAGTGCAGAGCCCGATGCAAGGTTTAATCCCACAACCCTGGGATCACGACCTGAGCCAAAATCAAGAGTTGGACACTTGACCAACTGAGCCACCCAGGTGTCCCATTTGAGTCATGTTTTGAAGGAACGAATATGGCCGTAGGGAGGCAAGAGACCAGTTCAAAGGACACTATGGTATTTCAGAGCAGAA
The DNA here is from genome assembly GCF_023721935.1 of Panthera uncia. NCBI lineage: Eukaryota > Metazoa > Chordata > Mammalia > Carnivora > Felidae > Panthera > Panthera uncia. The sequence continues at coordinate 8,989,603 of NW_026057584.1, forward strand.
GACAAGGGGAGACCACACCAGAGTGTGTAGCAAAATGGGAGACATGGTTAGAGTTTGGCTTTTAAATCCCCCCAACCAAAGTGAATGGATTTGCTCATGAATTGGATTTGGGAAGTGTGAAAGGAGTCATGGATAACACAAGACTTTTGGCCTGAACAACAAGGACAGAAGGACCAAATTTCATTAACCATGCTTGGAAAGACCATGAATGGATGTGTGAAGTGGGTGTTTTGCTTCCAAACAAAGTAGAATTTATATTTCTTCAATCCGGCTACAACTTTGTGGCTCATTTATTTATTCTTCTAAAGCTTCAGAATAATTAATTACTTGTCAACTTACAAAAAGATCCTGCTCTGATTTGAATGAAATCACTTTAAGCTTAAACATTAATTTGAAAAGAAACGACATCTTAACTATATTCCATCTGATAGAGTGGACCAGGTATTCTTTGGTGCCTCTGAACAAGGTTTTATAGTTTTCTTCAAACAGGTTCTGCATCCTTCCTGATGAAAGTATTCTCAAACATCTTATTTGTTGTTGTTGTTATTGTAAATGAAATACTTGCTTAAAAAAACTACAATTTCTAGATAGTTTTGATTGGTATTTAGGGAGGCTATGGATTTAGCTGCCTTGTAAATAAACTCATTTTTACGTTGATTTGCTTGTGTTTTGTACAGATATATGAGAATGTCAATAATGTAATTCTCCCTGCTTATTTGCAATAGCTGTATTTTTTATTTCTAAACCATTTCTTCCTTCCTTCCGTCTTCCTTCCTTCCTTCCTTCCTTCCTTTCTTTTTCTAAACCATTTCTTTATGCACTGGCTGGATTTCCAGAACAAGGCTAAATAAGTCATAGCAAGCACTCTGGTTTTATGGGACTACCTTCAAGCTTTCAGTCTTAAGTATGAGGTCAAAGTTGTTTTTCACGGTTTTTAATTTAGTGGTTAGATTTTCACCTTTCCATGTATTTTCAGGTCTCTGTTCCCTTTTTTGCCATTTGCATCAGTTGCTACTACCTTTTGAATGTTGATAACAAGGTGAATTGGGAAATTGCAGGGTTCTCCTCCCTCTTCTTAATCTGTTTCAGAAAAAGTAATTTCTACAAGTTGCCTTTCAGAGTTGTCCCTTTCCACTGAAATGAAATTTATTTTTCATAAATTCAACTATTTTCCTTTGCTTTGTTTATCCTAATAGCAGGAGGTCTATTCTTGCTAAGGTTTAAAGAAATAGCTCTCAACCTTGGTGTTATGGATATTTGGGGCCAGGTAACTCCTTGTTGTGGGAGGCTGTCCCACGTTTAGCAGCATCTCTGGCCTTTCCTAACTAGATGCCAGTAGCAGCCTGTGCTCCAACACAGATTAAAACCAACAATGTCTTTAGACATTGCCAAATGTCCCACAGAAGGCAAACTGCCCCTGGTTGACAACCACTGGTTTAGTCAAGTAGATGATATGGATTCTAACGGAGACTAAGCATGCTTTCTATAACTTACAGGACTCACCTCCAGTGCCACCTCCTCATATAGCCCATCTAAGTTAGGACACTCCCCCTACCTGCTGCCACCCCCCACACACCCACACACCTTCAGTCGACTACCACAGATGTCAAAGCATGGACTCCTGTGGACCCTTGAGACCCTTTCAAGAGGCCCAGGAGGTCAGAACTGTTTTCAATCAATACAAACACATTTGCCTTTTTCTGCCGAATTGCCATTTGCACTGACAGTGCTGACCCTCTAGCCTGAGTCAAGGCGGGGACAACAAACTGTACCGGCCATCATTGCCATCTTCATCACCATGTACTCAGTTTAAAAAAAAAAAAAAGCCATTTTGCTTAAGAATGTCATGGGAAAGCAGAAAAAATATTCATTTTATTATATTTTGATATTTGAGTACACATCTTTTTAACATTTGGTGTGATAAATACAGGGGGTATACGTAAAACACCTTCTGCCCCTTATTAAAGTAAATGGGTTGTCTTAAGGAAAAGTAATTGTATGACAGAGCTACAAGCTGAATAAGCCACTTTTTTAATGGAACATCATTTCAACGTGAAAGAAAAACTGACGAATCATTCAGGCTTAGATATTTGGCAGACATTTTCTCAAAAATGAATGAAGTGAGAGCTTGTCACTTTAAGGAAAACACCCTATAGTATCTGCTGCCCAATTTGAATTCTGAAATCTGAATACAACATGCATAAGTCTGACCACTTCCCAGTACTTCCAGACTTTTCTGATGGGATTAGTGGTAATACTTAAAAATGTGAATTTTTGAAATTGTATAATGTGTCAATATTTGGAAGATGTGTATACATCAGTGATCCAACACTTTCTAAATGATCAATGCATGTTACAACATCATGCATGGATAAAAGATCTTTTCAGGGTGCCTGGGTGGCTCAGTCAAACATCTGACTTTGGCTTAGGTCATGATCCCACGGTTCCTGAGTTCGAGTCCCACAGTGGGTGAGCCCTGCTTCCGGTGAGCTCAAACCCCGCTTAGGGTGAGCCCTGCTTCTGTCTCCCACTCCCCCCTCTCTCTTTCTCTCCTGGAATTCTCCCTCTCTCTCTCTCTGCCCCTTGCTCACTTGCGCCCTCTCTCAAAAAAAAAAATCTTTTCAAAATGCAGAGTATGAAAAGTTTATTTATATACTCTCAGATTCTATTACAATCAAGGAGCTATCAATTGGGCTTTTTTCCTTTTTTATTAAAGATTTTTGTTTATTTATTTTGAGAGAGACAGAGACAGCATGTGTGGGGGAGGGGAAGAGACAGAGGGAGAGAGAGAATCCCAAGCAGGCTCTGTGCTGCCAGTTCAGAGCCTGAGGTGGGGCTTGAACTCATGAAACCGTGAGATCATGATCTGAGATGAAACCAAGAATCGTAAGCTTAACCAACTAGGCCACCCAGGTGCCCCAAGGAACTATCAATTGTTGAATTTTGGTGTGGCTATCAAAAATATTCAGAATTATCTGAAAGGCTATTAAAACACACCTCCTTCTTCCACCCATACATCTGTATAAGGCCAGACTTTATAACTTCAACCAAGGAACATATGACATCAGAGTGAATGCAAACACAAATATGAAAATCTAGCTATCATCTGTTATACCCAAATTTTTTAAAAAGTTTTATCATATCATAAACATTTATCTATTATCTTACAATGGGAATGCAAGAAACTCTAGAATTTCCATGAAAGATCTAAAGTTGAATTATAAAAAAATTTTACTAATTTTAGATTGCTTCTTTGGTTTTAAATATTTATTTGGGGGTGGGGGCAAGGATTGAGAGAGACAGAGGGAGACAGAGGATCTGAAGCAGGCTCTGCACTGACAGCACAGAGCCCGATGCAGGGCTCAAACTCATGAACCATGAGATCGTGACTTGAGCCCAAGTCAGATGCTTAACTGACTGAGCCACCCAGGCACTCCTAGATTGCTTCCAATGACAGAAAGATAGATTAACTCAATAGCCTGTAACAAATCTTAATCCCATGGGTGTGAACTTCGTTTTTTTATAGGAACACAGGTAAACCACATCTTAAAAAGATGGTAGTAGTTAAGCAGTCTACTATTCAACCCAAGAGAGGAAACAACCTCCTAAAGTAAACAATAGGGTGGAAGAGGTCATTCCAGTCAAATACTCATTCAAGAGACAGCAGGTATCCAGCCCATGGTAGACAGGTACTGTGGAGGGCACAGGTGGGCCAGAAATAACACTGGAGTCAAAGAGCTCATGTTCTAATAAGAGAGAAAAAATACAACACAAATAAAATCATGTTCAAAGATGGAGGCAGTGTTGGCACTTCCAAAGGAGATGACCAAAAGGTAGAGATTTGTTTTAGGGGGCAAGCATGAGGAAGCAAAGGGAGTATTCTGGGAAGCCATCTAGGAAAAAGAGAGGTATGGGGTGGTTCTGAAAGATGAATGGGGGCTGGGGTGAAAATCCAAGGGGGTGGACAAGACAAAGGCATTAAAAATGGTATAGCTGATCATTTGCTTTAGTTGCTCTAGTGGACAGAGGCAAGCTGAGATTGCTAGAGCTCACAGAATAGTGGGGAGAAGGGTTGAAAACTGCCTAGAAAAGCAGAGACCAGGTCATGAAGGGTCTTGTGTGCTATGTGAGGAGTCTGCACTGAAGGTTTAAAGCAGGGGAGATATTTTAGAAAGAGCATTAAGGAGGCTACTGCTAAGATCCATAAGAGAGGTCATGAGGATCTTCATCAAGTGGGAATGGCAGTCAGGATCAATTCCTAATCCCTTAGGAAGTAGGATTCATAGTATTTCACGAAGATGACATTTTAAAGAAGGAGGAGAAGGGGTGCCTGGGTGACTCAGTTGGTTTATCTGACTTCGGCTCAGGTCATGATCTCATGGTCTGTGAGTTCAAGTACCACATCGGACTCTGTGCTGACAGCTCAGAGCCTGGATCCTGCTTCAGATTCTGTGTCTCCCTCTCTCTCTGCCCATCCCCGGCTCGTGCTCTGTCTCTCTCTCTCTCTCTCAAAAATAAATAAACATAAAAAAAAAAAAAAAAAAAAGGGAAGGAGACAGATCAGGATGAAAGCCAGGTTTTGGACTATGGTGACTGGACAGAGGGAGACACTTGTCATTGATACAAGGAACACAGAAAGGAAACTGGGAGAGATGCCACTCCAAGAAGACCACAGGTGGAAACACTGATCAGATAAACCACTTCAACAATGAACCCCCCTCCCCACCAAATTAAATAAATTTGAGAACCTGAAATGAAAAACTGAGAGAAAAGTGAGAAAGCGATCTGTTGGATGGCAGTATGGAAGAAAGTATGTGGTGTCTAGGCAGCAGCAAATGCCATTTGAGGACTCTATTTTAAAACCCCAAATAAACCCAAATTGGGATTTACTGATCTTTTAAAATCACTTCATAATCTGTCTTACATTTGCTCCTAATAAAAAGATTGAAAATATAACATAAAACCAAATGCATACCTTTTCTGCTTTTTTGTCAGAAATGTCTTGCTTTTCCAGAACAGCCATGCTCTCCTTCAGGTTCTTCACAATGTCTGCTGGGGATTTGTGAGACTTCCCAAATGGGAACGGCATGGCGGCAGCGACAGATGCCTCGCTGCGCTCTGCCTGCTTCACCTGGGGGCACAGCACAAGGCACAAGTGAGAAGAAGTGGGGTCAACAGAAGACATACTTTCTAAACCCTAATCTGGGAAGAAACCCACTGTCTGAGAGAGTCATTTTATGACAAGACTTGCAAAGTGAGTAGGAACGAGGAAACCTACAAATATACACAGGAAATGATAATGCAGAGAGATCTTAGAATTACAGAATGTTTCGTACCTCTCGAAACACCTTTTTTATCACCTGCTCCCCTAACCACCCATTTGAGGAGGAACATGCTGGTGCTGGTGAGCAGGGCAACTCACACTGCCAGGCCCCACGCTAAGCACTTTAATTCATCATCTTATGGGATCTTTTCAAACAATTCCCCGAGGGACATTATTACTCCCATTTACAGGTGAACTTTAATGAGGTCAAGAAACTGGCTCAAGGTACCAAGCTGTAAAACCAGCTCAGGTCTATCTCAATCCAAAGTGTCCTTAATTACCACACGGTACCTCTAATTAACAGGTATCTCTTACGGTTGAGGAAACTGAGGCAAAGAGCTAGGTAAGGAGCTTAGCCAAACAGCACTAGCAACAGGCTCACTATCTAAGTCTCTCCAGATATGCCCTGGCCTGTGTTCATGCTGTTTCCTCCTAAGCACCCCGGGGGCACCCACCACCTTCTCTTCAGTCAGTCAGGGTCTCTGAGTTGGAGAATCTTGGACAGAGCCTTGGGCAAAGCTCCCAGCGGATCCTCAAGTCCCTTATGTGACAGTTTCATCATGTACTCTTTCTGCCTGGATAGGACTATCTCCTGTGAAGGAACTCACTGGATAAAACCCTTGGGGTAATGAACTTCTGGAAGTTCTTAATTTCTTATGGGCAGCAGAAAACAACATTCCAACCACATAAACCACAATATTATATCATGTAAAAGGAGGACATCCACTAGAAGTCACCATGAAAAAACAAAGTTAACAAGACAAACAATGGAAAGTAACTCGGGAACCAGTCAGAACTTTCAACTTCTTTTACTAAATGGAAAGAAGCTATATTCACAGACATTAAACGACCTCATGGAGATACCAAAAGATAACTTTTTTTCCCACATGTGAACATGAAATATCTCCACTGCACAGCATCAGTAACACTTCTTTTGAGCTTTGCCTAAGACTTTATTTGAATAAAGTATTTAAATGTTTTTTTCTCCAGGGTTTGAGATACAGTGACCTGTTTACAAATAAACATATAGGGGGAAACAGCATGCAAATGAAGGTCAATGTTAAGCCTACAATTAAATCATGAGCATGTATGTTAATTCTTGACATGTTTTGATATGATCTGTCCTGACCAATCTTTACACCCAAATATCACCTATATAGCTCACTTCCTACCAGACTGTAAATCCTTCTTTGATCGCATTAAAACCACATCTCCATTAACAAAAGAGATATGTCCTCAAACACAGGTTTTCAAAAACCAAAGATGAATACATTCGTTTCTAAATATCTTTTCTATGATAAGAAGTTTGGATTTTATAGGTGAGTTATCCCAAGTGGCTGTTACATTATCTGATTACCTGGCTAGATGGTACATAAATCGTGGTCACTCTTTTCCATTATTTTCTATTTAACCTTTTGTTTTTTGAGGGGGTAGGGAGTAATGCAGATGCTTTTCCATAAACACAGTGGACTCAGAATCACAGTAAATCCTCTGAAAATGCAATCTTTCCTATTTGTACTCTGCAAATAATAGCAACGATGCTACAAGTCAATGTTGGGTGGAGGGTGGGAAGAGTTTAATGGTATTTTGCAGGAAGTGTTATGGTGCTATGCAACAGAGATATTTTCAGCTTGGGCTCAATGGTGGAAGAAGTGACTTTCCAGGGCAAAGGGGGTTTTAAAAGGTTCTACCATAAACCAGATACTCGTCATAGCAGAAAGAGTACAGCTGGTGAAGATAACACATATAAAGTGCTTCTGTGAGGGAAAGAGGAAGCATGACACAATCATTCCTTTTTTAATTAGTATACCTATGCAGCCAAGATTTTGCAGAACATATATACTAGTAAGACTGTGCTTTGAGGAAATACAGTTAGTATTTCTTGTACTAAAAACAAGAAGTGGACACTCCTCAGCAAGATCCTTGAAGGATGTGAAACACACAGGCGTATGTCTGAGTTTTGGAACTGACAATCCCAAGAGTATGGACATAACCAGGCTGGAAGCAGCAATGGTTAAACAAGCATTAACATGGTTAAGAGACACCTTTCACCATAACAATCTACCTATCTTCCCTGTTTTCCTTCTTCCTCCTTTATCATCAGCAGTATTTCATTACAAATATCTGAGGGAGTTTTAGGGACTAATAACAAGAGCCCACTGGCGAAGGCCCTTCGATAACTCTTCACCGCCCTTATAATAAAATACAAATTCCTACCATGGCCCTCCTAGGCTTTGCCCATCTCCAACTCATGGCCCAGCATCCCGACCTTTATCATAGAGGTCCAGCCACACTGAGGTCCTTTCTGTTCCCAGAAGATGCCAACTACTACTAAGCCCGAGTGCCACATTTGCAAATATGGTAAGAATCTTAATTTTTAAATCTAGATGGTGGATATATGGATTTTCATTGTTACGCAGCTTTTGTGTATGTTCAAAGTATTTCTTAATACTGTTTTAAAACTGCCTAAACTATGTTTTGGACATAACTGGAGATCATGAAAGAGATAGACAAAAATATATATTACAATTGAAAAATCATTTAGCTTTCAAATACAAATTTCCTCTGTCCCTCAAAAAAAAAATACATATATATGTGTATGTATGTTTTTGGCTCATAATATACCTCAGCAGGATTCTTTGGACTGAGTCAAAATTATTATTGCGATTGGGAGAAAACCGACCACTGTTAGGATTCTAAAGAGGGCTGTGGAAACCCATACCTACAAATCTCAAAGTGGAGATAAGCCTGCTCCTGATGGTAAACAAACAGCAGTATATGCTTGAATCCCAAAGATAAAGAAGACTTGGAGGGGAAATTTAGCTTGAAATTTTGAGGGACTGGGGGAAGGGTGGGGTGGGAAATAATGAAACATACTAGTTTCATATTAAAATTAACATTTATGGAATTGCACACTAAAGCTGCACGAAAGGAATCTATGTGAACATGTAGCACTGCATACCCCTTAGCTTCCATGCACTGCTCTCCCTTAGTTGTTGTTTTCCTTTCTCTCTGAATGCCCTTTCTTTCTGCATTTAATTCAGTGACTCATCTCTACTCCAATGTTGATGTCCTTCAGGGTTCCACCCTCAGCTGTGTTCTTACTCTGTATTCTCTGATTGATCTCACCTACCCATGGTTTCAATAACCTGAAACCCATTTCCTGCTCCAACCAAATGGACTACATTTCCAACTACTATTCTCTATAAATGTCTTCCAGGCAACTCAAACCTCACCCCAAGTCCTGTTTCTAAGTTCCCCTTCACAGTGAATGAATCCATCGTTCACCCAATCACAAAACCCAGTCATCATACCACTCTTTCCACTTGTTAACTCTTCCATATGTGATCAATTCACAGTTTCGGTCAATTCTACTTTCTAAATCTCTATCCTACAGACACCAAATGTGGATCTTCACTATTCTCCACATAGGGCAGTGGTTGTCAATGGAGCCAATATATCACTTTTAGGGGATGTTTTGGGAAATCTCGTTCACACAATGATTGGGACCACAAATCACTCACTCTCTCTCTCTCTCTCTCTCACACACACACACACACACAAAATAACAACAACAACAACAACAAAACAAAACCAAAAACAATTTCTGTGCTGTTGTTCACATAAGCATAGCCTTCAGCTAGATTCTATATATTCTTGGGGGTGTGGGGTTCGGCTAGGGATCAGAATAATGAAAGTCTTTCTATCTACTTCTGCATCTATGTCAGCCACCGAGAGTCAAACTTACAGTTTTTAAGAAATGGTTACATTATTCATTAGCAAAATGCAAACACTGAAGCACTACACAAGGCAGGCAGTGAAAATCACCTGCAAAGCCTATAGAGACAACAGGTATTAACAGTCTGTCGTACATTCTCCTTTTTATTACTTGCTCCATGTCTGTGGTCGTTCGTACTGGGAGTCTATTCTCTTCTTCAAACAGAGACCAGATGATACTAGAAACGGTCACTTAATTTCTTACAAAGAACAAAAACTGCACATCACTGTTCTGTTATGTGAATGCTCTGAAAAGTACAATGCTCCACCCCCAAGAAAGTGCTGGAGAACATACAGAACACCTACTGGGAAAATAAAAGTCTAACATAATTAGAGTTAGCATTGCTGGGCACTGCCCTTCTTAGGCAATCTGTTTTGGCTTGTGCGGACACCCTCCTAACTGTAGCTAACTCTATTCACCTGTGTATTGACAAATACCGAAAAGTAGTCAAATGGTCCATAAGCCACTGATCAGGACATCCATTCATTTAAATACCAACTATGCACTCACAATATGCCACAAGCTAAAGGCATCAAGGGCACCTGCTCTACAGAAGACAGCATTCTGGTGTGTATGGATGTGGGTGTATGTGTTTAGAGACAATAATGAGAAGCTGCTGAATGACAACACATTCCTAGACAGCTGAGTTAATGGGATTCTATACTAACATACTGTTAGATCTGACTCATAAACACTTGGTGGTCAAATGCAAAAACTGAAAATTGACAAATAGTCCCACATACAATAATAAGACTTGCACACACGGCTGCTAAGGTAAATCAAGCAGTCATGAGAAGTGTGGAATGTACTGCACACTTAAACCCATTTTTAGACAGCTGGCTCTGAGACCTCACCTCCTGCTTCTACAGTTAGTGTTACTTACTTCAAATTAATACTCAATATCTAAAACATGCCAGACTATCCATATAGTAGTGTGGGGCAAGTATATAAAGCACAGTGGTTAATTACACAGCTTTATTTTTTTTTTAATTTTTTAACATAATTTATTGTCAAATTGGCTAACATATAGTGTGTAAGGTGTGCTCTTGGTTTTGGGGTAGATTCCCGTGGTTCACTGCTTACCTACAATGCCCAGTGCTCATCCCAACAACAAGTGCCCTCTTCAATGCCCATCACTCATTTTCCCCTCTCCCCCACCCCTACATTCACCCTCAGTTTGTTCTCTGTATTCAAGAGTCTCTTAACGGTTTGCCTCCCTCCCTCTCTGTTGTAACTTTTCCCCCCCTTCCCTTCCCCCATGGTCTTCTGTTAAGTTTCTCAAGATCTACATATGAATTGAGAACATACGATATCCGTCCTTCTCTGACTTATTTCACTCAGTATAGTACCTTCCAGTTCCATCCATGTTGCTGCAAATGGCATGATTTCATTCTTTCTCACTGCCAAGTAGTATTCCCTTGTATATATAAACCACATCTGCTTTACCCATTTATCAGCTGATGGATATTTAGGCTCTTTCCATACTTTGGCTATTGTTGAAAGTGCTGCTATAAACATTGGGGTACACGTGCCCCTATGAACCAGCACTCCTGTATCCCTTGGATAAATTCCTATTAGTGTTATTGCTGGGTCGTAGGGTAGTTGGTTCTATTTTTAATTTTTTGAAGAACCTCCACACTGTTTTCTAAAGTGGCTGCACCAGCTTGCATAATTACACAGCTTTAAAGATAACCTGGGTTCAGATCCTGACTGCCTCATGCCTTAGCTTAGACTTTTGAGACCCTTTTCCACATCTCTAAAATGAGAAAAATAGCTTACCTTACAACTTAGCACAAGAATTAAATTATATGTTTGAACATGCTTATTAGCACAGCATCTGCATATGGTAAAATTTGAATAAATAGTAATAAAGGATAGTTATGCGGGGTTTTTTGTTTCTCCTAACATCTGATTTGTGCGGTGTCTGGGTGGCTTAGTTGGTTAAGTGTCTGACTTGGGCTCGGGTCATGATCTCGTAGTTCATGAGTTTGAGCCCTGCATCAGGCTCTGTGCTGACAGCTCAGAGCCTGGAGCCTGCTTTGGATTCTGTGTCTCCCCCCCCCCCCACCCAAAAATAAACAAACATTTTTAAAAAAATTTAAAAATAAATAAAATCTGATTTGTGATCATTTCTAGAATGAAAAATGGGTAAAAAAAAAAAAAGGTATCTACACAGATTGGACAGCAATATAAAATGAGTGATCTTATTCGTCTTTTTAATTTTTTTTTTAACGTTTATTTATTTTTGAGACAGAGAGAGACAGAGCATGAACAGGGGAGGAGCAAAGAGAGAGGGAGACACAGAATCTGAAACAGGCTCCAGGCTCTGAGCTGTCAGCACAGAGCCCGACGCGGGGCTCGAACTCACGGACCGTGAGATCATGACCTGAGCCGAAGTCGGACGCTCAACCGACCAAGCCACCCAGGCGCCCCCTTATTCGTCTTTTTAAACCTGCATCTTCCAAGTTTTGATTCAGCTTTTGGATGAAAAGGCTACATGCCCTTCTTAGCTGTAAATAAGATGCAATAACTTACCTCCATTAAAATAAACCATGAATAGCTTTAAGAAGCATTTGGACCTTTGGTTAATTACCAAAGCCACCAAATACATACATAGATCATCATTAACTATATCAAAACCAAAATTAAGTGTCCAAGAGATACAAGACTTTGGAGTGTGTTTTGCAATTAATATACCTTGCAGGGGCCAACAGTGTTCAAAACTGGGTACTATTCAGGAGTCAAACTGATACTCTTTTATAGCCTAGATGGTAAACCAGAGGGTTGTAGTTGTAATAGTAGTATTTAAATTATTTGTATGATCTCTCATGCAGGTCACAGTTTATAAAGCACTGTTGCTTCTCTGTTCAATACCTCCCCCGATGACTTCCCATTTCACTCAGAATAAAATCCAAACTCCTGACCAAGGCATATAAGGCTCATTGTGATCCACGCCTTTCTATTCTTGTCTCTTACACCCCAGACGTTAGCTACACTCCCTGGCTTGAATTCCTGGGCCAGGCCTATGTACATTCCCCACACTGTCTAAGGAGAGCTTTCAGCTCAAATCCCTGTGGCTCTCTCCCTCATTTTACCCACACTTCTACTCAAATGACACCATATGAATAGGGCCTTCCCAGACCACTGTTTCCAAAATAGCACCTCTCCCCTACTTTCATCTCCTTATCTTGCTTCATTGCTCTTCCAGTACTTATCACCATAAACTGACATGTTTATCTGCTCCTTTCTGTTAAAATAAGTCCTATGAAAACAAGGACTTCACTGGTTTCACTCATTCATTGCTGTATACCCAGAAACTCTTAATTTCAGCTCAGGTCATGATCCCGGGGTTGTGGGATCGAGCCCCACATTGGGCTCTGCAGTGAGAATAGAGCCTGCTTAAGATTCTCTCTCTCTCTCCCCGCTCTGCCCTTTTTCCCTCACTTACGCTCTCTAAAATTAAAAAAAAAAAAAAAAAATTAATACAAGATCATTTCTCATAGAGGAATCAGGTCTCCATGAAGGAGCAGGAAATACACAAGAGGAGCCTGGGACATGTTAGTTACTTCAGAAAGCAAAGATGAATGAATGGGTTCATACAAAAAAAGACACAGGAGCCAATCTGAGTAGGCTTCCACAGGCCAAAGATGATACAATTGGGGCATAAAAAGGGAAAATGACTACAATGAATTGGCACACAAATTGAACCTTTGCGTATATATTTAGTAGTAATATAAGTATATATAATTAATAGAAGTAAAACATTAAAATCTATGAAAATTATGGTACTAAAAAAGAAAATTTAGTAGTCACCTTAGAGCCTGTGAGAGCAACACCACAATACCCTCAAAACTGGTAAATGAAGGGAACGGCGCATTTATCCTGTCTCTTCTATATAGCCTGTATTTGAGGGTAACCAAATAGGTGGCAAGGAAAAGTTCTTTATAGAAGATTCACATAAACGTACTAAATGTAGGAAGAAAAATTGAAAATTACCATTTTGTAATCCTTATGAAATAATGGATCTAGGCAACAAACATCAATGGCCATTAAAATCACAAGTGAAAGGGTGAGGGAGAACTTCATAATGGATACACTGGAAAACACTCATCTATTGCTAAAAATAGGACAACCAGACATCAATCTGTCTCATGACATAATGCAATAGGAAATACAAAGTTCCATCTATAAAAATCTGATTTCCTTTCCCCTACTAGAAACAAAAAATCTGAATAACCAAGTTTCTAGAGCCACCAGCCTAAAGGAACAAGTTGAACAACATCACTAGGAAGCAGTAAGTCAAGCCCAGAACAAAGGACAAGTCAAATAACTGGTTTTCTCCAACAGATTAAAGGGCATAAGGCAGGGTGAGGTGAGAAGCAGAGAATATTAAATAGTGAGACACTCACAAGACATCGTCAAATATATGGACCTTCTCTGGACCCTGATTCAAATAAACCAACTTTTAAAAATGATATATTGGCAATCAGAAAAATTATACACTGGACATAATTAAGGAATCACTGTTAATTCTGTCAGGTATCATACTGGACTATAGTAGACAGTCTAACCAACATGTCCCAGGCTCATCTTGTTTGTGTACAGTAGACAAGAGTAGATAGGAAAAAATATCCTCAGTTAGACACACATACCAAAGTTTGAGTGATTTGAGATTTCCTTTAAAATATTCCCTAAGAGTAAGGTGGGGGGGGGGGCAGATAGAGGAAACAAGGCTAGCGAAGTATTAATCACTGTTGAAACAGGAGATTCATTATACTACAGCCTATTTGTATATGCTTGAACATTTTCATAATTTTAAAAAGATGAGTAATAAGGAAAAGTTCCTATTCTGAAGAACTGGCCTGTCTACTGTGCTTTGCTTTTCCCCTCTTATTTGCCAAAACATCCAAAACGTATGTGTTAACTGCAGACGACCACCTTAATCCATGTTTCTGACTTAAAAACAACACATTCTCCTTTACAGAGCCTCAGAGCTCTCTTACTGCACTGTTCCCATCTACACGTGTTCATTTTGTCCCCTGCAGTTCAATAAGTAAACTTTCCTGTTGAAGGCAGCTAGGAGGAGGAAGAACATTCACAGAGAGTAAGTACATGGGCAATGACTTCAAAAGCTGACATGCAGTGTCCTTCCTTGAAATAATCCTTGGAAAACTACAGCGATACCACCATGGGCAGTCCCTCCTTGGGAGCACAGTTACTTCTCTACTTGCCCCAAACCTGGCCCCTCCCCCTACCACAGATAAATGCCAGTCGCTCCAGGAAGATCCCACAGTAGAGGTCCCCACCCTTCTCACACTCTAAGCTTTTAAAATCCGGATGATGCTGTGCTGTTGTTATTTATATATGTATCACCTCCAAAGAGTCAGGAACCCCTGTGGTGGCCAACTGAGTATTACCCATCACGTTACATGCTTTGTACAAGACTCCAGATAAATTTATTGACAGGGAACCGAAAAAACACTTCTCAAAACAAAAACAAATAAGGCCACAGAAATGACTGATACATAAATAACCAGGAGTTAACTAAAAAATTTTAATTTGAAACCCAGCCTGAAAGGGGTTAGGGGCCACCACCTAAATAGTTTGGGAGGTCAAGTGAGCAGGAAATCCTAGGAAAGTCCCTATAATTTACCTGTTGCTATGCACAAAGCTGGACCCCTACTTACTGAGCAACTCTAATTTACCATATAAACATGGCAAAATTCTGATTAAAGTGTGACGGATTAAGGTATAATTAACCAACATGGAATACTGCTGGGTTCCCAAGATGGTGATACAACTGTAGAACTATCTTGTTTTGATTCGCACAACTTTTTTTGCATGGACTGCTTCTTTAACATTAAACTAGAATGAACTTAACAGCACTGATCACTTGTGCATTATACTGTGATGTATATATATTCTCTAATCCACACTTTTTTTTTCATGTTTATTTATTTTTGGGAGACAGAGACAGAGGGCCAGTAGGGGAGGGGCAGAGAGAGAGGGAGACACAGAATCAGAAGCAGCTCCAGGCTCTGAGCTAATCAGCACAGAGCCTGATATGGGGCTCGAACTCACGAACTGCAAGATTATGACCCGGGCCGAAGTTGGATGCTTAACCGACTGAGCCAGCCAGGCTCTCCAAAACATTTTTTTCCTTAATTCAAGTGTAGTTAACATGCAGTGTTATATCAGGTGTACAAGATAGCAATTCAACAATTTCATGTATTACTCACTGCTCATCAAGTGTACTCTTAATCCCCTTCGCCTAATTACCCCCATCCCCCCACCAACCTCCTCTCTGGTAACCACCAGTTTGTATAGTTAAGGGTCTGGTTTTTGGTTTTTCTCTCCTTTCCCCTTTGTTCAATTGTTTTGTTTCTTAAATTCCACATATGGGTAAAATCATATGGTATTTGTCTTTCTCTGACTGGCTTAAGCATTTTGCTTTAGCATTATACTCTCTAGCTCCATCCATATCGTTGCAAGTGGCAAGATTTCATTCTTTTTTATGGCTGAATAATATTCCATTGTACATATATACCAGATCTTTATCCATTCATCTATCAATGGAAACTTGTGCTGCTTCCATAATTTGGCTATTGTAAACAACACTGCAATAAACAGGGGTGCATCTATTCCTTCGAATCAGTGTTTTTGTATTCTTACTACAAACACTTTATCCATTCCCACCTTCTTGAATCCTATGGTAAATACTTTTATACATCTTTCGAGTCACAGAAAAGGCTATCCCTGAGATCCTATAATGAGTGTGTCAGTCAGGATACAAGGCAAGTGTCTTGACTCCAAATTCTCTTTGTATTTACCTGTCCTTTCATCTTTAAAAAATTTTTGTTAATGTTTATTTATTTGAGAGAGAGAGTGAGTGAGAGAGAGTGAGTGAGAGAGAGAGAGAGCATGAGCAGGGGAGTGGCAGTGAGAGAGGTAGACATAGAATCCGAAGCAGGCTCCAGGCTCTGAGCTATCAGCACTTGGGGCTTGAACTCATGAACCATGAGATCACAACCTGAGCCAGTCGGACGCTTAACTGACTGAGCCACCTAGGCACCCCTATCTGTCCTTTCATCTTACATACAGATGAAGTATTACAAAAATGTACAACATAACGTTAATAAATTAATAAGTATCTAGAAATAAATGTTCACCAAGTCACTTTTTACAAAATATTGATTTTTAAAATTCTGATCAAATAGGCAAAAGGCAATCTCTAAGACTATGGAGTTAAATAAATGTGAAAAGAATACCCCTGAATGTCCCCTAGCCCTAAAAAACACACAAAATGAAAACTGGTCCATATCTCTGTTTCACTTGGTTTGGAAAAGATTTTTACTACTCATTACTGAAAACCCAAGTTCCTTTTCTATTAAATATCAGAAATGCACTGCATAGAGAGCCAGGCTATGAAAACTGTATACTCCTCTCCAGTTTGAACTAGTATCTCAAACACATGCATCCGTCTGAGTGATCACGTGCTTCTCCATCCACTCATCCTTCATTCTAAGTAAATTATACAATGAGTACTTAATGAAATGGGCTTAGTAAAAGTGATGTTTAGAAATAATTTCACTTTTGTGTCCTTCTAAAACAGGCTGTTAATCCTTGAGAATTTCTTTTATACTAAACATGGAAATGTCAAATTATGAATGCTTATGAAATATTCTCTAATGGTAAAATTCATCCTATATTTGAGTAACAAAGCAAGAGACACGTACTTCTAGGAGAGGGCTCTGCTTTAAGTAGCTGATTTTTAGAAAAGTAATTTTACAAGAACTTGCTTTAAAGTATGAGATCTTATTTAAAAAAACAAAACAAAACAACAGAGCTCTGTGTTAATTTTGCAAAGAGGAACCTCATGGTAAATTTCAAACACTTCTTGAAAGAATCATACTACTTGTGGTAAGTTGTACTGTGGTAATTCCAGAGTAGCATACAGTCAACATGGACTTTCAAGACTAAAATAAAATAACTAAAGTAAGACAACTAAGTACAATAGAATATTTCAAGCTAAATCCTTTCTGAAACAAAGGCGGGGCATATAGGAACATCACTCAAACAGTTCCAGGATTCACTTAAAAGAGTGGGAAGTATTTTAACTGAACACAGCTAAATTAACTCTTAGGAGTTAAGAATGTATCACGGATCAGAGCTCTGGGACTTCCTTCAGCACACACACTAGTAACTTCACTTCTGCAGAAAAAAGTTTGCTCTTTGAATACATATTTGTTCTTTGCCCCAGTTGAATATTGGCCTCAGTAGCAGTTTTCAAATGTCTCTTGTTGATTAAAAGAAACGTGGTTTGCTCAGGACTAAAGCAAGATGTCATGAATGGGAGTATTCTTAAAAATGGTTTTCTTCCTTAGATGCCTGGGGGGGAGGGGGGGGGCCTCAGTCAGTTAAGCATCTGACTCTTGGTTTCCGCTTAGGTCATGGCCTCATGGTTCGTGGGTTGAAGCCCCATGTCAGGCTCTGCACTGACAGTGTAGAGCCTGCTTGGGATTCTCTCTCTTCTCTTTCTCTCTCTCCTCTCTTTTTTCCTCTCTCTGACCCTCCCTGCTTTCCTCTCTCTCTCTCTCAAAATAAACTTAAACAAAAAAAAATTTTTTTTTAACGTTTTTTTTTTCTAGAGGCGCCTGGGTTGCTCAGTTGGTTGAGTGTCAACTCTTGATTTCAGCTCAGGTCATGATCTCACAGCTCCTGAGCTCAAGCCCTGCATCTCCCTCTCTGTCTCCCTCTCTCTCTCTCTCTCTCTCTGCCCCTCCCTGTTCATGCTCTCTCCCTCTCTCTCTCAAAAATAAACAGTGAAAAAAAATGTTTTTCTTCTACTTGTGACTAAATGAATATCAAATTCTAACTCAGCTTAGTAATATTACAAATAAAGTTGAGTTTTAAAAATTAAGGTCCATGTCTTTTTGTTTCAATTTTCTGCATGAACACAGCTTCGCAAAACTTAATATTTTATATAAATAATTCCATGCAAAATACACCTTTAACAATGTCTTTTAAATTCATCATGAAAGTAAACACACATTTCAAAGCTGAAATTGTTGGATCAACACACTCTTTACTGAGTCAGCAGGGTGCCACTGTCGCATTTCTCCAAAGGACAGGCTGGTTTGTAACTATTTCAGCAGAAATACTCATGTCACAGCCTTTAGGTCTTATTTCTATTGGGCGCCTGTATGTCCCCCCCATTGTGTTCAGATCTGCCCAGCTTTACTTTGTATTAAGGTACCGGGGCCAGTTGTCCCTGGAAGTCACGTAAAACGAGTGACGGTAAAGAAACTCCTTGTCTTCCCTCTCCTAGCCAGACGTACTGGACTCAGGACTGACACTGAGCATTAAGTGTCAGTTCTTCATCTTTATCAACTCTGAAGAAATGATCCCTGACCTACCCACCTTAGAAGGCAATGTCTCATATGGGGCGCCTGGGTGGCTCAGTCGGTTAAGTGGCCGACTTCAGCTCAGGTCATGATCTCACAGTCCGTGAGCTCGAGCCCCGCGTCGGGCTCTGTGCTGACAGCTCAGAGCCTGGAGCCTGCTTCGCATTCTGTGTCTCCCTCTCTCTCTCTGCCCCTTCCCTGCTCATGCTCTGTCTCTCCCTGTCTCAAAAATAAATAAAAACATTAACAAAAAGTTACCAAAAAAAGAAGGCGATGTCTCATAAAGAACAAGTAAATAATGGGTTTCTCTGGCCACAAAAAGACCACACAATGTTCTGTACCAGAGTAAAACAAGCCAAGGAGATTCTGAGGGACTCAGGTAAGGCAGCAGTCTGAGTCAAAACATGAAGATTGTTAACTTGTACCAAAAGCGGATGCCAATTTACACTGCC
Source organism: Panthera uncia (assembly GCF_023721935.1). Lineage (NCBI taxonomy): Eukaryota > Metazoa > Chordata > Mammalia > Carnivora > Felidae > Panthera > Panthera uncia. Next base: position 9,008,560 of record NW_026057584.1, read on the forward strand.
ATCAACAGTGTACCAGCTCACTGACAGCAGGCTCTAGTAATCCTGCTGATTTCTTCTGTCAGATTGAAATGCTATTTTCTTGACCTCCTCCTCTCCCTTCCCCTCTCATCAGTGCAATTCTTTTTATTTGAATTGCTGATAACTGATAACAATGAACACATTTGCATGCCTACTGTCCACGTGTACTTTCTTAGTAAAACTGTACATCTCTACTGCCCGTCAGTCTACTGGGTATGGAGTATGTCTTTTTCCTACTGATTTGTAGGATATTGTATAATTATGAATATTATCCCTTTGGCTGTTATTTTTTTGCAAATATGTTATCCTACTTTGTCATTTTCATTTTAACTTTTTAAATTTAATGCACAAATCATTTTCTTACAGCTTTATCGACAACCTTTCTCTTTATGAATTCCAGAGCTTCTACCAGACTTATAACTGCATGCTGAATACGAATGTAAGATTCCATATTTACAGGTATCAGACATTAAACAATGAATATCCTTTTCTGAAATAATGTTCTATGAGAATCTAATCTAACAAACCTCACTACATTATCCAGTTTGACAAGGCATGTTAACTTTTACATTAGCACTGCTTAGCAGTGGGGAAAAGGTCAAGAAATCTACTATAACATGAATTCATGACCTTTCTCCAGTTAATCACCAACTAATTTAGTTGGGAGGGAGGGCGCACAGAATGCATTCTTTATACATAACTATACTAAAACGCATGTTAAGTACAATGTTAAATGAACACGAAAGTTGGTATTTTTCAAAATTATAGATGTATGACTTGAGAATATTTTAAGATGAATCTATAGACATGCCTTTTAGACATGGATTCCAACATGATGTGATGAACTTCCTTTTCCTACACTTTATCCCAGTCTAAGCAAGCCCGAGGCAAATACCAGGATTAGAAGGAAATTGATAATATGCCATCAAACCGCAGTAGCAATTTCAGTGAGCACCAGGCAGGAATATTTTGTAGTAGACATGTATCCTCGTGTCCTAGGGACTGACGCATCCAGGACTAGAGTAAAAGGAAAGTGAGAGATTCCTGTAGAAGAAACTCAAAGCTTTTTGAGCAGCCTAACCAGACATGTTGCTATGTAAATTACCATCACCACACTAGCCTGTGAGCTGTATGTGTGCAAAAGCCATAGATCCACGTCCAATCTGCACTACATTAAGCACAGGTGGCAATCAAATTCCTATGAAATTTATCCGGTTTTGGTTTTGTTACAGAGAACTGTGGGGGAGGTGACTCAGAGGACCCCCTCAGGTATTCTCCAGCATTCCAGCCTGTCACTGTCCTTAATAGTGCAGTGTTTCACAAATCAGAGGAACATATGGGAAGGAGAAGAAAAAAGAAGAGAGAGACAGGGAAGCAAACCATAAGAGACTCTTAATGATAGAGAACTGAGAGTGGACGGAAGGAGGTGGGAGGGGGATGGGCTAAACGGGTGATGCGTACTAAGGAGGGCAATTGTTCTGCTGAGCACTGGGTGTTATATGGAAGTGATGAATCACTAAATTCTATACCTGAAACCAGTATTGCACTGTATGTTAACTAGAATTTAAATAAAAATTTGAAACAAAATTTCACCCACAAAAAATGTAGTGTTTCAGACTGAACCCTGTATTCCACATGTGCTCTGACTGGCTAAGATCACCCAGCCATGTATTTCATAAACATAATCTTGGACTCCATGAAGAGCTTTGATAGTAACATACATGGCTGTTTTCTATTAAGCAATTTAATTGACCTAGGTCTTCTCCACATGTTCCCCATCTTATTACTTCTCCCTACCAGATTCCTGTCAACTACAAACCTGATCAGTAAGTCACACAGGTCTTTCTTTACTTATTAAAAGTACGTATACTGAAGCTTTCCAATTAAAGCAGGCCACCAAACTGCATTATAAGTTTAAACAACCACCAGGCCATCAGGCCACCTAACTGTATTACCACTAGTGGTGATGGCTTACAGATTTCTCTGACCTTATAACACACATATATTCACACGTTAAAAACGTATCACACACACAGTATGAGCGAACAGTACTTATCCTTAAGAACTAAGATTGCAATGATATTCTCTCTTCTATTTCATTCCATCCTAGTCCCTTGCTCCCTTCCTCCCTTTAAAATGCTACTCAGAGCCCTCTGAGCTGATGTCACAAACAAATGACAGGATGGAACCTGCAGTCTGTAAAACAGACTTCTAATCAATTAGGGTCACTCTTTTACTAATGACAGCTAACTTATTTACAATGTTGAACTCCTCAAATTATCATAATATGGCAAAAAGATTTCATGACTTGGTTTAAGACTTGAAATTACAATTACATATTACAAAGCCTTATCTAGAAACATCTGTAATACATGACTGATTCCATGAATATGTTAAAGGCCTTTTATCAATATGATCTGTTATCTTTAATTTTATCTACATTGATTCATATACAGATAGTCTTTTTTTTTTAATGTTAGCCTGCTTTGTTTTTTTTTTAACGTTTACTTATTGAGAGAGAGAGAGAGAGAGAGAAAGAAGGTGTGCTAGTGGGGGAGGAGCAGAGAGAGAGAGACAGAGAATCCTAAGCAGGCTCCGCACTCAGCACAGAGCCAGACGCAGGGCTAGATCTCAAGAACCAGGAGATCATGTACCTGAGCCTAAACCAAGAGTCAGACGCTTAACCAACTGAGCCACCCAGGCACCCCTCATTTACAGATAGTCTTAAGAAATTAGGAGTTACATTGTTACAGTTTGAGAATTCGTTCCAGAAAATGTGAACTGCACAACTATTTCTTCACAACCTAGCACTGTATTTCAATAATAGAGGTTAATCAATGTTCACGTTTTAAAATGTGACACCACTCGTCCTCAAGCATGAAATCACAAATCCATTTTTCTTCTAGTTAAATTTACTACTCCCTTTGCTGCAGGGTTGTGTAAATATAGTCCATCTGATCATGGGCAAACATCATGGCTTCACCCATATTTTAGTAAACGAGAAAAGCAAACAGCCAATCCTGCTCTTTTAAAAAGCTGGCAATTCCTTAAAAAGAATGTATAATTCAAACTGGAACTGTAAACAAGTGGGAGAATATGAAACAAAGTTCAAATATGAAGAAAAAAGCCTTTTAGAAAATTATTTTTGTGTCAAAGAAGAGAGATTTTTTAAAAAAAGTTTAAAAAATGCTGTGGTTCTAAAAAGGTATACCTGAGAGGGGTGAAATGTTCATTTTTCTCTTTTGAGAAAACAATTTCCTGTATTTCGAAAAAAACAATTTCCTTTTGAAAATTTACACCCTTCAAACTTCTATCTAAAGGATCAGATATAAACCTGGAAAATCACTTTCCTTCAGGGTCCAGCACTGCTATTTTTGTTCTGGCCAAATGCCCATGAAAGCACAAACATGCCACAAAACCAGCCTGAGCCGAAGCACCATAGTTGGGGGTTTGAAGGTTTATTTCCTTTTTAAACCACCGTATAGTGGTATTTAGTGTAAACAGGCTTTTTCCAGCACAAGTATTTGGAGCCACAGAATATATAGTTCCATGGCCCTTCAGAGGATGGTGTAGAACATTTTATACTCAAGGAGGAACTCTCCGAACCAGTCAGCAGATCCCTTCCAGCCCTCCATATCAACATACTAAGTGGCTGGCACGCAGATGTCTGGTCCTGGGTTGGGAGAAAAATTCTAGGTGAGATAATGAAGCTAAAAAACAATTCATTTCAGAGGAAGTAACTGGAGGTCATTTGTCAACTGACTGGCACGATGAACTAGAAAAACTCTTGGGAAAAAGCTCCTGATCCTAGAGCCCAGACTCAGCTCATGGACCAAAAGATGTAGTCATGCCTCCTCCTGTGGTGCACATTCACTAGTTGTTGTTCCAGGACTCCGTTTACCACTGGGGAGCCACGGCACACCCACATGGGATGACCAAAACCTATGGAGGACTAACAGACACCATCAGACCCTGTATGAAAAACCCAGATACGTGACATGAGCAGCAAGTTCAGAGGACAGACACAGCACCCTGTGCTGAAGACCTCAGACTTCAACTGAGGGGATGTTTCTTGAGCTGTGTTCTGTAGACAGGATAAAATTGGGTAAGAGTCAGAAAATGTATTACAATATACTGGAAGGCTTTATGCAGCAATCTGAATTATGGTAAGAAAACAAAAATTATTTTGTAATTTCATCAAGCTCTGGCAGGAAATAAAGTATCAAGTGAAGAGGAAGGCAGAAGGTAAAAAAACTCACGGTAAACCCAAGTGCTGTTTACAGAGTAATCACATGCCTTCTTTTATTGCCCAAAGAACATTCCACACTTGATGGAGTGGTGCTTTCCAGGTGAGTGTTGACATCACAATACAGTCACAATGGAAAACTGCTTTTTAATCTGAAAGCTGTATCTAAAATACACAACAAAAACATCTTATATCCAAGGGAGTACAAAAAGTTGTTTTAGGTAGAGATCCCACGCATCCAGGAAGAGCTATGATGGATGCAATTACTTAACACTGAAAACATATTTTCTTCTACAAAAGTTCTGAATATGGGATTCCATGTTTCCTTTGCTATTTCAGCAGAAGAATCTACTAACTCAAGTGAATGTGGGGACTAAAGTATTCGTTTAAGTGCTATACAATCTGCAAAAAAATCCATACGGAGATTATCCCTTCTGTGCAAGCTTCAAAAGCTACTTTCTTGGTTTTTTTGTTTGTTTGTTTGTTTTTAATGTTTATTTGAGAGAGATTCCCGTGCATGCAAGAGGGGCAGAGGGAGAGGGTGGAGGCGGGAGGAGGGGCGGGAGAGGGGGACAGAGAGAGAGAGAATATCCCAAGCAGGCTCCTCACTTGTAGCGCAGTGCCTGACATGGGGCTCGATCCCACGAACCGTGAGATCATGATCTGAGCCGAAATCAAGAGTTGGACGTTTAACCAACTGAGCCACCAGATACCCTAACATTCCCGGTTTTTAACTTTATCTCCCAAATGCTTGGATTATTGCTAACCATATCGCCAATCTGTCGAAATTTTAGTGGTTCAAACAGGAAGTTAATGTTAATGAAAACTGGGCTTTCCACAGGTGTCCCTGGGAGTAGGAGGTTGCACAGGGTGAGCCTGTTCCGGTGGGTGCTTGACGATGCAGGCTTTTTAATTTTTCCAGACTAAAATGACATTAGTCATGAGTCGGACAGTGGCTTCTAAACCTAACTCTAAGGTCCAAGGAAGGCAGGTGAGGGGCCATCTCTTCTCCAGCCCAAACACCTCATTCCTATCAGCTTTTTATACTGAACTTCAGTGTCAGAAATTTAACAAAAATTTTTAAACTACTACTTTATAATAAACATGTCTGCACGTTGAACACAGAACTATTTTCTGAGGAAAAACACTGACCTAGCCTCCAAGTCAATTTATATAACTAGATTTGAAATCAAGTCCCGGTTAAGCTTTCTTTTTTTCACTTTTACTTAAAAAAATGTTTTAACGTTTATTTATTTTTGAGAGAGAGCGACAGGGTGCGAGAGGGGCAGAGAGTGGGGGGTGGCACAGAATCTGAAGTGGACTCCAGGCTCTGAGCTGTCAGCACAGAGCCCAACGCAGGGCCTGAACTTGTGAACCAGGAGATCATGACCTGAGCCAAAGTCGGAAGCTTAACTGACTAAGCCACCCAGGTGCCCGTAAGCTCTTTTAATTTTCAAAGGCTGATACTGGTACTGCTGGCCAGCTTAGCCAACTGTTAAGGCAGAGTGGTTACTAGAAAGTTACAACCTTGGACTTCTCTGCTACCCAATTTTAATAAAAAGTTCAGTGGTATGAACGATTACAGAGGGCTGCTCCCAAAGCTCCAGAGCATCAGAAAAATAATGATTTAACTGAACTGTACTCTGGCCTAATATTATTCTTTATGTTTTTATACTAAGATACGTTAAACTTGAACTTGGGTTTTACAGACACTGTAGAGAATTGAGAGAAATGTAGTATGGACTCAGAGCCTGCTAATAAAGGATCCACAGGGTCTCCATTCCTGGAAAGATTACACTTGTCCTAAGCAGCTGGTTTGTTTTTTATCTCAGGAACAGTCTTGCAATTGATCTTGTTTTCTTCTTTGTTCTGGCCACTAAAACTTAAGAGCCACAGGTCTGGTGCCTAAGTATGTAGTGTAAAAGACACGCGTTTATTTGTGTACTTACCCTGCCCCAAGAATCATTCTATTTGCCTTTCTTTATTTTTCCTTGGCTCCTTATGTAAATCTTTGGGTGATGGTGGAGGAGGGGGAAGGGACACGAGGGGAAAGAAAAGAGAAGAAAACACACCCCTAACTTTTTCCATTTCCCTAAATTAGAAGGCAAGGAACATGAAAGAACAGCTAATTTTAGCACGAGGGTGTGGCTTTTAACCTTACCAACAGGATAAATTGGGTAAATACTGCAAGATCTAGTGTGCCGATTTTCTTGTTCAAGTGAAAATAGGTAAGGCTGCTAAGGGGACATCCTGTCTGGGAGAGATGACTAAGTCAAACAGGTAAAGTGTATCAAGGCAATCAACGGGTATGGGGTACGTTAAAATAAGGTACTCGTATCATTTTTCTTCAGAGTCAAATAATTCCTATCAGTGGTAACAATGGCCCAGGCGTCCCTGTAATTCGAGAGGTGGTCGGAACAAGCTCATCTCTCAAACAGCACCTTCTCCGGTGTGCAACGCCTATTTAGGCCCTGTCATTCTCCTTTCTGGTAAGTAAGGATGAATAAAAATATTTCCAAGTTTATTCGACATATTTTTCAAGTCTCTATTATGTTTGAGGCATCGTAGACGTTAAGGTCTAAATGGCTGCCTTTCTAGAAAAATACTTTTTAAAACCACTTATACAAAATGTATTCTATTCAACTAGTGTATAAAATACCACTCATAAATTTAAATGGGTGAGCTGTACTTTCAAACTTTTATACTCTATTCCACTCTCTTCTCACATAAATTAGTAAAAGCAGTAAGATTACAACTTGCGGGGAGGGGACAAAGGGCACAAGGTAAAAATGTAAACAAACTGCAAATAAGGAGAGAAAGCAAAACGCCACCTAGTCAAATACTGGTGTTTTAGACTAAAGCAGATTAACAAAGCCGAACATTCCACCCTTGGGGAGCAAACATTCCAGTCCCTCCTTGTGTATTTCTGGGACTGCTGAGTGTCAGTGCAGTAGCTTTTAGTCAGGGCTGGAATTCCTTTGGGATTCTGTGATCCAGTCCTTTATAGACTCCTCTGGGCCCTGAGGATATCTAAGGGCAGAGGAGCTACAAAGGAGCCTGCTTTTCAGACTAAAATGTGAGGACAAAATGAGAACAGGAAGGGGTATGTGGCCTCCGGGCAGACAAATAACCAAGCAGTTCATCTGAACTTATTCTTGGTCACCTGAACAAAGCAGACAGGAGGAGAAGAGCCCTAACAATCCTCACGGCTGGGAGGGTCACAGGGTCACTCTGAAGATGCCCCCCCCATCTCCTTCTGGCAACTGCTCCCCCTCTCCGCCCCCACCATTAACACGGCTCCAAGGGGAGGTGCTCCAAGTGCTGGAAGAACCATACTCCCCCTGGCCCTAGCAAAGTAACGTAGAGGGGCAGGCAGACCTCTCAGTGAAAATCTCAACTGCAGGGCTGAAGCTCCGTGAAAGGACTTTTACAAAGTGCAGGTGGCCAGGCTCTCAGGTGGAGAAGGCTGGTCTGCGCAGAGGATGTGGTGAGCAAGCAGAGCAGAGAAACGCAGCAGCAAATGGAGACTCATAATAAAGTCTGCGTTCCTGGTTCTGACTGCTGAAGGCCCGGGTGCGTTACTGCCTTTTCCCATACTCCTGAAATAAGCTTTCACAGAATCCCTGCCTTGTTGGAAGAAACAAGAGAGTTCCAAGTAGCACAGGGGCTACCTCCTAGGTATCGCTGCTCCAGTCCTGTGCCCCAAAAAGGCAGCTCTAACAGAGGGAGGGCTCAGACATTTCTCCTCTTAACTGGACCGGAACCCACCTAGTGAAGACTGAGAGTGGCACTTTTATTCCTGTATGTACCCTACACACCTCCATTCAGAGCTGAATATCTGAAATGCGTCATTAAATGACAGTGGAAGAAACATGAAAAAATGTGAAAATAGGTCTGTTTATTATCACAAATTGAGAATAAAGCTCAACATTATACAAGCAAATGTAAATGAAATGCAGTTTTTTTTCCCAGCCATCCTAAACTGAACTCTCAGGATGATCTTGCAAAACTCCTGATCTTTCCCTTCAGGTACTGATGCTCTAAAACTTGGAAGAAATACGGACAGGTATAAAGACTACAAAATTACATAAATTAAAGTGTATGAATAGTGGTATATCATCCCCCTAAACTGTTATATGGCACCCAAGAACAACCATTTAAAAACTAGGACTCCACACCTTCTCTTCTTATTGAGCAGTTCCTGAGAACTGGAGGGAGAACAGATGAGGGAATCTGGGTGAAAACAAGGTGTTTACATTTCGAGTGTCTCAGTGTCTGACCTGAGGCAAAGCAGAACATTTTAGAGTTAGAACATCACAGCTCTCATTCAAAGAGAAGCCAAGCCAATCCAGTGAAAAGTCCTCTGGGTTCCAGAGGGACTACGTAGCTGCTATGCTCCAGAACTAGTGCTTCGAAATCAAGCTATTTAAGGATCTGATGGACAGCCTTGTACTCTAAGCACCAAAAATGGGGGGGGGGGGGTCAAGAAACAACTACTTTTGCAACTGCTATATGTTAGATGACATAATTTATCATCCAAACCAGGACAATTTGGGGAATGAAGGGGGATGCAATGAATAATTATGTGGGGACCAGAGGCATAAACCTGGACTTTCCCTGGCGAACAGGACATTTGGTCACCAATACTAAATTGTGGCTACCGTGCCTCCCCTATGACCACCCAACTTTTCTATTTCATTTCCCCCGATTAAGGAAAGCACCCTCCACTTACAGCAGGGCTTAGCAGAGTCACCTGCACATAAATAATTTATTAGTGGTGATAAAAATATGTCTCCCTTGGCAATATTTGGTATTTCAAATCGGTAAACATCAAAGTTCACTAGGTTGATGAAGGAATATGCCCATGTCACAGAGTAACTGTAACTCTCCACTTCCCACCAAATACTCTTTGCTCCAGGCCAGATGGTCAACAAGTTGCCAGTTCCCTTATAAGCTGAAATATTAGTCTGATTCACCCCACCATGCTGTCATTGCTGAAGGGATCACAACAGGCTGATCTAACTGATCTAATTTCCGCAAGAGCCCAGCTCCCCATCTCCATACCCCTGCCCAAACCTCTGAGCTATTTTACCCTGGCTTATGTACCCTTGTATTGGAAAATTACAAGAAATACATTTCATGTTTGCCCCTACGGAACAAGGGCCATCTTCACATCATCTTCACAAGGTAGGATACTAAAGGAAAATCAACAGTGAGAGGTGCGTTTGTGCACACACATGAGTTTTAAATAAAGGTTGGGTGTAATGTGTCTCCTAACATCCAAGCACGTGATCTTAGGAATGACTTTGATAAACCTGAAACCATAAACCTTCTGAGCTCCCTGCTAAGAGATGACTTCACTAGGCTTCCAGCTGTCTCTACTTTGACCACTAGGAGGATATCCTCAGCACTAATTTCACCTTCTTTAGGTTTATGGTGCTGCATCAGATAGGGTATTCCAATAAATCAGTGCAACATCAACTGGAAGAATCTAATTTTGAATATCTTTAACAATTCAATGATTCAGAGAAGCAAACTCCATTTTCTTCCTTCACCCAATAGCTAATTTAAAATAACAGCTTTACTGACAATAATTTACATACCACACAATTCGCTTGAAGTATACAATTCAATAGTTTCAATAGTTCAGAGTTGTGCAGCCATCACTACAACCAATAAAATACCTGGATTTTTTTGTTTGTTTTGAGACGCTGGAGATCACTTGCCGTGAGGATGAAAAACAAATGCGTGTTATTTTATCTTCTGGCTTACATGAAAGGAATATCTTAAGAATCTGGATATATGCTGGACCAAAATATTTCACAGAAAAGCCAAATGGGCAGCATATGAAATTGCCTTACTCTCCCTCTCAATGCATCCCTACTAACATAAGCATTACCACTTAAAAAAAAAATCTCAATTAACATCCCCCTCATTGTTTATTTGTATTTCTTTTATTTAGCCACTACCTGAATTGGCTATTTATTTATCCAGTGTTTGAGTCTTTGACATGTTTGAAAAACAGCATGTTTCAAGGGTTAAGAGGATAAGCTCTTACCAGACCCAAGTTGGAACCCCAGTTCTGCCATTTAGAAGAGAGGTATATACCTCTTGGGCAAAACACTTACCTGATTATAAAATGATAGCATGACTTAAAATTTTAACATGATTAAACATCCAAGGTAGCATTTACTAATAAACAGCAGTTGCCAGTTTGAACAAGCTTTTGCTATACTGAGCTAAATATTAACCCTTTGTCTATGATCATGCAAACTTTTTTTCACACATTTATCTTTTTTTGTTTGTTTGTTTGCTTTTTTGCCTTTTGATCACTTGATAGCAATGGAAATAAGCCTACTTCCTCACCCAAAGGTCTATAAATATTCACATAAACGTTCTTCTAATTTATGTTTTTAAACTCATTCTTCCATCCAATTAATTTTCTGAATTGATTTTCCCAAAGAATAACCAATTACCGAAAAATCTTCTGCTAAATAATCCTTCCTCTTTCCCCACTGATGTGTGATCTCACTCACCTAGTAGGTACATATATACCTTTCACTAAGCTCCCTAGGTTAACTTTTTAAATATGACTTTACTCTCTGGCCAACAGTAAGCTTACTTGGGCAATTTTCTTGCTTCCTAACATTCATTCAGTCTTCACATTCAAAAACATGGTAACTCTCCATTCTTACATCTTCTTTCCACTCAATTAAGTTTGTAGTTTTCTTCATAGAGATCCTGCCCATCTTAGGCATTTCATTGTTTGTTGTATGAGATTTTTCTCCTAATATATAATATACACAAGCAGGGGAGGGGCAGAAGGAGAGAGAATCCTAAGCAAATCCTAAGCAATCCATGCCCAGTGTGGAGCCCGATACTGGGCTCAATCCCACAACCATGAGATCATGACTTGAGCCAAGATCAAGAGTCGGATGCTTAAGCGACTGAGCCACCCAGGAGCCCCCTAATATTTTTACAACTGGATACTGCAGGAAAGAAAAAACAAATGCTACCAATTTTAAATACCTTTATGTGGTATATGGCTACCTTACCAAACTTAGTTTTTCAGTTGATTCTGGTTTTCCTAGGTTTAAGACTGTAACATCTGCACGTATTGCTATTTTCTGCCGGTTTTTCCTAACAGTTATACATTCTACTTGATGTTTTCTAGCATCAGCCAGGTTGATACTGAGCATCAGAAGTGTTACTGGACATGCCTATTTCACCTTCTTATTTCAAGGGGAATTCTACCACAGTTTTCCCATTGGCAGGTTGTTTGCTGTTGGTTTAAGACAGATACTCTTTAATCTCCTACCAGCTTTTGAAGAGCTCATAAGCAAGAACTGGTAAATTAGCACTGTTATCTTGGCGCATACTGAGATGACACGGCACAAGGGTGCCATATACACTGGTGCTGGACCCCAACGTACCCCGAGGGTTTGAAACCCCAGGCTGTGTGACTTACTACCCATTTATCCTCGGGCAGATTATTTTACCTCTTGGTCTAAATTCCTTCATCTGTAAAATGAGGCTAATAACACTAATAACCACCTCTTTGTCAGGGCTGTTGGGGGAGGACTGAAATAATTAGAAAAATGCCTGGTGCGCAGTAAATAGCAAGCGTTACCTGTTACCTATCTTCTTAAAGGAAGAGAACTGCCTATTTAATTATTTGCTGGTGTTTTACTTAGGATTTTCATGACTACTTTCCTAGGTGAAATTGAAACATAGTATCCTTCCTTTGTAATGTCTTATCAAGTTGCCATTCTTTAAAAATTTTTTTTTTTTCAACGTTTTTTATTTATTTTTGGGACAGAGAGAGACAGAGCATGAACGGGGGAGGGGGAGGGGCAGAGAGAGAGGGAGACACAGAATCGGAAACAGGCTCCAGGCTCCGAGCCATCGGCCCAGAGCCCGACGCGGGGCTCGAACTCACGGACCGCGAGATCGTGACCTGGCTGAAGTCGGACGCTTAACCGACTGCGCCATCCAGGCGCCCCACAAGTTGCCATTCTTATATTCTATCAGGTTTGTAAGAGTTTTTGCCAGTTTTGAAACATGACTTCTTTATCTTTTGGTATTATTCTTCTAGGATCTAGAATAAATGAGATCATTTATTGAAAAATCTCTTTAAAATTTTAAAGAGAACTTATACTTTCTGTATCATCCAGGTCCAGAGCTCCACTCACTTTTTTGGTTCGGAGGCCATGGCCTTTTAACCTGTATCTAATACATATTCCATGGTTAATAACCTCTTCAAGTGCTCTACTTCTCAAGACAGTTCTGAAAAGCAACCACTTCCACCTTCATCATTAGATCTTTCTAAGTCATACATGACACATTCACTGAGAGCCAGTGTTTCTCTGGTCAATTCTTTCTGGAGGCACTCCTCTGTCTTGTTTCTCCTATTTCTTATTTCTTCCTCCTCTTAACAACGAAAGCCTCTGTAGAAGAGAGTTTTGCCCTTTTCACACACCCACAGAGCGTCTGTATACAACATCCTATGCTAAGCACCCTCATCTCTCTGTCTTCCTTTCACTATATTTAAGTGTAAAATAAGATAAACAAGGAAAAACTAACATGCCTCACCCTCACCACCATCCCCCATAAGGTTTTGCCTTGTGTGGAGGAGGAATGCACTCTATTGTCCAGCCCTCTTCCCAAGGAGGCAGCTTCTAATCACACACCATGTAGTTAGTGTTCAGGAATAAGGGCAAGACAAGCTCTTGAGTAAACAAATGGGTTATGACCAACTGTAAAGAACAGGGATGAATAATTTTAACAATATAAAGCTAGAAAGTATTTACTTTGCTGTGTGCACATCCCAGGAAGCTGCTACCAGTTCTAGCTCCTTTGTGTCTACTTGAGAAGGCAAGGCACAGAGGATGTGGGCCACTGAATTTGTGTCTAATGTGCTCTACAGTACTTCGGAAGAGCATAATATACAGCTTACATTCCAATGCAACGAACAGAAGTAAAATGATCTTGGAAAAACATCAAAATGACTTCAAATCCTAGAAAATATTCCAACTTACACACTTGTACATTTTTCAGATAATCTCAAATATGAATGAAACTATCTTTACAGACATCTGTATCCTGCCTACATCCTTATCCAAGACACTTAGAATTCTATTACAAAAGGAAATAGTTAATAAACTGTTTTGTAGCTTCTAGAAATCAACACTTTGCTAATGACTCACTCCCTTCTGGAATATGTCAGCAATCAACATCAATTTCAGTCTCTATGATTTGTGGATTCCACCTTTCCCTTGTTTGGAAAAACAGTACATTAGTGTCTCTAATCTTCCTCTCTCTAATCTCCCTGTCTTCACAAGTCCTCAAAGGCCACTGACAGGCAGGGGCACCTGCGTGGTTCAGTCAGTTAAGCATCCGACTCTTGACTTCGGCTCAGGTCATTGAGCCCTGTGTCAGGCTCTGTGCTGACAGCCTGGAGCCAGCTTGGGATTCTCTCTGCCTCTGCCTCTCTCTTTCTCTCTCTCAATAAATAAAACATTCAGGAGAGAAAATGAAGAAAAAAAGACAACTGACAGCCAATCAGTGATGTGAACATTCTCTCAGCGTCCTAGGATCTCACACATCCTGACCAGAAGATTTGACCTCATGTTTCTGTTACAGAAATTTCCTGTGTTCCAGGATAATTCTACATTCCAGTACCTTGTGGTGGAGGCAACATAGTGGTGGGTTACAAGTGCACACTCTGGGACCAGGGTTTCAAACCCAGATGTAGGACTTCAGGTCAATTATCTAGCTTCTTTTTTCTCCATTTACTCACCTGAAAATATGGGGATGAAAACAGGGTTATTATGGGATTAAATTAGGTTAACAGAGAGGTCAACGTGATAGCAGCAGGTAACATACGTGTGTTATGTTAGCAATTATTTATTCTTTTTACTTCGTTTTTGCTTACACAAGTAGATAATCTTTATGCTGCCTAACACTGAACTGGTGGTATACCTCAACGACGCCAATCAGAACCTCTCATTTCAGCAACTCCAGGCCCTACTCAGGACAAATAGGCAATAAAAGAAACAGGGACAGACAATGCAGATGTCTCAGCAGGTTACATAAATGTAGGAGGCAGCCAGCTATGTTCAGAACAGTGAACAGTCTGCAAACTAGATCTGGCACCCCCCATTGTTAATCTCCTATAAATGCCCCTTTTCTTAGGTCAGGACACAAAATTAAACTCCCAATAGCAATGTAAAATATTGAGGATGGAGAATTTTAAAAACTGGCATAAAACAAGAAAAGGCAACTTTTGCCTTGCCTTGTTCTTCCTTTAGTGACCAAAATTATAGGAATGCTAAATTAATCATTGATGTGGGTATGTACATATTTCTATTTGATGACCTGTTATAAAGAGAAATTATTCTACCTTTAAGATATTGTTTAAAAAGAATGGTTTAAACAATAACAGTAATATAGCATAAAGTTCAGCAATTATGAGTCCATTTGCAACTATGAGACAAAACTCCTCTAAGTGGGTCCTTTTGACTACTTTAAAACTATTCCAGAAGGTTGATATCACAATGAATGATACATCTAGCTACAGATCAAAAGAGTCGATGTTCACATAGAGTCCGCTTTAACACGTTCAAAGGCTTAAAATATTTGTGAGAACGCGCATGTTGTAGCAGAGTCTCAGAGCTTCAGTCATCATAAAAGCTAAATGGACTGGGCACTCGGAGCACATCAAACTCATGATGCGGAGCATTTCTCCCTGAATCTTCACAACTACTGAATGCACAGGTTCGTTCTATTCTCGCTACTTTACAGAGGAGTAAGCTGAAGCGGCATGGGGATTAAACACCCGCCCAAGAAAACACAACCAGAATCTCAACCCAGGAATTCCAAGGCTAGAGACCCTCTTCTTATCTCTATGCCGAGCTTTAGTGTTTTAAGTCTCTCCACTGCCTTCTCACAATAGCATCTGAGGCATTTATAAACTCATGTAATTTCACAGTGTTTCTCAAATTACATGGTGCATTATTTTAGTAGCTCATACATACATTAAAAAATAAAGCAGAATGAGAAGTATTCGAACACATCATACACAGGAAGGCCTAAGTATTGTTTCATGAAACTTCCTTCTCAGTTTTGACAGTGTGTTCATGTATGGTGCTGGGTCACTGATTGAAAATGTAATTTCTCACATGGGTTGAGGTTTAAAAAAAAAAAAAAACTTATCTAGAGTGTTCATTCTTTTACTTAACAAAACTGAAAATCAAATTATTCCAATCTTAGTTGGATTCCAAACCTGATATAAGTAATCATCCCAATCAAAAAGTAAATGCTTTGAATTCCATACTATGTATGGATATGTAAAAAGTATGTAAATAAGAAGCTTTCTCAAATTGTGTTCCAAAAGAACCCTCCTTCAAGACTTTGAGGGGAGTATTTCCTAGGAGGTGGGGGGGGGGGTGTTCTTGTAAACAAATTTGGCAAATTGGGAAATACTGCACATTATATTTCCTTTGTGGACAGCCACAATGCACATTACTAAAAACTCTGACAAGCTCTGCAGAAAACAGTAACACAATTACTACCAAAAATTAAAATCCTATTAACTGTTTTTAACCTGGTGTTTTCCCAAACTTAAACTTCATTCTGAAACTTCTCCCAACTACTACTCTCTCATAAGACTAGTGTTCTACAAAACAGAATTTGGGAAACGCTGTTTTAAGTGAGCTGATCTGGAAAAGGGAGATCGATCTCTAAGAAAGTTCAGTTGTTATAGTACGTAAACCTTCAAAAATAAGCACAAATATAGCAGAGATAAATAAAATACACAGAAAATTGTGTTTTGGTTAATCTTTCATCTCTGAGCAGTTTTATCAGAATATCACACAGCTGTATCATTTAATAAACATTACCAAATAATGTGTTACACTATGAAAACACAGGGTGGGGGAAGAAGGAAGAAAAGAGATAAGAGATTTTAAAAATCTGCAATTCAAATAAATTACAATCTATTGTACAAAACTTACATACATAGGAAAAACTTAAAACTCACACACGAACACCGAGAATAAAACCATACTGTGAAGACACAGCCCAGATCTGCAAAAGTCTTGATAGTGACCTGAGTTTCTGTCTCACGACTTAGAGAATCTGGAAGTAAACGAACTGGCTGATAACATGCCAGCAAAGAGGGGAAGAGTTGTTTACCTAGACTAGGAACACTTTGAGACTGGTATATAGAACAGGACCCAGCATAATGGGCTACAGAAACTTCTTGTGGAACAAATTAGTTCATAACAGATGTTCAGGAGTTATGAATGCTCAGGGGTGGCAAATATGTCTGCCATCTCCTGCCAATGATAGAACCCTGGGCTGGAAGTAATCCCCTGATCTAAACCGGCACACCACCTTTCGTAGAGGATTAGTATCAATTATAGCCAAAGAATATTATCTTTAGTATCAATTATAGCCAAAGAATACTATCTTAAGCATGTTCTTCACATCTTCAAATTTGATTCTACATTTTGGTCCTTTCTTTTCCACCTCCATGGTCTCTGACTAATATTTTTCTTTTTCCCAAAGCAAAGAGCTCCTAGAACTCCACAGCATATATATTTAAAAGCTGACTATAAAATCTGATGTGAAGCGCTTGAGAATTTGTTAATCATTAGTTAGACTTATTAAGCTTGTATTTTACCACCAGATAACATTAGTTCTTAGCCATTTATTTGTAAGTACAAAAGTAGAAAATTTGAAAACACATATTGTGATGTTACATTACCTGAAGCAGAGAACTACCGTACTGTGAAATAACACTAGGCACCTGACCAACCAGAAGAGAAAAATGTTAAAGCGTGGTTACATGCCATAAAGCCCTCATAAAGAAACTGACTTCAAGACCAAAGGCAAAAGGAGAGGTACCTGGTACAGGAAAAAAAGGCAAGTCAGAAAGTTTACACATAGGATCACTGAAAATAAGGGCCAAAGAGGGGCACCTGGGTGTCTCAGTCGGTTGAGTATCCATCTGATTTTGCGGGATCAAGCTCCACGCTCGGTGTGGAGCCTGCTTAACATTCTCATTCTCTCTCTGTCTCTCTCTGTCCCTGTCCCTCTGCCCCTCTCCCTACCACCCTCTCACTAAAATGAAGAGGGGGGAAAAAAAAAAGAGCAAAAGAGACAAGGGGTTCTCAGTCTGATCCTCTTAGCGTAACAATGGCATGACTGGAAAGGCCGAGAGGTGGAATCACTTGCCCAGAGTGAACTGATTAGACACTGAGTCAGGACCCAGCCCAGGCCTTCCAATGCCCAGGCTTCTGTGTTGCCCGCTGTAACAAGGGCCTCCCATCTCTCTACAAGGCTACCATGAAAAATAAACACCACCTACTGGCCTAACTAAAACTAGAAACCACTAATCAACTTACAACTCCATACAACCAGAGCATGTAGAACAAACCATCTCATTTTGTATTATAACAGGTGGCTACTGTCTGGAAACCTATTAAAAGCCTCATTAGGCTATATTTACAAACTTAATTCTAAAGTACTAAATCAAGAATGGTCAGCAAAAAAACTAAGACTCTGTAGAAGAAAATAAAACTGAGAGTCATACCGCATTCCAAGGAGCACACATTTTGAAGTGAGGCAAATCTAGGTTTGAATGCTAGCTCAACTGTGCAGTGCCTGTGCGACCTTGGACAAGGCCCTCAACTTTCACTTCCCATCTGTAATGATGCTAGGGGACAACACTACCTACCTCAGAGGTTTGTGCAACACTCAATGGTACTCAAATGGTAATTTTCTCCCCCGATCTATTTTGTCCATCTCCCTTGATTCTTTGTCTATTCCAACTTTTAACTTCATACAACCACCCCCTAAAGACTTGCCAGCTGCATCACAATTTTAAACATGAACACACACCTTTAAAAAGGGATTATGTGCCAAAGAGCATGTAATATGTGAATACAATCTTTGTAAATGTTAGTGAAAAGGTTTAAAGAAGACAGTGCTGCATAAAGTATAAAACTTAGTTTCTTTCAAGCAAACTGGATAAAGAATGAACAGAGCCAGGCTCCAGGATCAGCCCTGTGTCTAGTAAGTCACAGGACCCTGAGCAAGTGACTCCACTTTGCAGAAAGCCCCATGGGTTACTGCTCAAAGTTAGCCACACACGACTCTAGTTATAGTGGGCCTGTGTTCCCGTCTGCAGAAAGAACTATTCTGACCGCAGGGTCTCTAAAATGCTCAGGTTTCTTCCCCCTGCAACAAGTTTGGCATCAGCATCATCACAAAACTTAGTGTGTCCAGTGCTTTTTATTCGCCAGGCCCTGTTCTGAGCACTTGAGATGCGGTACCTAATTTAATCCCCCTATGGTTTTCTCACGTATGGGCTATATTACACCTGTCCAAGAAATCTAAGCTACAGAGAAGTCAAGGAACTTGCCTAAAGTTACAGAGCCCGCAGGATGGGCGAGGGTTCAACAATCCAGGGAGTCTGGTTGCAGGGAGTCTGTTAGTGCTTTTAACCACTAGTAATACCGCCTCTCAGAATTCCATAAATCCCAGAGTGGGCCTTAACTATAGGCATGTAAAAAGAAATGTGCTCATGCTATTTCTTCCTCATGCCCAGATACTGCTGATACAGAACCCACTGTGGAGGGAGAGAACCATGAGTAACACGTTAACGGTACTATAAGACCAAGCTATTAGACAAAGTTATAAAGTAGCAACTTAATTAAGATCAAGCAACAAAATGTATATTTTGTTTCTCAAACATTTCATCAAAATAGTCAAAGTAATGTGATGTTTTAACATGATCATACTTCCTTAGTCATCAACAACTGATCTTCTGAGTAATGTTCACAGGGAACAATTCTAAAAACAAAAATGAGACTGCCACTAAACATTGGTTAACTAGATTTTCTCAGTCTTTGTAACTACGCATATGGAAATGCATATATACATACAAACAAACAAACAAACCCAAATATACAACACTATACTTTCAGTATCAAAGTGTGAAGTTAGACACAGTGTATTAAGAATCATGCAAATAGGTATGTACCAGACGCTGCCAATTAAATGGCCAGAGCGTCTACCTCCCTCCTCTGGGGCCACTTTACACCTGACTGACCTCTTGTAATTCTCCGCATGCCATTCTTCCTTCCTCTGCCAGCTTAACATCACAGATGCTAATAAGGCACAACTCCTCCATCCCCTCACCCCTTGTATCTCAAGAGAGAAGTTAACAGCACAGTGGAGCCAGGAAGCTCAGGAAGGTAGAGAAGGACGCATACACATATGCACACACACAAATCCCAAAACAAAATGCTAATGGCAACCACCTGTTAAGCTTCATTTTATCACTATCAGTTTAGCATCTGTCACCCATTCTATAGTAACTCTGCTCCCAATCCTTGGAAGGCCTGAGAACCAGAAGCAGAACAAACATTTCATGCTTACCGCCGGACGGGTCTACTCCACAAACGCTGGCGGTGGAAACGCTTGACTCACTTTGCTCTGCCGCCATACTCTGGACTGATAAAGGCAGTGACGAGGGTCCAGTCAGATAGCATCGAAGGGTGAGACACACAAAGGAAGAGCGCTCGTACAGCTCAGTTCCTCCTTTAATTAAGGATGGCCCCGACACCAGGCTTCTCTCCAGTAACAACCAAACTATAGACTGATGACTAAATCTTTATGCCATTTTTAGGCTACTTGGCTTGATCTGCATTCACACAAATACAAGATCTTCACACCTCAGTAATAATAAAACAAGTCACAAGCAACCTCACCTGGAGGTTCAGAGATTTGCTCTTTCCCACAATCTGATAACACAACAAAGTTTTACCATTTTGCTATGATCCATACTAATCCACCTAACACATTCCTATTTCTGTAACACCAGACAACATCCATGAAATTCCAAATCAAAAGGAGCCATGGAAAAAAAGAAAATGGATTTTTAAAACAGAAATACCACCAGAAAGGTAACCAGAAGACACTTCCTGAAGTGAAATTTTACCCTATACTGGATTTTATATTCTGTGTGCTGGGTGTGGATTTGGATTTGTCTGTATTTTTACGGCAGATGGCAAAACCGGGAATGATCAGAAATCAATCCCTCCTGGAAAAAAGACTCTTTGGTAAGCATGGCAGTAATTACAGAAATCTGCAACTTACCAAAGTTGATCAAAAGAAAAAAACTTTAGTAAATATTCAAAAGTAATAAAGGGTGCTTTGTGGTATATACATTTAGAATATAAAAATAAAGATTCAAATAAAACCAAGTTATAAAACAAAACCCCATACTTACATTAGACTTTTTAAACTATTTTTATATTAACTTTATGAAAATTTATAAAACCCAACTCAACATCTCACTTTATATGAAACAGAAGCAGAGTCCTCATTAATACATTTTAGAATATAAAGCAAAAGGGAAAAAAAAAAAACTGTTTTAAATGAGAACCTGCAGTCTGAAATGCAAAGGAACTAACTTGAAGGGTCTTGAAATTTAAAAAAAAAAAAAAAAGTCCCTTTTGTTATAGCAGCAAATTATTTCACCAAATTCTGTATTTTACTAAAGAACACCAACAGAAGAACTAAATATATACAGACTAAATCTCTGTGATATCATGATCAAAAAGTAGTTAACTTATATGGACACACCTAGCATAAAGACTATTGTGGGGGGGGGCAGTGCTGGGATGGGGAGTGTATCACTGTGTGAGGGAGATATTATACCAGCTAAGAAAATAATCTTTTTATAGTGCCTTTTAAAAAAATTCATACACTCATACAGCAGAAATGTGTGATCTCTTCCATATCTGATGACAACACACACCCCAAATAATAAAATCTTTCTTTATTCAACAATAGGATCCAAATCCTACAAAGAAGTTAATAAATATACTCCAAACAAAACGCCTTTAGAAAAAGTTCTGCCCACAGTAGCAGTTATTAAGCATGACTACTGCATTTGACCTGAGATAAATAATGCAACTTGTCAGAAAAAAAAAAAAAAATACATTTAAGACTTCCCTTACTTGGGTAAAAATATTTTTACATAAAGATATTTAATGACAAAAAATTTTAATAAAATCTCTGTCTCTCTCTCTCTCTCTATATATATATGCAGTTTTTACTTCATCACACAAAGAAAAAACAAGCACAAAAAGACTGAAAAGAAAATATGCAAAAATGTTAACAGTAACCAAATCTAAATGGTTAAGATTACAGAAGATAATTTTAAAAAATTTTCTAGTACTTAACTGCATTTTACAAGTTTTTTTAACTGAAAAAGTTGACATTCAATTGTCATATAAGCAAACAAGTAAGTGTTTACAAAACCAACACGGGTCCTAAGCTTCTTTAACAGATCATATTCCAGACTTCAAATACAGCTATTTGCCAGTAATTTGGGAAAAAAATGTACACAATCACACTAGATTTTCACGTCTCACTCTCCTACATTTTCATAACTAAAAACTAATAAAGGAATGTTTACCTTTTTCTAAATAGGTTCTATGTCCAACTTGCCATCCCAGAATATTAGTAACAATCTGATTTTTTTTTAAATATCAATTTAGATTGCTTTACACAAATGCCACTTCAAAGACGTTATGATCAGCTCAGTAATTCCAAAGCGTAGCCACCTCATAATACACAGTGGAAGAAGTTTTGATGCATCTTAGTGAACTGCCTACAGAAATGCCTAGGTGCAGACAACCTTATTTTATACACATCTTTCCAATACCTCTTAAGCACCTGATATCTAGTGAAGCTTTTTGCAAAAGGTACTTCTCTTAGCTTGAACATGAACTTATTTGTAGCTGTCAAAATCGATCTCAAACTGCATTATATTCAAGGCACAGAATGTCAACTCTTTACTGGGCCTCCTCTTTCTTTCACAAGAACGCCTTTAGTATCTCCTAGCTTACATTTCCGGGCCCATGAGTCACTGAGAAATGAGCTCCAGGTTTACCTTAGAATGCCGTTCAAACAGCTCCTCTACAGTATTCATGGATCTGGCCCCCAAATACCTCTTTAGCCTACCCTTAACTGCCCAACATGGTCATAGGCAACTTAATTATCCACTACTTCTAGACTATGCCTTTTTATCTTTGTCCTCTAGTTTGCTGCCCCTCCACATACCGTCTCTTGCCCAGCCGTCCTCTCCTAAACCCCATAAGCCTTCAAGACTCCGCTTAGCACCACCTCGCCCAGGAAGCCTTCCAGATTTCTGCTAGGCGGAAGTGATCGATCGGTTCGGTCATCCCTGGGTGCCTTCCTAGCACTTTGTAGTTCTTTCACAGGACTTATCACCTTCTTCCTGGTACCGAGGTTATTTGTGTACTGGTCTTATCTCCCACACCAGAAAGTGAGCTCCTCGGGGGAGGGGACCGTGGGCCCCTGTTCACCTCTGAATCCCTCCGGCGCGGACCGACTACGGCACCTGCACGCAGTGCAGCGGTCAGCCTGGTTCGACCGAACTCGGGAACGCTCTGGCCGCACAATTCCTAACCAGAAGTCAGTTAGGCATTTTCCCGAAATGAAGATCACAAAGATGCTGCCTGCCGCCCCATAACAGGAAGTTTACCAGGGGCCAGGAGCCCGTGCGCGGTGGGAGTGACAGCTGGCCCGGCCCGCACCTCCCTGCCCTCCCGACTCCGGCCGCGGCCGCCCCCACCCGCCATCCCTGCCAGAGAACCGCGGAGGGGTGGCAGGAGAGCACCGGGCTCCCAGAGCTCCAGCCGCAGGCCTCTGGGCGCCGCGCCGGCGACGGCGAGAGCAAGGGAGGGAAGGCTCCGCGAGGGGCCCGGGCCGGGCCGGGCCGAGCCGAGCCCAGCCGGGAGGGCGGGCCGAGCCGGGCCCGCCGCCTCCGCCACCCGAGAAAATGGAGGCAGCCCGGGGCCGGTGACGGGCCGGGGCAGGCGGAAGCCGGGCGGGCGTCCGCGCCGCGAGCAGGGCCGGGCCGGGGGTCACTCACGGGGCTGGGCCGGGCGGCTCCCTCTCCGCCTCCGCGTCGTCGCCGTCCCCGTCCTCGGCCGCCGCCGCCTCGGGCTGCTCGCTCGGTCCCCGCGGGGCGGCACGGGCGCTCGGCCCCTCCGTTGTCTTCCGCCTGCTCCTGCTCCCGGCGACGGGCTCCCGCGGCAGCGGCGGCGGCGGCTGAGCGGGCGGACGGCGGCCCAGGGGCTCCCGCGGCGGCCGCCGCACTGCTGCGCTCGCTCGCTCGGGCTGCGGCTGCGGCTGCGGCTGCGGCTGCGGGGCCCGGCGCCGCCTTCGCCTTCGCCTTTCAGCCGGCTTCTGGAAGCTCAGTCTCTCCCAGGCCGCGCCGCTCCCCGCTCCCGGCCCGAGCCCGGCTTTGACGTACGCACTGCGCAGCCGCCGAGGGCGCGACGTCGGGCGGTGCCGCAACGCCCCCTTCAGCCTCGGGCGCCCCCGGGCGGCCGGGCGGACTCGAGCCACCGGAGTCGGCCCCGAGGCCGAAGCAGAGGGGGACGCCGAGAAAAAACAGCAGCAGCGGAGGACGCGAGGTCTTTCCCCTGCCACTTTAAATGTTGGTGCTCAGCCCTTCTTTGTCGGTCTCGGCTCTCTTCCCGGAGGAACCCTACCTCTGCTTTCTACGACCACTTCCTCAACTCTTCACAAAGCCTTGTTTCTGCTGAAAGCTTTATTTTTGTTATTCGCTATTCTCCGTGGTGGCCAGTGAACGAAACAGTCCCTGCTCCTGAGACAACCAATAAACAAAGAAACCAGCACATATATGTCATTGGATGTTTCCAGTGCTATGGAGAAGCTAAGGAGGGGAGAGAACGGAAGATGTTGTTACAGCACTCCTGCAAGGAGAAGCTGCTTGAAGAAAGAGCGTGCTGTGGGCTTCGTGTTATGGAAAGGCAGAGGGAACAGCAAGGATGAAGGCCCTGAGGTGGGACAACAGGGAGTCCAGCAAGGCAAATGCACTGAGGGAGGGGACAGGGGAGAGAGAAGGAGAGAATGGGGGCCAAATAGAACACAGTGAGGACTTTGGTTTTTACTCTACTGGAGATGTGAAACTATTTGAAAGGTTTTCAGCAGAGAAAGTCCTGATCTGACATTTCAGACGGCTGTAGAGACTAGCCTAAAGGGCCCGAGGGTTTCAGCCAAGAGACTGAATTGGGGTGATAGTTGATAGGGCCAAAGCAGATTTTTTTTTTTAAGTTTTATTTCATTTTGTGCGCTTCAAGAGACTGGTTAGAAGGCTTTTGAAATAATCTAGTCAAGAGAAGACAGGGGGCACCTGGGTGGCTGGGTCGGTTAAGCATCTGACTCTTGATTTTGGCTCAGGTCATGATCTCACGGTTTGTGGGTTGGAGCCCTGCGTCCAGTCTCTGTGCTGACAGCACAGAGCCTGCTTGGGATTCTCTCTCTCTCTCTCTCTCTCTCTCTCTCTCTCTGAAAATTAATAAATATTAAGAGAGAGAGAGAAGACAGGCTCAGTCCAGGGTGGTAGCACTGAAAAAAAATAAAGAAGTCCGGTTCTAGACACATTTAGAAGGGAGCACTGACAGATATTTGCTGATTCCTAAAGTTGTTTTCTTTTCTCAAGCAACTGGAAGATGCAATTGGTAAAGTGAGGAAGACTTAAATAAAAGCAGACGGGAAGGGAGGAACTTGGGAATCCATTTGGGGGCATGTTAACTTTGAGCTGCCTGTTAGACACCCAAGTTGGAACCGGATATAGAAGTCTGGGGCCTGGGGGAGAGGTCCAGGCTGGAAATAGAATTTTGGGAGTCCTCGGAATAGGTAAAATCTGAGGACTCAATGAGAACATTTGGGAAGTGTTAATGAAGCGTAAGGTCAGGGATGAGCCTGAGGCCCCCAACGCTGAGAGGTCAGTCGGGGAGATAACAAGGAACCAGCAAAGGATTCTGAAGAAAGGAGCAAGGGTGCCATGGGAGACTGAGGAAAGCATCATGTGCTAGAAGTCCAAGGATAGAGGACGGATTAATGCTGCCATAGCAGCTAATGGTTCAAGTAAGGTTAGTGTTGGTGATTTGGACATGGGTATCAGCACCACAGAGGTAACTAGTGGCCTTGGTAAGTGCTCTTGAAGCAGAGATGGGTGGGAAAGTCTGACTGGAGTGGTTTCCAGGAAGAATGAGATCTAGGAAGATCTCTAGAAAGAATGGGACTGTAGAAAGGGATCACGCGTATAGACAACTTTTCCATGAAGTTTTTCCCCCAAGGATGAGCAGAGAATTAGGGTGATAGTTGGAAGGGAATATAGGATCAAAGCAGATTTTGTTGTTGTTTTATTTTATTTTGCATAATTCATTTAACCTGTTTGCGTGCTGATGGGAATGATTTGGTAGTGAGGGAAAACTTGGTAATGCAAGTATGTGGGACAGGGGGCATTTTCTGGAGAGCTTTCTTGAGCGAGCAAGAAGAGAAGTTCTGGCCTTGGATCCCAGCGAGACAGGTGTTCACTGGCAGTAACAGAGGGCAGGCAAAGTGTGGGCCCAGGGGCAGGGAGCCAGTTGGACAAAGTGCCAGAACATGTGGACTTGTCCTTCTAAGAGCTTCTCTTTTCTCAGGGAAACAGGAAGCAAGGTCATCAGCTTGGAGTGTGGAGAGGGAGGAGGTGTTGGAAACTGGAGGGAAGAGGAGAAGGTGTAAACAAGGATCAGACGGCAGGGTTATTCTGTGTTTTTCACCAGCCACGTTGTGCTGGGAAGGTGCAGGCACAGGAAGGTGGGGAGTAGGATTCAACCGGGGTTGTTTTCATCAGCTAACTCCATGGAGAGAGAAAGGGAGAGAAAGGAGAGGATATATGCAAAGAAGTAATAGTGACAATGGCCAGCCGTTGAATCCAAACCAGATAAGAGGGGAGTGAGAAAACTGGGGTGGGGGTGGCAGGGGCAGTGGTAGGGGAGGGACCCTGTAAAAGTGGTTGGATCAATGGAATGATGGATGAAAGGATTGTTGGAATCAGCACAGTAAGGGGAGTGAACCGGAAAGAAGGAGGTACTGGTTGAAAAGCCAGATTGCTTGCACTGAGATCGCGTGAGGGACAATTTTGAGTACATGCAAAAGGCCTGGGACAGCTTCTCAAACGGTAATGTCCACGTGCATTCTCAGGAGATCTTGGCAAAATGCACACTGATTCCATTGGTCTAGGGTGGGGACCATGAGCCTACATTTCAAACAAGTTGGGGGTAGAATGGGTGAAAATGCCAGTTATTTTTACTCTTGTTCATAGTCTTGATACCCAAACCTCCGTTAATGCAACACACACACACACACACACACACACACACACACACACACGAAAACTATACTGATCTTGCTAGTGAAAAATATATATGAAAAATCTAAACAAAGAGCTATGAAATAAAAGTACAATGACAGTATGTTAAAAGCAAAGTCCACACCAACCAAAGACAATTGAGAAGCCCTTAGAAAGGCCATAGCTGTCTAGGGACTGTCTCTGCTCACAGAGAAATAAGCTGACAAGCAGTCCAGAGCAAGCCCTGGACCTGGGGAGTGGCCGGTGCCCAGAGCTCTCTCTTTGCTTTGCTCTGGTAACAGTGGGAGGGAGGTATCCAGCGGTCTCAAGTTTTATCTAATTTTGAAACTTTGTTGCATGAGGACTTTACCCCCATAGCATTTTTATTTGTTTGTTTGCGTTTTTAACTGTAGTCCCAAAGGAAGGCCTTTGGTGTCCTCACATTCTGCAAAAACAACTCAAGACCCAACTTCCCACAGAATAAAAGAATGTAGGGGGGTGGATAATCCCATATGAAGGGGTTTGATTCCTTTGTTTCAAGGGTCAGAGCAGGGTTCCGGATTAATCTCTTAACTGGAATAAACCCACTGCAGTGGCAAGATGGCACATATTTCTGGAGCAGGCGTTTGTAACAAATTCTGAAGCCCAGGTGGAAGGAGTCATGTCATTTGACTGCTTGAATTTAGCTGGGAGACACCTTCTCAATCCTTCCATAGAGCCTTCTGGAAAGCCCTTTCTATGAATATATTTCTTTGTAGGCACAACCTCTTTCTGGGAAATTCTTCTATGTCTTCATCTTGAAACCCTGTTCACAGCCCCCCCCCCTCCCCCCCCCCTCCCCACCCCCACCTTCCTGTGCAGTGTCTACAGATCTCAGGATCATAAGGCAGGGTCATCATGTTCAAGGAGAATCAGTCAGTGATGGTCCTGTGTAAATGTCTTGTCACTTTCATTTCCCTTCCTCTCTGTTGAAGCTGGGCCATCAGATGAAGGCACCTCCCTAGCCTTCATCATATCATCTGTGAAAGGACTTTGGAGCCTGACTCACAGCTTCCTCTCCACCCCACCCCATGCCTGACTTCTCCTGGGCAACATAAGTGCCACTCATCTAAATATGTTGGATCATAGTCTCCTCGTATGGTCCGCCCCGGTGACCTTCACTTCCCTTCCACTTCAACAACTGCTTGATTGGCCCTACCATAGTCTCTGCAGCGGCCAGACTCTCCCTTTGAGACTTGAACTCTGTGACTTTCCTGGGTAACTGCTCCTCCCATCCACCCACCCTCTCCACACCCTCACACCCAGAAAACCTGCTCTAAATCTCAATGAAACCTTAGTTATTCAACAAAGACTTTTTGGAAGCATATAATTACTGAGCATAAGCAATGGGAATGAAACACTGAACCATCCACGGTCCCTGCTCTCAATGAGCTTATAGTCCAGGAGAGACACACAAGAAAACTGGCAATTACAGTAGGCTGAGACCTGAAGCATAAATAAGATCTAGGCAGTTGAAGATGGGGGTGAATGTTCCAGGAAAATCATGCAAATACCATGAAAGCAGGAAAGCACAGTGAATTTGGGGAAGTGCATATGAATAGCTCAGTATACAGAGCTTAGAGTTTTACTTTTTTATGCTTTTTTAAAAATTTACATGCAGATTAGTTAGCATATGGTGCAACAATGATTTCAGGGGTAGATTCATTCCTTAATGCCCCTTATCCATTTAGCCCATCCCCCCTCCTACAACCCCTCCAGCAACCCTGTTTGTTCTCTATATTTAAGAGTCTCTTCTGTTTTGTCCCCCTCCCTGTTTTTATATTAGTTTTGCTTCCCTTCCCTTATGTTCATCTGTTTTGTATCTTCAAGTCCTCATATGAGTGAAGTCATATGATATTTGTCTTTCTCTGACTAATTTCACTTAGCAAGAGCTTAGAGGTTTAGAAGAGAATTTTTTCACTGCGATTTTTCCTCAGCTTTATTAAGATATTATTGACATATACATAAGTTTAAGGGGTACAATGTGATTAGATACATGTGTATGTGGCAAAATGATCACCACGGTCTTATTTCTTAGGAATGCATGATCCTACCTTATTCAGGTGTTCAAATCTCCGGACGACGTTTAATATTTTGCCTTCCCCAAGTTGAATCTAAGTGATACCTTTTGCACCTAAAACGGTCTTTTGAGCTTTCCCAAGGGAAAAATCACAAATGATTTGTTCTTCTATTTGTTCTTAAGAAGAGAGATGCTAGGGAGAGTTGGGTTTACTTGATGCTTGTTCTTGATGAGTTGTATAGGAAGAGATGCTGCTTAGCCTGTCCTGGGTTAAATCGGTATGGTCAGATTTCTAGAACCGTATGTTGTGCAGGAAATTCCCAGAGCTTTACCCACGGCCTTGCTGGCCCTGACATTTTTGGTGCTGCTGTAGCTGATAGTAGACAACCAAGGTCGATGTGGTCAGTTAGAATTTCAGATATTTCTCCAAATGGTGATTTGCTTACAACTTGCTTAATTTGAATCTAGTATCTCTTCTGGTGGCGGTTTCCAACAGGAACTCACATCACTTAACTGTGGAGTTATATTCGCAGGCCAATGTTTAGAACTTATTCCAGATTTCCAGAGTATCTCTACTTGACATTCTTTATATGTTCTTAGTGTATTCTATCTGTATGTTGAGTAAACTCATGGAATATTATGTCAGGATTATTCAGTGTTATATCTGAAGATTTATTTTCTCTGTGAAGATGATGGTCTTCCATTTTTATGAATTAGATACAACATCTGCTCCTTTTTGAAAATACAGTAAGGCATTATGTTAATTGACATATTTTGTCTACAAGTTTGTCTGGATTGAGTTTATTATTTTGGTTTGCATGCCACATCAACAGCCAATGTCCTTGTCTGTTGTACTGTTCTTGTTATGAACTCCCAAGAGATAGTACACTTTTGAAAATTGTCAGTAATAGGTTAACTACAGACATTTTATTTTGTCATCGCAGATAGTTTTTTGTTTTTTGTTTTCTCTGACGCTTCCCCGAAAGTACTTGCAATCAGCTGCATTGTAGGGCGAATGTCCTCGAGGCACGTTAGGTTGCCTTGTAGCTGGCCTTTCCTCCAGAATCTGAAGAAGGCCTGTGAGCTAAAGCCCCATAACTTGGCATCAACCTCAAGGGGTCCAGCACACTGCAGCAGACCATGCCCGGGCTGGAATTGTCCCTTGACAAGCTGCTGCTGAGCCGCGAGGGAAGTCTGACGAAACGCTTGGGTCCCCTGTGCTTTTGAAGACTATGGACATCTTAGCTTTGAGAAACTCAAGAAGGGATATTGCTAGATTTTCTTCTGTTGACCCCCGGAGTCCACTGGACAGGTTAATTCTCAAGATTTAACTCCTGGCTCCTAACTCTAATAGGACTACTATAGTATTATTTCTCTTTTTGGGGCATCCCTCTTTGAAGATGTCTGATCTCTAGGACTCTAAAACCATTGACCCAATTTGCCCCACCTCTCAAGAGACGGCTCACTGATTTTACAGGAACAACCCCGGCAAGAGTCTCGGAGGAACTATTTCTTAGGCCTTGCTTCATCCCGCTTGGGAGGTGTATGATTACTGAGTTATTCAGTGCCAAATGACTTTCATCTTGATCAAAAGGTGGTTCTGACAAGGTTGAACTTTATCTGAGCCCGGGTGTACCCTCAGCCATGATGGTTAAGAGATCCCTGCCCCCACCCCACCCCCCAACTTTTGTGTTTTGGAAATGGCGAACCAGCTGACCACAAAGGGCCACACTCCCCTCAGAATTTCCAAAAGGGTCTCATCTCCATCCTTCCTTGTGATTCCCATAAGATTCCAAGATGACCCCTCGTTTGCCTGTCTCTATAAAATTCTAGGCCTCCTTCCTTTTCTTTGAGATGTTCCTCGTTAATGTGCTTTTTACTGCAATAGCCAGAATAAAAAACATCTTCTTAATTATCAGGTGACTTCTCTCTGTTGCAGCCCCAGGAAGACCTCCCTTTGGTGGCAGCCTGCGCCTTACCCCTGACTGTCCCACTGAAGCAACTACTGCGACTACCCCCGAGACTCTACTCAGCCCCACTGTGACTTAACCCTGTTGACAACCACCCTTTCAACAGTTCAAGATGTGAGTAAGCTGAGAAAAGGACGCATGGCCCTAGATACTTTGGGTCCCGGTGGAGTTGTAGAAGGGAGACAGAAAGAAATCAGTTTGACATGCTTCTGAGCTGAGCCAGGGGCAGACACACCCAGTTACGCCTTTAAAGGAAAGAGGAAATGACATTGAGGCAGCTGAGGTCGCAGTCCAGACAGGTGCCCGACAGAGCGCAGAGCCACTCGAGTCTGGAAAGCTGTCATGGTGGCCAGTATGAAGGTCAGGAGTGACCCTGAAACACACAAATGCCAGGGGGCAGCTCTATAAGCTGGGGGGAGTGGAAGCCCCAAAGAGGGAAAGTCCAGGGGATAAGACTGGCCAAAAAAGTAAATAAAATGCAAGCCTTTAACAAGCCCCGACCCCTCCCATTCCTCTTCTTGTTGGGGGATGGGAGCAGGCGGGGAAGGCTCCACTTCCCTGGGTAGAATGTGCATAGTCAGGGGTGTTTGAAGGCAGCATGCGACAGGATTCGCCACCTCTGCAACTTTACAGGAATCAGAAAGCGGCCTTCCCAATTTCAGCAGGGGCATGTCGCAGAGAAGGGTCAGAAGCCACCGTTCTGGAATCATCTCTCTGGTAGCCTGAAGGCTCTAGACATGTGTGGTGGTTTTTTCTTTGACGTGTCAGATATCGGACTCCCCTCAGTGAAGGGAGCATGTCTGGAGTGAGGTCCCGGGGCCAGTGATATCCAGGGAGCCCCTGAGAATTTTCGGGGCCCTTGCATATTCTTTGTGCTCAGGAGGCATCTCACAGTGCTAGAGAATCTATACTCACTGGGCAGAGTGTGTTCTGTATTATATAGAGACAGGCAGAGCCAGAAAACTCACCAGAGGCAGGGTAAGAGAATGGGTCATGCTTGACCATATGACATGTAGCCAGTGGTCATATTAAAACTATTTAATAACTAGAACCACACAAACACACACTGAGCAGAATGGAATCTGGCTGAAAATCAGGCCTGTATAGAACAATGGTAGGACCTCTCTGGGGTCTGGCTCACTTATTCTTTTAACAAAAGTGAGGGACAGAGGAATGGATTGGCACATATTAGGCTTTGACCTATGCCTCCAGAATTGAGGTGCCCACTGAGGCCCCGTGGACTGGAACTCAACCTTGATGAGCAGGGCTATGATGGCTGGAAATGGGGCTCTGGTCCTGGAGATCGTGCTCATTATCTTGATGATGTCACCCATAACACCAGCAATTCAAGAGCCTGAGACATTATGGGGGTTCAGGTTTTTGGGGCCTGTGGCATCTGAGATGGATAAAGGAGGCTTTAGGGGCTTTCTGGGCCTCACCTTGACCTAAGTATATTCTGCCAGAAGACCTGACATCTGGGTCCTTCTGGGTTGGTGTCCTGGCAGCAACACATACTTGTGCTCTGTTCCCCAAGGAACATGCTGGAAGGGTAGCAATGGCAGAGGAAACTTCCCATATCCCCTGCACCTTGGAATTCTGTATTGCAGGACCTTGTCCAGGGGCTGCTGAAGGCAACACTCTGTTGCTGGTGCCTGATCATGTTCTAAGAGTGCTTAGCCACAACTTTTTTTTCCACAACAGAGGATCTTTTCAAGTTAGGGTGCCCTCAGCTGGTTCCTGTTGTTTGGGATGGTACCACAAGGTTTTCGTTGAGTGATAGCCTAGGCTAGTTGTTTGCCCATCACTGAAAGTCAAGTGCCCACTCCAAGTGGCCAGGGCTAAGTTTGCCTGCCTCTTAGAGTTGTTTCAAGCCACAGTGGTCAGCCTTCAAGGCCCACCAATGCCAGTTTCCACTGAGTTCACCTCTCCAAGCCATAAAGCCCCAGGACACAAATTGGCTGCACGTATAGAACTAGAGTCTTCAAAAAACAGGCATAAGAGCAAAAGTTCTCTAGCAACATGGTGGCCCCAAATACATGGTTGGGAAGCTTCTAAGTCAGGCAGACATGGGTGGGCTGAGTTAGGACCGTCTTTTTTTATTTTTTTAATGGTTATTTATTTTTGAGAGAGAGAGAGAGAGAGAGAAGGAGAGAGAGAAAGACAGAGCACAAGCAGGGGAGGGGCAGAGAGAGAGGGAGATACAGAATCCCAAGCATGTTCCAGGCTCTGAGCTGTCAGCACAGAGCCCCACGTGGGGGCTCGAACCCATAAACCATGAGGTCATGACCTGAGCCAAAGTCGGATGCTTAACCGACTGAGCCACCCAGGCACCCCTGAGTTGGGGCAGTCTTGAGGACAGAGGAGAGCAGGCTCATGGTTTCCTGAGGAATTTTGGCTCACTTTGGGGTCCAAATAATTTTCCTTTTATTTTGAGAAGGTCCATTGACATGGTGGTAATGGAAAAGTGGGTTTTTGGATACCTATAGTAAACAGAGAATTTTTATTATTCCTGGGTTTGCTATTTGCCTGAAGAAACCTGGTTGTGGTGACCTCAAGTATTTTGAATATATATGTGGGGGAGAGGGCACTGGCCAGGGGTTCATGGTTAGATGGGGCCAGGAGCAGTGGGGCCTCCAGTCGCAAGGACTCATCTGTGCTGTCTGTCTGCCCGTATTGGTGTGGACCAGAGTTCAGAAGTCTCTTTGACACCCTGCCATCCGTCACGACAAAGATTATAGTTACCTGCAATTCCAGAGTTAGCCAGATCCTTTCTGCCCTGGGTTTTAAGGTTAGAGGGATGGGTCTTAATGCCTGACGAATGATATTATCCTTGGGGGCTAACAGGGGATCGATGCAAAGGAGCATCTATTAAGCTGAGGAATGTGCCATGCGTGGTTCCCTTGGGCGGCTTGCCCATTCGGTGGTGAGGACATGTGAGTGTGCAGCGCATACAGGTGAATTAGCATGTGTGAGAGTAAGCATGAATGTGTGGAAATGTGAGCAAGGTACAGCAGGAGGTGGCCTATAATACTTCCGTAAGAAACCACTGCCCCTTCCCAGCCAGTTCATGCTGGGCTGGTCAGGAATGCAAGATGTAGCTCTCCATCAACCTGCCGTCTTCCGCCTCGTCCATCCCCTACCAAAAAACAATGAGTTGAGTGTGTCAGGTGAGGCAAGCCCCAGTGGAGGCATACCCGACCTCCCATGGAAGGGCGATCAGTGACTTCTCCCAGTGTGAGTCCTGGCTTACCTTCTGGAAGGAGAAGCAGCATCAGGGATCAGGGCCATCCAGGCCCACACTCAAGCAGAAGCCTTGGCTGGAGTTCAGCCTTCTCAGGGAGAGAGCCCGGGGAAGCTGCCAGCCACTGTGGGTTAGGCTCACTTCTTCCAGAAAGGATCGTTCAGACCTAGAATGGTGCAGAAGACAGGCTCTTCCCCATTCAGGCACAGTCTGGATGACAGTGCACCGTGGCACATGCCCGGATTGGTGCAGTGAGGACGCAGCTCATAGACTTGGCATCCGGCCCCCACCTGCCAGCAGGACCCCCAAGAGGGAGCGGAATCTCTTCAGCTATTTTAAGATCATGCAGGAGATGTTATTTGGATCGCCACAGTGGCTGAGGAACAGGACGTAACAGTATATAAGGTGCGTAAAATGCGCTGGAGATGGCCCAGATCAAATTGATCAAACTGGAGCTTGATTTCTTCCAGGCTGAGGATCCACGTATATAGTCACAGTCTCCACGCAGCTTCTGCACACCCCAGCGCATCCAGCCCGAGCAATTCCAAATTCTCTGCGCGCTTTCCCAGCCACCCCCAGGATCTCGCCAGTACATTTCCAGCCATTACAGGAACCCAACCAGCTGAGGGAGAGCTACTGACTAAGCAGGAAGCAAGTTTCAGATTAAAGGAGATAAAAATTACTTTCAAAATATATAAAGTATCAACAATGTAACATGTTCATTAAAAGTGTCTGTTGTTGGGGCGTCTGGGTGGCTCAGTCGGTTAAGTAGCAGACTTTGGCTCAGGTCATGATCTTGCGGTTCATGAGTTCGAACCCCGCGTCGGGCTCTGTACTGACCGCTCAGAGCCTGGAGTCTGCTTCGGATTCTGTGTCTCCCTCTCTCTCTGCCCCTCCCCCGCTCACACTCTGTCTCTCGCTCAAAAAATAAATAAACGTTAAAAAATGTTTTTAAAAAGTGTCTGTTGTCTGTTTGTAAGCTTGGGTTGATCCCAAGGGTTCAGATGGCCAGGCCTATTTTACGGTGATTTCACCACAAACCACCCCAGAAGACAGGCCAGGTTGTGGGTAGATGAGATACAGCTAAAAACGTAAAATCCCATTGAGTTCACCAATAATCATTGCGTGCGCCCATCAAAGTTACCAAGGAAATTAACCCTAACATGGAATGTTTTCAATTAAAATTACATTAAAACAGCCCATTTTCCATCTCAGCATTTCAAACATAAGTTCCATGCCTGACTGTTTTAACACAAATTATCTCCAAAGAAAAGGCATCTTGATTAAATTAAAGCACATGTTACATCATAGAAAATATTTATAAACATGTTGTTACTTGCCAAGCTATCTTATGATCAGAAACTCAGTTCTGCATTTTTGTGTGATCTGTCTTTTCTGAGTATCATCCTGTCATACAACTTTATACTTTCCTTGAGCAGAATTGGCCCCACTTACATAACCGTATGGTGAATTATGTACAAAACCGAGCATGTTCACTGGGCTCTGTTCAGCCACAAAGGTAACGTAACAATTGGCAGTTCTACCCCTAGAGTGATTCATTAATAATTCCCTTTCCTCCAAATAATGAGCATCCTGAGTCACTACTTACACGAATTTCTTGGTAAGCTTATTTATCTTGATATTCTAACGTCCTCCCCTGATTCTTGTAACTGAGACCTGCAAAACCGTAAACACTTTGCATCCTGCAGAGAACTTCTCCAGATGCATACAGATCAGACCTTGATTTTATTCTAAATATTACCCCACCCCATTAAGAAATGAAATCTTTTTGTAAAAAGCCTTTCAAAAACCAAATGAAACGTTCAAACATTCAACTCAAGTACAAATACCCAGCTATTCACACACTAACAAAATTTTAACAGAATCGATACAGGGGCACCTGAGTGGCTCGGTTGAGCGTTGGACTTCGGCTCAGGTCACGATCTCACATTCGTGGGTTCAAGCCCTGCGTCGCACTCTGTGCTGACAGTTCAGAACCTGGAGCCTGCTTCGGATTCTGTGTCTCCCTCTCTGCCCCTAACCCACGTGCACCCTCTCTCTCACTCTTTCGCAAAAATAAATAAACATTAAAAAAATAAAATTGATACAACCCAAATTGAACAAATCACTTGTGGAGGGGGGGTGGGGTGGCAGTAAGTGGGGGAACCGGCTGGATTCTAAGCTGAGGTAAATTCAGGCATTCTTTCCAGATCTACTGCCATAAACCTAACAGTGTTTTTTCATTTCTTTGAGAATCAGTCGGGAGCTTTGTACCAAGCAATGGGCTCTAGCTTTCCCATTAAAAGGAAAAAAGAAAAGAAAAGGTCGTATGTTTTCAGCTGCCAACTTTACAATAATCAAAGTTCATGGTTTCTTGATTCTTTCAGGACTGGCTCTCTGAGGCTGAGGATTATTGTTCTAGATGTTCTTTGCCCCTGGCTGAGTCAGTCACCAGGCTTCATTCTTTGCCATTCCCGGGCTTGGAACCAGCATCTTTTACATTTAAATTGCCATTGTAGGGTTTCAATGAGGTGATTGATTAATATTTCACCTTTAGTATTTCCTCTTGCTAAATTCTCTCTGCCCTTCCCCTCCCTCAATCTTCCAGCCTTTATTTAGTCTCACCTGCAAAGTCAGAGCACATCACCCAAGTCTTGCAAGGATACCTCCTAAGGCTCATACAGGGCCTGAGGCTAGGAGTCAAATAATTCACAGAGACTTGGAAGACTTTTTTTTTTTTTAGGTTAATTTATTTTGAGAGAGAGAGAGAGAGAGAGAGAGAGAGTGAGGGAAGGGCAGAGAGAGGGAGAGAGAGAATCCCAAGCAGGCTCTGCACTGTCAGCACAGAACCCGATGTGGGACTTGATCTCATGAACCGCAAGATCACGACCTGAGCCAAAATCAAGAGTTAACCGACTGAGCCACGCAGGTGCCCCTGAAGACATTTTACATATGTTGAAGTAATAGGGTTAAAATAGCAAATTTTTCTTGAGTCTCTAGTATGTTCAGGTCCCGTGCCAGAGGCTTTACCTATGTGCTTGTTGATCCAAAAATAAAACAGAAATACCATATTTCATTAAATCCATCCAGCACACTTTGGTCGTTAGACTCACCATTACTTTATGTAACATTAAAAAAAAAAAAAAAAAGAACAACCCACAATCAACTCTAGGGTAACCTGTCACTGATTGCAAATTGCATCTGAATTTCAGAGGTGTTAAAGTGTGGGGCGGGGGGAGGGGAGGAGTACATGTTCAAACTGATGACAAAGAATTTTTCAGAGACGATGGGTAAGGTGGCCAGAACCACAGAGCTAACAAGAGGCAGAGCTGAGTTCAGATTGTTCTAGGGTTCACTGCCTCTCCAGAGGTTTGCAGGCTTTGTTTCCCTGAGCAGGTTCCTCCCCCCAACCCCTGCCTGCCAGTAGTCAGGGACCGGGGTCTAAGCCACCTGTCCTGGAAAACAGAGTCTCCCCTTTAAGTTGGCCTGACAGCTAACTGAGCTGAAACAACTAACCGACTTTCGGTGACCGCTTCCCCTCTGCATGGAGCCTAATTATAGAGACCATTCCGTGGCCGTGGCTACATTATTTTTGGTGGCGTTGGGTCGGAGGGAAAGGAGTGGGTGTCAGCAAAGGCCACGCAAACTTCCCCAGCTCCCAGGCAGCCAGGGGCCACAGCACAGCAAGGAGATTAACCAAATCAGATTTAGGGAGCTGGAAGCTGCCGGGATAATCTACTCACGCCTCTGCTTATCAGATCTCCCTGCTCCTCTCTGTCTCAATGAGCCGCTGCTCCGCTCCCTACCTCAACTTCACCCCTGCGAGCCGAGGCTCGGTGTCTCCAGATGCGAACGCCCATCTGCGGCGCACGTCGTCTGCTTGTCTGGCTTTATTCATCCATTTGTTCATTCGTATTTAGTGAACAGCTACTCTGTCCAGGTGCTCTGAAGACGAACGGCAATCAACACACACAGTTCCTGCCTTCGTGGGGTTCATAGCCTAGCAAGGGCCACTGATGGCATCTCAGAAGCTTGCAGCCAGATGTGAAATGACAACGGTAATAAAAGATTCTCAGGAATTTTGGGGGATGGCTCAGTCAGGTAAGCGTCCGACTCTTGAATTCAGCTCGGGTCATGATCTCACAGTTCGTGAGTTCGAGCCCCGTGTTGGGCTTGAAGTGCAGAGCTTGCTTGGGATTCTCTCTCTCCCTCTCTCTCTGCCCCTCCCCTACGTGCTTGCTCTCTTTCTCTCTGTCAAATAAATAAGGATTAAAAAAAATAAAAATAATAAATAAAAATTTCTCAGGAAGGAGCACCTGGGTAGTTCATTACGTTAAGCATCTGACTTCGGCTCAGGTCATGATTTCATGGTTTGTGGGTTTGAGCCCCGCGTCGGGCTCTGTGCAGACAGCTCAGAGCCTGGATCCTGCTTCGGATTGTGTTTTCCTCTCTCTCTGCCCCTCCCCCACTCATGCTCCGTCTCTCTCTCTCTCTCTCTCTCTCTCTCTCAAAAATAAGTAAACATTAAAAAAATGCTTCTCAGAAAAAGCTGCACAGAGACAGTGTTCCCCAAATATTCCGTGTTTTCCCTTCCTTTTCCCAGCCCCTTTACAGTTTAGGTTGGGGCCATGTGATTAATGCTGGTCAAGAACCTTCAATAGATGTGCTGTGTGGGGCCTCCGTGGAAAGACTTTGAGAGCTGGGATGTCAGTTTCAACTCTCTTTGCTCTGCTTGATGACCTTGGGCACCGGGTGTTCCAAATGGCATAGCTACAGGATCAAGGAGGGCTACCCGCCCCACATGGAACTTTATGGTTAGGAGAAATAAACCTCTGTTGTGCTTGCTCACTGAGACCTCAGATTTGACTCAGTAGCTGATGGTAATTCCCTTAACCAATATAGAATCACATGTTCCTATGAGGGAAAACAGAGAAAGAACTGATCAAAGGGTCAGGAGAGACATTCTTAGGAAGAGATATTTAAGCAGGGTCAAAAGGAAGAGTGGGAGTTAACTTGGAAAACAGTGTGGGGAGGAGTATTCCAGGAAGACTGACAGACAGCTTGTACAAAGGTCCTGTGGCTAGAGGGTGCAGGACACATTTGGTGAAATGGATACAGGGCAGAGGGGCAGGAGGAGCTCAGTAAGAGGGGCTCATCTACTCGCTGTCAGGCTGATCTGAGACAAAGCCTCATGTCCAGGCCACACACTGGGATGCCAACGCTTCCCAACTCCCCTGGACTGCCATGGCCTGCAGGATGGGTCACCCAGGCTGGAAACGGGGTCAGCTTTGCCTTCCCACCCTCGTTGGCCCCTCACGGCCAGTGTCTCGCCCGTGGTCTTTCCCTCTGTTGCTGTGTCTATTCTTCTAGTGGGACCTGAGGGCCCCAGGGACGGGGTGGAGGCAGGAGTCCTGGGAAGCTCTTACTCAGCATTGCTGGGGCATGGAACCTGAATACTGTTACAGGAGCCTCAGGGTAGCTGGGCAAGAAGCCCAGCATCCAATGAGAGGACCATGGTGAGGACCACAAGGCATGCAGAAGAGGCTGGAGGGATGGGACACTGAAGCCTGCGGAGGACTGATCTGACCAGAGCCCCCTCCCATGGTATGCTACAGGGTCTTGACTTCGCTCACGCACAGAGCAGCATAACACGCATCCTGGGTTGCCCATCTCTGGGGGGCCCAGAGGCCTAAAGAGAGTACGGGGGACAGGGCAGTTTGGCACCCAAACTGGTGCCATGATCGTTCCCACCCCCCTCCCCCACCCCACTACATCTACCGAGGCTGGCTCGTCCATCTCCCTGAGTGCACCTGCTGAGAGCTCAAAGTAACTTGAGCACAAAGTAACTCGAGCACAAAGTAAACTTGGGCATGGAGTCCAAGGACCCTGAAGCTCTGGCCTCTGACTACCTTCCTGTTACTCTCCTTCTGATCCTGCCCCTCACTGGCCTGAGTCCTACCCCTCTGGAGCAGGACAAGACCCGTTGCAGCGGAGCTCACCCTTGCCTAACCAATATCCAGTCCCTGCTTCTTCCTTGAATTTAGTTCCATGCAGCCGTGTGCCCAGCCCCCAGGATTTAAATCTATCATGGCAGTCTCATTCCCAGTTGGCCCAGTTCTCTTGTAGCCAGGGAAGACCATGTGACTGTTTTCTCAAGGAGAGCTAGGCGGGGATCTCTGGGGGGCAGGGGTGGGGTGGGGTGAAGCAATGTCTTCTGGAAATGCTTTTGCTTTCCTAATAACAGGGAACACCTATCATTGTTATGGCTGGTACCACCTTTTCTCTTTCTTCTCTTCTTCACTGCACATGTGAAGGCTGGGGCAGGGGCAGCCACCTTTGAACCATGAGGAAATAAATGACCGAGATCACCCTGTCATCATTAACAACTGTCCATTTCTGGACTTCCTGTTATGTATATCCAGTATTCACGTAAGCCTCTGTAGTCATTTTCTATTGCTTGCAGCTGAATATCATTCCTACCTGGTACGCCTATTCAGGAGCCTAGCCTCAGATTTCTTTGATCTCCTCAATTCCAATGACTCATACCTCTGCTCCATTTCAGCACCATACCATCTCCAAAGCTTGGGCCTAGAACTATCCATGCCCCAAATATCTGGTCGTCACCTAGAACTATTCCATGCCTGAAATATCTGATACAAACTGCTCGTGTTCTGAGCCCAACCCTGATCCTTCCTCATTCCTGGGGTGATGGTAAGAGGGAGCCATTGATTTGGAATTGGGCAGTTATTTTGGACTCCTTGTGGAAAGGGTCAGGTTCTTCAGGCCAGTTCTTATTAATATTTCTCTCCAGTGTTCACCCTGCTATGAACTATGTGTTTCCCCTGTGTTTCACACAGGCCCCCCCACCCTCCCTTGTCTCTGGTCAAGTCCAGCCCTTCTACCAACACACTCGATCCTGTTTCCTCTGGTGCCTCCAGAATTTACCCCATCCACTCTTATTGCCCTCTGATGTCTTCAACCTCTCCCCACTTACCCTCTACCTGGAAACAGGCCCAAGCCCCCGCCCACCCCCCACAAGCACCTTCCTTTGACCTTGTACTTCCTCTTTCCTCTCCTTTTGCCCTGAGCTTAATAGAACAGCCATCTTCACTGGGTAGAAGTCCCTCACCACTCAGTCGCTCCCTATCCA
Source organism: Panthera uncia (assembly GCF_023721935.1). NCBI lineage: Eukaryota > Metazoa > Chordata > Mammalia > Carnivora > Felidae > Panthera > Panthera uncia. Next base: position 9,049,499 of record NW_026057584.1, read on the forward strand.
CTCTGCCTCTATGACTGTTTACAGAAGTCTCCAATGAGTTCCAGATTATCAAGCCCACTGGACACATTTCATTCCCTCTCTCTCTGGACTGCTTTGTTGATTCGACATGGTGACCATGATCTCATTCTTGGGGCTTCCCACTTCCTTGGCTTCCAAGATAGCCTCTCTCTTGTCTGGCAGTCCTTCTACTCATTAACCGGTGCTTCTGAGACTCCTTCATGGAGGCTCAGGGTCTTGAGACCTGAGTCTTGACTCCTCAGGGTTCTGTGTTCAGTGTGGTACTCTTTTCTTTCACACCCTGCCTCCTTTCTCATCCACGTTAGAATTTCTATGACCTCTTTGGTGTCAGTGCTTTTATATATATCTTCAGCCCTGATACTTACTGCTTCTAAGGTTTAAAAAATTATTCTATCACCTGTAGATTATATCTCTAGCTGCCCATGAACATGGCCGCATGGCTGGCCACCAAACCCAAGTTCCTCGGGATGACATATGTGCCCTCGGGTCTCAGTTCCTGCTCTTTCTTTTGTCTTACTCCCTGCCTAGTCATTCCAGACCCTCTGGGCTTCCCAGCACATGGCGTGATGCCTCATGCCTCTGCGTTTTGATACACACAGCCTGAAACTCCCTTTGCCGCTTCTTCCCTCCATGCCTCATTCTTACTCACCTTCAGTGCTCACCTCGGGCGTCACCTCTCTGCCAGGAAGCTTTACCTGTCTGGCGTCCTGAGGCAGAGCCACGTGCCCCCCTTCTGGGTGTGCCTTTACCACTGCACGTATCCCAGCACATACCAGACCCAGCCTCTCTCTGTCTCTCTCTCCCTCTCTCTGTCTCTCTCCACCTCTCCATCTCTCTGTGTCTGTCGTTCTCTCACAGCCCCCACCTCTCTGCACACTTGTTGCACGGTCCCCTTGACGGCTTGTGGAGCTTTGCCTCACGTGCGGCACTGACACATGTCACCTCCCAGCTGCACTGCCCACGAGCTAGCTTCCGAAAAGCCGCAGCAGCTCTGGAACTCGGGACTCACTTCCACATCCCCAGGAGAAGGTGGTTAGGTCACGTTGGGTCAGGGACAATCCATGGGAAAACTGGAGAGAGATCTCCTGAAACGCAAGCTGCCTATGTGAGCTGTGGCCTGGAAGGAAATGATACCCATTTCTAGCCTAACTGATTAAAAAAAATAAACCATGAAAAAGAAACTTCTAGAAAACAGCACTAAAGTTGGCTTCTTTTCCCCATGACCAGAGCCAGGGTCTCTGAGTGGATTATGGTTCCTCTGAAGTTATCTGGGCAGGGCTGTCTGCTAGTCATCTGGCTGTCACTACTGCATCGTGATTCAGAATTTGGATTGATTCTTTGCCTGAACTCCTCTTCTTTGAGGGCTCACAGAAATGACATTGGCCCAATCCCCAGAGTTGGTTTCAAGAAGGCCTGAATTGGCAGAGGTTCCTCGGATGGTCCTGGGATCCAGGGAGAAGCCTTGCTTTGACTTTCTTGGGCCCTTGCTCCTGGGAGACTCGTTGGGTCGTCTGGGGAGGGAGAGGTACAGGTTCAGACACCCAGGGATCTCTGGGGTCTCAAGGGGCAAATGGCCACGCGTGTGGCAACGCTGGGAGAGAGGACCACTCAGTAGGGTGCCTGGCAAGGCAGAAGGGAAACACAACCAAATGCCTTTCCTCTGGGAGCACACGGTGAGAGAGACGCGCCCATAACTGATCTCTCCGGCCTCATCCCCTTTGCTACTTTGTTTATCTTTATAGAACTTCAACTCTGACATGCCATGTAGCTTACTTACTTACTTATTGTTTTGTCTCCCTCACACACACTAGAAGGTAGCTTTCGGTTCTTTTGTTCACTGCTGCATCCCTGGGACCTGGGGCAGGTGCATAGTAGGTACTTAAGTATCTCTTAGAGGAACGAATGACATACTAGAAGCAAGGTTGTTACCAGTGCGGAAGTTTAATCCATACTAGGGATTCAGAGACAGCTCTCTGGAGCCAGTCCAGATGTGCTTAAGCTACATCTCTGAGCATCAGCCAGGCAAATCTGGGTAGGAAGAGGAGAGAGGGGATCGAAAGCAAAGGATGGAAGGAAAGAACAGCCCGGTGTGTGCTTGGCTCACCTGCCCGCAGGGTGGGCAGGCTTCTGGATGTGGGTGTGCGGCAGTGGCTGTGGGTCAAGGGCCCAGGCTGGCGGGTACTGATCGGGTGAATGAAGGGCCTGAAGCCACAGGTGTCCCTCTTTGGGGGTGGGCACCGCTGGGTGACACACAGGTGCTCACTCTTGTGTGGGGCCTCAGTACAGGACCAGAAGGGGGGATGTGGCCCCCTCTCCCAGTAGCTGGACAGCCAGGCCCCTCTGCGGGCACTCACACTGGACCGTAGAACTATGGCACTTTGGGATTCCGGTCTGTGACGGGAGAGGGGCTCAGGATCTTGGTCAGCAGAGGGACAGAAGGGGCCAGGACCCGGATACACGCACTCCAGAGGGCACAGGATCCCCAGTGTCAGGGGAAAGTGGATGGAGACTTCAGTCCGACTGCTCGCTTTGGCTGCCCCCGCTCCTGCCCCTCCATGGGGAGTTGCCGCTGGGAAAAGGCGCTGCGTGGAAGAAGGCCTCCTTGTTCTTGCCTGGGATGATGCCCTTACTCCGCTTTTAGCTCAGAAGGCAGAAGAGCCCCACCCTCAGCTTCCTGAATGTTCAGTTTACAGCCTCGTACTCAGCCACTGTCTCTGAAAGCCACTCCAGGGGGGAAGCCGGGTTGTTGAAAGCCCTTGTGTTGAACCTGGGTCCTGAGACCTGTCACCACCGTCCTCATGGTGACTTTCCCTCTGAGCGCCTTCCCGCACAGATCTTCATTTGGGACAGCCTCAGCTCATCAGAGCTGCTCATGTGACGCTGAAGCCCGAGAACCCTGGGGCCAAGATCTGGGCTGCTTTGGTTCTGGGAGCCTCTTGGCCTTTATGCAAAGATGCCCACCCATCCCCAGGCCAGCTCTGCAGGGTCAGGGGCGATGACCTTGAACACCAGCTGCTGCGTCCTCAGAGACCATCTGTGGCTCCGCAATGCTCCCAGCAGCGTCGCACCTCTGGCTCCTCGTACCCCGCTCCTGCCAGGGCCACGGGCCCCTGTGTGGTCAGCCTGGAGCTTGCACTTGGTTCCGCTAGGCGTCTGCTTGCACCCGAACTCCCCTGTTACATTGTCCCCCGCTGAGAAGCTCCCCGTCTACACTGTAGTTTCTTCGAAGTCTAGCCCACGTGCAGCTCAGGATCCAAGCGTGGCTTTCAGAGCTGAAACCAGAGCTGAGGTTCTCCTAACCCTCAGAGTGACATAGATGTGGCCGCATCCCAGGCAGCCATGAGTATCGTCTCCCCAGAGACTTGACCAGGGAGTAGTGAGCAGGGGTGGGGTAGGGCTGGTGGCGGAGAAGGGTTCCCCTCTACTATCACCTGGCTCTTGTTAGACCCTATACACCTCCCACTGACTGGGACATACATGAGGTTGCTTTGTACCCCCCCCCCCCCCCCCCCCCCCCCCCCCCCCCCCCACCCCTGCTTTGCTCAGGCTTTGTTCTGCTTTTTCCTGGGCCGGAGGGGGTTTTTACACAAGATGGGGAGAGCACGTTTTGTTAAAAGCTAAGTTGGAGGGAGGGCAGGGAGAGATCAAGTAATTTAGAACATCTTTTTCAAGGCAATAGCTTGACTTGCAAGGCGATTTTTTTCCTCTATAGAAGCTGAATGGCACCTAGATGTTTTTCTTGATTTAACTTCCACAAGAAATCTTAAAGTGTCCCCAGGCAGATGGAGCACAGACCAAGGTGGAAGTTCAAGTTCTTATTAATGTTTTTTAAGCTAATGGCATACTTTGGTACGCATCCATTCCTCGTGTACAAATACAAAGTTCTTGCTCAAAAGAAAAACAACAACAGCGACAAAAGATTTGGTTTGGCTGAGGAAAAGGGCTGAGATCTCCTCTTTGTTTCCTTCTTCGCATTTTCTGAGTAACGAATGAGTCAAACAATGAAGGAGTCTGTTGGAGCAACCTTTTATTCTCTCCTCTCAGGTGCCACCATCTCTGCTCCTTTTCTGGCCTCCCTTGTGACCCACACAGCTGTCCTACAGATTGTGGAAGAACGTGGGGTCTCTACCTGCGGTCCTCTGCTGTGGAGAAGCCCTTCCTGCTGGAGACGATGCCAGGATCTCAGGACACAACCTGACTGCGATCCCTGAAGTTGTACAGGGGACACAAATGGGTGGGTTGAGGCCCTCCCCTGGGACATTTGCTCGGTGGGGTGGAGGGGCGATGATAAGGGAGAAGTAAGTTGCACTTCTCACAACTGCCCGTGTGTCCTGAGTATTTATGGAGGGAAAGCTAGCAGAGGAAACCGAGTCCCTTGCTCTGTGGGACTCTTTCTGTAGGATGCACGACTCACGCTCAGAACAGAGAACCATGGCGACGGTGACAAAGCGGCTCTGTCCACCTGAGCCTCAACCGGCTGCTCCCTCACCCCAAGCCACACCCATCGGCATGGGAACCCACACAGTCCCCTTTGCCCTACGTCCCATCTCTGGCACCTAGTGGCTAAAAATCTGGGACTTGGCTCCTGAGTGGCCAGTTCAGATTCTGCCTCTGCTCCTTACTGGTTGTGCGTCTTCTGTTCATCTCTCTGAGCCTCAGTTTCCTCATCTATAAACCGGGGATCATGCTAGGACTCGGCCATAGGGTTTTGTGAGGATTAAATGAGAATGAGTTTGGAAGGGGTTAAGCATAGTATGTGGCATGGAGTCCATAAGGAACCCTGGCTAAAGAGCTCTGAGCTGGAGCGGGAAGAGGGGAAGGTGTTAGACTCCGGTTGGGGAAGTAAGACTAACCCATGGTGAGAAAATAGATACTGGCCACAAACAAATTAGGGATGAGATACGAAGAAAAGAAAGGATTGGGGATGGCTAAGGAGGTCTTAGAGCCACTAGAGCTGGTGTCCAATGGGACCAAAAGGACCCTCTTTGAGTACGTAGAGGCCATTCTTCCGAGGCCCAGTTGGGGCTGCTGAGGCTGAGCCAGCCTCCTGCAGACCCAGATGGTGGGCTCCAAAGATTTGATACTTCCCCAAGGCGATTTGCACTTGGACTTATTAAGCACCTGCTATGTGATCAGCATACATTTGTTGAATAGCCCCAGTTTCACGAAACATTATTCCGGGAAGTGTAAAATACATGACTTGCAGGCTTGTTGTTAACTATATACCTAGAGGCTTCCTGGGTAGACGTCTGGCAGAGCTGAAAAGCTCGCTTGTTCTTCTGTGATGAGCACCCGATTGAGAAGTTTTTGAGGACAAACCCAGGCTTGCGTTGGCATGATTTTACTCCACAATCACTGACCCTCCCTTATTTTCCTAGCCATGCCAAGCTTGTTGACTTAGAAAAAGCATTAGTTACAAGTTCCTGTTGTTGTTGTTGTAATTCAAATACCCGTTACACTTGGTTTTGCGATTCTGCAGGAGAACGGACAATTCTTCGGAGATGCCACTCAAGGCAATGAGGGCTGCTGGGTCACCATGTCTACAACACGTCATCAGACGTTTCAAATACAGGTGGGTGGATGGAGACGAGGGCAAAAGGTCAGCAGTTGTTGCATCTGGATGGAGGCTTCACAAGTGGTTGTATGTATGTTCTTTCCATTGTTCTCTGTGTTTGGAAATTGTCAAGTAAAAAGGTGGGGAAAATACTATCTGGGTAAGGTAAGAGGAACAGCTGTCCTCTCGTGGCTGGTAGTTTGGGGCTCTAGCTGAGGACTTCCCTTCTTGTGCCTCAAGGTGCAGTGTTTCCCCTATACTTCGGGGTTCTTTAAAACTTGGGCATAGTGGCTGTTCACGACAGGTTTCCATTTTCTGCTGTCTGCCCTGGGGCCACCTCTGTGCCTCTCACTGGCTTCATCCTCGGCCGGTTGGACCTTCTGAGGAGCTACCAGACCCTGCCCTGGCTGCCAGGGCAACAGAGGAGCAGCCCTTGGAGGAACGTGAAAGAGAATGGAGAGCCTCTTATTTTTAAGATTTCTAGACGTGAGTTCTTTGGGGGACATGTTGCATAAACCCTGAGAATCCCTGTAAAGCACCTGTCAGCCCCAAAGCCTTGGGAAGACATCTTGGGGTCCGTGGGGAGTCGGGGGAGTACTAGATCCCTATCCTTAGGTTTTGTGGGGAGTGGGGGGGCGTTGTCTGAGGAGACAGGTCTTGTGGAGGCAATATGGTCCCATTGGACTTACCGAGAGATTTATGCCTTCCTGTTGGAGTTTCAAGGGTGATTTAAACTTTGAGCTCTTCACAACTTATTCGCTCACTTTAGACCTAACCTCTACATAGCACACGATGCCACTGTGTAATAAGGTGGTCGTTCATTCATTCATTCATTCCACCCATACTACCTAGTGCTTGTTTGGGGCCCGGTACGTGCCAGTGCTGGGAACACAGGGCTCCACTGTGCCTTCAAATCTGCAGTTACCCCAGGCACTGGGAGAGGAGAGCGCTCTTTGGGAGGTGGTGGTTAAGGCAACGTTCTTTGGAGGGGTGGAATCGGGGCAGGTAAAAGAGGGATCGAAATTAGATAGAGGAAGGTGCTTTCTTGCAGGCTGGGTGTGCGGGACACCATGAGTGAAGGCAGCATCTGATCAATGTGCATTCTCTAGGCAGATGGAGATTAGTGGGCCTCTGTCAGGCTGGGGAAAAACCTAAAATTAGCCCGACCAGCTGGGCCTGGGCTGTGCAGGACCCACCCCCCCTTACCCCCCTGGCCTCCTCAAATTTCAGAAAGCACGAGTGTGTGCAGGAACAGTGTGCTTTGCCCGGGTCACCAGAGGCAGAGCAGGTCACCCAGGGCTAAGCTGGGCAGGGGGTATGGCTCCCAGCAGAGATACGGTCTCTCGTATGGGCTCCCCAGTCCCGCAGGGGCCAGGCATGAGGGAAGGGGGAGCCCCTGCCCTTCCCCTCCCTCTCCTTCCTGACACTGCTTTCTCTTTTGCTTCCTCATTCCCCTTCCAGATCCGTGGGCTCTGGCAGCATGGCCAGAGACAGGTCAGAACATTCCCCGGGCCAGCAAGCTGTGACCACCACGGGGCAAACCCAACTGGGACGCAGGCCTGGGCAGGCACCTTCCTGGGGTATTGGGGCAGGAGCAAGCAGAAAGCCCTATCTTCACCCACTGCACCCCGTGCCAGCCTCCTTGCTGACCTTGCCTGAAGGTCCCTCCATCAGTCACCACGAGCAAAGAGCGGGTGCTGACATTAAGCCTTGGAGGTTGTTTGAAAAGCTAATCTTGCCTTAGAAGGCGCCGGGGCTGGTGTGAGAGGTAAGGAGCAAAGTGGCACCTTGGGAGTTGTGGGTGAAGCGGGGAGGACCCAGGTGGCGGCACTAGCGGGGCCGGGGAGCTGGGCAGCCTCCTCAGTGTCCCCTACCTTCTCCCACACAGTGTCCACCCCACTCACATCGGATGGTTTTTCTTATGGGCTGAGCTGTGTCCCCCCCCCCGCCCCCCCAGTTTCGTGTTAGAGCACCTCACAATGTGACTGTATTTGGAGACAGGATTTTTAAAGAGGTAATTATGTTAAAAGGAGGGTGGGCCCTAATCCATTATGACAGGAGTCCTTGGACACCCTCAGACAGAAGATCATCTAGGGACACGGGAGAAGATGGCCAGCTACAAGCCAAGGAGAGAGGCTTCTGAAGCAACCAACCCTGCAGACACGATCTTGAACTTGTAAACCTCCAGGACGGCGACGACATAAATTTCAGTTGTTCAGGCCTCCCAGTCTGTGTTGCTTGTCATGGTGGCCTTAGCCCACTAACACAGTCCCTGTCCCCAGAATGTCCTGTCTGGTGCCCCATCTTCTCATCTCTCTCCACTCTGGGGTCTTCCCTCCCGGGCCACCAGCCCCGGCTTTCACAGCCTCTGAGACAGTTGCAAATGCAAGCCTGGTCAGGACGTTTCTTGAACTGCAGGTGTGCTGGAACCTTCTGGGGAATGGAGCACAATGAGCATGAGCAGGGGGGCTCCGGAGCGCTTCCTGAGAAGGTGTGGTGAGGGTGAGCTCCCCGTGCCCTTTCATAAATGGCTCAGCATAAGCTAACGGCAGCAAGAACCTTCCCTGCAGCCTGCTAGGCGGCCCACATGCCCAGCAGCAGCATCCATTGATATATGACTTTGGGGTTCCTCTCCCTACATAACTGCCTTCATCCCCTTTCCAGAGCAATGCCTTGCTTGTACGTCCCAGCCTTGAGAATTGGTGGAATATAGAATGGCCTGTCTGCGAAAGGCCTCAGCAAGTGCAAGCTGGCCCTGATTCCCAAGGAATAACAATAAAACTAGCACACAGACCCCGTCTCCCAGCTTCGCATTCCTTCTTTGGCAGAATGGAGAGGGAAGACCTTTGAGAAGCAGCGATCCGGGGTGATCTCCACCCCTCACCCATTAGTACCATGCTCACGGCATCAGGGAGCCCCCGTGACGAGTATGTGTGAGCGATAAGAGGACGCCAGTCTGTAGGATGGGAGCCGTGGACGCTGGCCCACAGGGGCCCCATGTGTAAATGGGAGGAGAGGGCACATTGTTAGAGAAGGGAAAAAGTCTACCTACCCCTGCCCTGCTCATGCCAGGCAGGCTCTCTAGACCCGCGGCCCCAGGCTCTGCCCTCCCAACTCTGGACTCTCCTGCCAGTTCTGGGGCTGCTGGTGGGGGTGGTCCCGGGCCAGCCTGTTGGCTCCAGTTCTGGCCTCGGCAGGGGTCTGGTGCATCACCCACCCTCACCGTACCAAGCTCTGCTGAGAGCAGTGTGCCAGACATCTACCCAATGTCTAGTTTCCCCTTCTTCCTACCAGCGGGACCCTGACTGGGGTTGGGGGGTAGCCATGTGCCCAGGTAAAATGCTTCCTTGGATCCTTTGTAGCTAGTGGTGGCCACGTTGACCCAGTTCTTCCCAATGGAATAAGAGGCAAGTCGGCGGGGAGATATTAAAAAAAGAAATGACTCATCTGGCATGTTCGTCAGCCCTTGACCTCTGACTGCTGACTTCACCCTATCCCTTTTTGCCTTCCTAGAAGACAGATTGGATGCCTGGAGGCACAGCAGCCATCTTTCACCCATGAGGAGAGAAGTCAGGTGCTAAAGTGTGCTGGAGGAGGAAGGGACAAGGAGTCTGGCTGACACCCTTACACAACAGCACCAACTGTTGGCTGCCAACTCCAAACTTAACTTTTCTGTGTGAGTTAAAAAAAAAAAAAATCTCTTCTTTGTTTAAAGCCTGGTTACTCTCTGGTTTTCAGTTCTCTGCAGCTGAACACAGTCCTCACTGAGACACAGCTCTTCCTATGCAAAGTCTGGTAGCTCCTTCTGAAATCTCAGCACCTACCCCAGCCCCACAGCAGCCTGGCCCATGGATGGTTGGGCCTCTTCCCTGACCCCACCGCACGGAGGTGATGGCCCGAAGGTATGGGATCGCACCTTTTCTCCTCTGATACTAGAGCTGTGGGTGTGGGGGGCTGGCGAGCAGAGATGAGGGGGTTCACAGCCCAATGAATCTGATATGATTTCCTAGGAATAATATATCAAATCCTCACTGAAGGTTTTGTCAAATGTTGCCTGAACAAGGCCTACCTTGACTACGCTGTTCAAAATTTCAACCCTTATTTCCGGAGTCCTCTCACCTTGCTCTCTCTTTTTTTTTAAATTTCATACAATTGATCACCTTCCAGGACACCACTCGGTTTACTTTCATTGTGTTGGCTGTGTGATGTCTGCGCCTTTCTCCCCACCCCCAGGATGAAGCCCCACACAGATAAGGGTCTGGGTCTGCTTTGTTCTTTAATGCCTTTCTAAAAGCCTGGAAGCATTTCTGGCATAGAGAAAGCATTTGCTGACTGGAATTCATAGCTATGTGTCCTAAGCACCAGCTGTTCTGGGCTGACTTGTGTCCCCCCCAGTTTGCATGTTGAAGTCCTAACCCCAGGACCTCCGAATGTGAACCGTATTTCGATAAGGGGTCTTTGGAGAGGTAGTTAAGTTAAAAGGAGGTCGGTAGGGTGGGCCCGGCTCCAATATGACTGGTGTCCTCGTAAGGAGAACTGATTAGGGACCCAGAATGCAGAGAAGGAAGACGATGTGAAGACACAACGGAAAGATGCCCAACCACGAGCCCAGGAGAGAAGCCTTAGAAGAAACCATCCGTGCTGACATCCTGATCTCCGACTCCCAGCCTTCAGAATCATGAGACATAAATCTCTGTAGTTTAGGCCACCCACCACGTCCGTGGTCCTTTGCTATGGTGGCCCCAGCACACGGATACAGCAGTCATACCTGACACAGTTTGGAGAGGTTTGTACGTGTTGTCTCATTTGATCTGAACCACGATCTGAAGAGATAGTACCTACTTTGCAGATGCAGAAACTAAGGCCAGGAAACGTTGACGCGGGGGCCTGAGGAGGCCTACGTGTTGGGGTGCTGGGCCTCATGGGGCTGGGGTGGGGGAGCCTGGGTTGCTGACCCAACAAGGGCCCTTCCTTATCTGGAGTTCTGTGGGCAATCAGGCCGGTCGTCCCTCTGCCTCACTCCCAAACACACCTCGAAACAGGCCCGTGCTAGCCCCTCACACCCCAACCTGCTCTACAGGTTTTTTTTAATATTTACTTTTTTAAAATAATTTTTTGATTTTTTTAATATTTATTTTTTTTAGTTTTGAAAGACAGAGACAGAGACAGAGCGTGAGCAGGGGAGGGGCTGAGAGCGAGGGAGACACAAAATCCAAAGCAGATTCCAGGCCTCACGCTGCCAGCATAGATCCCGACATGGGGCTTGAACCCATGAACCGTGAGATCATGACCTGAGCTGAAGCCAGTCGCTCAACCCACTGAGCCACCAAGGCGCCCTGCTCCCTGCAGCTGTGTGCAGAGTCCTGTGATCTGAGATGCTGCCTGACGCTCTATGGGGCAGTTTCAACGCTGAGGCCAACGGAGGGAGGAGAAATAAGACCGCTTTGGGGACAGTGACCCTCAAAGCAGTTATTGCTGATGTGCTGACCTGCAGGTCTGCGCAGAGAGCCAGGTTCTCCATGAGGAGGGTGTGGGGAGCCCACGACTCTTTAGCTGCCACTCCTAGCCGGGACAACAGCAGTGGCTCACGTTAATTGAGGTCCTGGCAGCTGCCAAGCCCCGTGTTAAGTGCATGATACAGAGTTTCTCATTCAGTCCTCTGAGCAGCACTGCAAGATGGTCACTGATATTATCACCATTTGACAGCTCGGGAAACTGAGGCTCAGAGAGCTCAAGTAAATTGACCCCTCAGCTAGGAGGGGTCAGCGCTCAGCACTCCAGTGCTGGTTCTCTTCACCAGTAACTCACATCAGCTGTACACCCTGCCGTGTGCTTTCTCAGGCTGTAGTTGGAAATGTTCCCCCAAACCCCTTGCACTGGGCAGAGAATTAGGAAGGAAGTTTGTGGGGGGAGAGGACAGAAACTCTGCCAACCCATGTGATACAGATCCGAGCTGCTGAGCGTGTGGCTGGTAACCTCTCCTCGCTCCCGCCTCCCCCGCCAACGACCTCCATCGGGGAGCTGAGGCCATCCCCTCTGTGTGAATCCCCCTTCTAGGCCACCCTGTGCTCATCTCAGCCAGGGTCATGGGGAAGGCAGAGGTGGCCCCTGCCACCCGCTCGTTGTCATCGGTGGCTGGTTGCGAAACACCCTGGCCAGTCCATGGCAGCAAAGGGGGAAGGAATTCTCTTGGATAGTTCCCTGGATAATTCCAGCCCCTTCCTAGGGGTACAGGGACAGCCTGGGGACAGTCTGAAGTGAGTACCTGGTGGTGAACCGCCTGTGCTCTGTGACAGTGTGGGGCTAATTCCCTTTGTGCTAAAAGAGTCCCGAGGAGGGGCCATCTGGGGCTTTGACCGTCTGCCGTGTAAGCTTGGCTTTGGACTTCACAGCCTGGGACACTGTGGGTCGGAACCTCGGTGCAGGTGAAACAGGGCAGTCTCTTCTCCACTCCTTCCGGAGGGCGGCTGCCGGTGACCTAGCTGTCTCCCCCAAGAGTGGGTGTGTCCCAATGTGGTGGGGGTGGTGTGCCCCCCACGTCGGATGTGCCTCTGTGTTAGGGGTTTGGGTCTCGGGTGCGTGTGCCCAGGAGCATGACCTTTGCCTGCTCGTGGGCCCGCCCCTGTCACCAGACCCCAGGCGGCCTACAGGAAGGTGTTTGGCATGGGAAGAGGGCAGTGATGTCCATGGGCCCAGGGCAAGAGGCAGGAGGACTGGATGGCCTTGGTGGGAAGCCAAAGTGCATGACAAGGCTGCATAGGGCCACGCCTCCTTGCCCGAGTCTGAGGAAGTGGCAAGGCCCCAGCTCCAGGTGCCCGAAAGCCACAGCAGGGCAAAGGCCAAGGGCTTGCACATCCGGGGCCTCTCAAGCTGCCGGCTGCAGGGGCTGGGCTGGGCACCAGCTGATGGAGGAGAGCCTCGAGGGAGGGGGTATTCCTGTGTGTCCTGGTGGGGCTCCCTTGGCAGGGCTCCCCCCTCCCAACCGCACTTATCCTGCCCTGCAGGCTGGCTTCTGGGCTCTTCTTTAGAAAAAGTAGCGTAACTGTCATCCTTTCTGACCTTCCCCTCCCCATAACCTGCAACCCCTCCAAACCCTTATCTTCACTATCAGACGCCCAGCACCCTGCTTCTCATTTCCTGGATGACTCTGTGGTTCTAGAAATTCAGAGCCACTGTGTTCTGAGAAGGTGCTTTCTGTTGCCCCTGGGAAGCGGGCAACACAGGCTTCATGACTCCACGGGACGCCCGTGGCTGCTTACAGCAGAAATGGTGGGAGGAGAGGCCCCGGGGCCTGGGCTAGGGCTGGCGCAACAGGCCAAGTTCTTGACGTGGCCGCAGGCGCTTCGCAGGGACAGCTGGGCCAGCAGGCCTCACAGGGGGAGCGGGAAGGGTCAGGGAGGGAGCGCTGGTGTCTTCCTGGTTGAGGGTAGGGAGCAGGAGCAGGTGGGAGGCAGCGGAGGCCTGGCTAAAGATGCTGGGGATACACCGGGCAGGGTAGAGTCATTGTCAGTGGGGGCGGAGGGCCAGGCAGTTTCTCAAGGCAGGGACTATCTATCCCAGGGGCCGTGGTCACTGGGGCTGTGGAAGAGGGTCCCCGGGGCCTCCCTGAGACAGCTGGGTAAGGCCTGGTCAGCCCAGGTGCTGTTTGCTCCACGGCAAGGCTGTTGGGGTCACCGGGGGCCTAGGAGGAGGCACGTGAGGCCCTCTCTGTGGGTAGGTGTTCAGGTCAGGATGGGGTCAGAGACAGGAGGACGAGGAACTTTCTTCTGGAAGAGTGCATTGCTGCTGCAGGGGGCCTGGGTGGCATCTACACCCAGGAGGGGGATGGTGGCCAGAGGAGGGATGACCAGCATGTGCCATCCGGTCCCTTTGGGGCTGTGGCAGAGACCTGCGGTTTGGACACAATAACCACTGAGGGGTCAACTGCCCCAGTTTGGGGAGCAGAGGCTACCACAGCTCCCTTTTGGGGACCCCCTACTCAGCCAAAGGACTAGTTTCTTCCCTTCATGCAGTAGGTCCTTCCAGGTGCCCACGAAGAACCTGACGTGTGAAGGGCACCGTGAGAGAGAAAGGTGAACGAGGCAGAGCCCTGTTTCCAGCCCTGAGGAGAAGCAAAAAGGCCCATGTGTCCAAAGAAGTCTTTTTAAAATTTTTTTTTTATTTTTAAGACTCAGAGCGTGGGCTCCGGAGTGAGACCGTCGCGGTGGTCTGGGGTACAGGGCAAGTGACACTTCACTCGGCCCTGAGGGCTGTATGGGCCACAGACAGAAGGACGACGGGGCCAGGATGGTGGGAGGGGCACGGGATGGCCTGAGGAGTCGCTGTGGAAACGACAACCGCCAGTAGTGACTAGGGATTAGTAATCATAGCCCCGGTCGCTATGGGCGTAAACCAGATGTGCAAAAACACTGGCTCCGGGCCTGGGAAATGGTAGCTGTTAATCCTACAGAAGTTGGCTCCCAGCAAACTGAAAGGCAGAGGTGTGAGTATGAGCCACCTCTTCTTTGCCCCCACGGGCGGGGCTGGGCCCCGGGTGGACCCAGCCCTCTGGAGCGCGGCCCTCCGGAGCTGAGAGCCTGGGGGATGGCAGGACAGCCCCATGCCTTACACATGCTGCCCGCACTGCTTGGGACAGCACCGTGTGGGCCCCTCCACAGCGGATTAAGATGTCCTTTCACCTTGGCCTGGCCATTTCCACTGGGGGAATAGCAGGGTCAAGTTCCTTTGCGACTCGGGGAGATGCCTTCACTGCCCCGGAGCGGGATCTGGGTGTCCTTGCGTGACTCCGAGGGCCCAACTGCGGCTCTGAGGCACTTTGGGGTATGTTCCAGAACGCAGATGAGGAAAGCCCACCCCAACCCCACCCACAGAAGCCAGGGCATCATTTGGATGACTGTGCCTCAGAACCTGCTCCCTGTCCGGAGATGTGGCCCTGTCACCTACCCAGGTTCTGATCTTTCCATCCCATCTCTGACTCCTCTCCCACACGTACCCAACTGACTCTGACTGTCTCGTCCAACCCTCTCAGACTCTCTCAAATCTTCCCTCCTCTCCTCCCCGAGGCCCTGTCTTCTCCTGCCTGTTATTACATTAGCTTCTCAATGTCTGGCTCCCCTCCAGACTCTCCCTTTCTGGGCCATTCTCCAAAGACCAAACCCCACGCCAGAGTTCCCCTTAATGACACTCAATAACCTTCTAGATAAAACCCCAGTTCCTCAGCAAACCAGGCTCTCTGTGACAGGGTCCCTCTTTTTCCCACCTGCCTACCTCTTGGACTTTTGGGTCCAGGCCCATTGAGGTCTCCACCTGAAGCCCCTGGCCCTTGCTTTCTCGGAACTCCCATACCTTTGTACCTGCTCCCTCTGCCCGGAACACCTATGCATCGCAAGCTAACTGCTACTCAATATTTACATCTCTATTTTACTTTCGTTTATTTTCTTTTAAACCGGAAATGTCTATCATTTGCTGGCTATCAGTGTGACCCAGGATCGCTCTGCTCAGGGGTCACCGCCTTGACATACTTTACTCCCCACCTGGGTGCTCTTCACGTGGGTGCCCTGGTGCCTGGGAAGAACGCACAGGTAGCATGCGCGAGAGTTTTCGTTCTCCAGCTTCTCCTGTTTTATCCTCCCCCAGCAATTCCTGAGTTGCATTAGGTGCCGAATAAAGACATTGATTAAAAACATCTAACTCATAGAGTGGCAAATTCTATTTCAAAGCTGTAGATCCAAGTGTACGAATTTAAAGCTGAGTTTAATTATCCCACCATTCAACTCTGTCTTCAGCCCCCTTTCTGGTTCATGGCAGAGATGCTAGCCAATTCCAGAAACCCACCACTTCTGTGACTCTCCTCCCTCACAGCCCAATTATGCTCGATTTATTTCATTTCCCCCTCTTCACTTCTGTAGCAGGATCCGTGTGGGGTTGCGTCTGTGACATGTCCAGACGTGGGGGCGAAGAGGTGGGTCATTGGGGGGCATTCTGAAGCCTTGCTGGCATCAGCCCCGTTCTCTGTTTGCAGTTGGCACCTGTCCCTCAGCCTTTGCTGAGCTGAATTCTCAGCACGTTACAGAAGACAGAAGGGGACAACCATTGAGTGCAGGGTCTGGTGGCTTCATTCGCTTCAAAGAGCCCTTTCCTCCTGCAAATCCCAAACCTCAAGACCCTACCCTGAGAAAACAGCACCTTAGAGAAGGAGGTGGGTGAGCAGGTGTCCACTCAAAAGTGGGGAGGGACCCAAAGAGAGGACAGATGTGGAGAAGGTGCCCCTTTATCTGGTAGAGCACACTTATGAGTCAAAAAACCCTGTGGGGTCCAGGTTGGTGGTAGGAAGTCCTAAGCACATTGCTTTGCATAACGAAGGAGGGAGGAATATCTTTGGAGCTGGAGTTGAGGGTGGGGTTCTGGGCATCAGCAAAGGGGGTGAGTGGGATGAGTAGAGTGACTGCTGGCAGAATGGTCAAGGGACCATTCTTTGTCACTTCCGTGGGATGGGCCCCATCTACCTCCCCAAACTTTCATAAAGTAGGCTGCACAAACTGAGGGGTTCACCTTTGCAAAGGAAGGGAGGTTCTTTCCATCCCATGTTCAAACTCCCTTCCACCCCCTTGCCCTTGGAGAAGCCCCCGGGGGAGGCAACCACATTTACCCAGAGCCTGCCATCTTGATGTGCCCAGCAGCAAGGAGTTCAGTGCCCGGCACGGCAGACAGTTTTGAAAAGGGTCACCTTTTGGCAGTAGGGTCTCTTGGACAGACTTGGGGCGTGGAGGAATCAATCCCCGACCCTCCTCTATGAACACATTTGGCGATCTTCATGCCAATGGTCTGCAAAAGAAAAATTGTCCCCAAACTGCAAGGGGACAGAACTTTTTTGCGTGTGACGAAGTTAGCAATTTTCTTCTGGGAAGAACTCAGCGTTCCTGATGAAATGCACGAGCAGATTTCTGATGAACTTCAATGGAACGAAACCAGTGCCCTGCCCACCCAGTTGCCTTGAAGAAGGAAGGGGGCAGCGGATATGCCTGCATATAACAGAGACATGGAAATAGCTCTTTCCCAGCTCCTCCCCCGAAGAGAGGCTGTCCACAAACAAATGCCCTAAAACAACAATAAAATATGGGGTAGAGCGTCCACTGGAGTCTGGATGGACTCAGACAGAAACAGGCCCATGGCCACTGTGTGCCGAGATGGGTCTTGGATGGGAGCACCGCCCACTGGGGGATGACAGAGCTGTTCATCATGAATGGGATCCTCTGTCTCTTTGTCCAGAGGAGGGTCGTGGCCCTGCCTCCGTTCCTTGAAGGCTGGGATGATCAAATAATCCCCAAGGATTAGGTGGGGACATACCTGGAAAAGTGGAAGGCAGCTCGTAAATCAGGGATTTATTATGATTACCATCTGATTCAGAGATAATCTGCCTCACGCCAGTGAAGTTCAAGATGCAGTTTCTATGCTGTTCTTCCTAAAATAGGCCTTCTTTTCGGCGGCGTGCAATTCCCCAACCACCCACCTTCGCCCCGTGCATTTTCTCTTTGCTTGCTGCAGCCTCGAAGCCTCTGAAGTGCATGGCTTCCTTCCTCCCTGCGACAGCTTCCTGACTCTCTTCTGAGGCCTCCCACGCAGGCTCCCCAACATTCAGACCGGCCCAGCCGCTCCCCAGCAGGCCCCTGCTGCTTGTTTTCAGCAAAGCCAAGGCCACCCGAGCCGGTGTTGGGAGAACAGGGCTACTCACCTTCCCAGCCCACAGCGGCCCCTGCCCAGCTTCTGCCCACCCCTAGCCCAGGCCCCGCGAGGTCTGCCTCTTTGCTGATTATGAGATAGCTCATGGCTGTTAGGTCCGCCTGAATAAGCTCTTTTGTCCCAGAGAATTTTCCCATGTCAAACATTTAGTCTGTTGTGTTATGGGTCAGTGAGCAAGGAGATAAGTCTGAATTCTTAAACAACCTTGTGAACGCAAGACATCTGTCTGAAAGGCAATCAAACAACATCTGTCACGCTGTCCCTAGCTTTCAAGACACTTAAAAAAGCAAATCATTATTTTATGTCTTTGTTCTTAGAGAAATACATTTTATTTATTTATTTATTTCATTTGAAGCTCAAATCTTCCTTTTCTTTTTTCTCTTTTAAGGTTATTTATTTATTTTGAGAGAGAGAGAGGGTGCGAGCAGGGGAGAGGCAGAGAGAGAGAGAGAGAGAGAGAGGGAAAGAGGTAATCCCAAGTAGGCTCTGTATGGGCAGCACAGAACCCGACCCGGGCTCGAACCCAGGAACTGGCCGAAACCAAGAGTCAGACGCTATACTGACTGAGCCACCCAGGCACCCCGAACTACAATTTCTTTCAAAAATTCAAATATTATAGGGGCGCCTGGGTGGCTCAGTCGGTTAAGTGTCCGACTTTGGCTCAGGTCATGATCTCACGGTCCATGAGTTCGAGCCCCGCGTCGGGCTCTGTGCTGACCGCTCAGAGCCTGGAGCCTGTTTCAGATTCTGTGTCTCCCTCTCTCTGACCCTCCCCCATTCATGCTCTGTCTCTGTCTCAAAAATAAATAAACGTTAAAAAAAATTTTTTTAAAATTCAAATATTATAGAAATATATACTTTAGAACATGAGAAATCCCTCATAAATTTGTGCCTCCCTTTCCTCCTCCCCTAATGCCAGAAAACTATTGTTAATACTTTGGTGTATGTTGCTAAGATTTTTTTCCTCTGCACCTACTAACATAGATAGTATTATTATTATCACCATCCTTTCTAACACCGTACCATAGATCTTGTGTTCCAACTTGCTTTTTGACTTAGCACATCTTCAACGTCTTTCGGTGTTAGGATCTCTCTAATTTAACAATTATAGAGTTTGTCTGTAACTGTGTCTATGAAAAATCATCCATTTCATAAGTTTCTTACTGACAGGTACTTGAAATTCAACCCCTTCTAATGCAGTTTTTCCTCTATATAAACAACACTGCATATATGTGTTTGTAGAGTCATGAAGATGTTTCTATGAGCATAGGAAGCAGAAATGCTGGGTCAAAGGTGTAAACACCTAAAATTTAGTAGGCACTGCCAAACTGACAAAGCCAGCGTTGTTGTTCAGTTTGTCGATCTCTTGAAGGTGGAAAATGTCACCGGGCACCGAGACGAGTCAGTGCCAGTAATAAGAAATGGCCGTTCATTTGGGTGCGCTCAC
Organism: Panthera uncia; assembly: GCF_023721935.1. Taxonomy (NCBI): domain Eukaryota; kingdom Metazoa; phylum Chordata; class Mammalia; order Carnivora; family Felidae; genus Panthera; species Panthera uncia. The sequence continues at coordinate 9,068,257 of NW_026057584.1, forward strand.
GAGAGTGCAAGGCTTGGGACATCTTTTGAGTGTGAGGACTGACTCAGGAGAGGTCAGAGGCATAAACTATCGGTCTGCAAAGTACAGAAATCATCAGTTGAGTGAATTCCAGGAAAGGTGAAGCCTGAATGACACAGACATTTTTTTTTTTTTGAAGATGTGATTGGGTTTATTAATATGTCCCAGATAGCAAGTAGAGAGATGTTCCCCTGAATGACAAGGACATTTATGAAATTGTCCGTCTGGCACCCATTCTGTCTTTTGGAAACAGCGCATCCCTTTGAGAGAGACCTCTTTCCAATGCCCAGCTCCAGAAATTGGGTTCCAGTAGGATCTGCCTAGGTTATTGTTTACCAGCCTCGGCAGGGTCAGTAAATAGAATCTCTGGCTAATTAGAAGCCTTCCCTAGAATTTTTTGGATGGGGAGTAAGGGAGGAGAGGTCTTGTTTCATGTAAGAGGTTGGGGATACATGTGTTCAGAGGGGGGCAGGGGCTATGGTTTCTGCCCTGCAGAGACAGCTATTTGGAGAGACTGAAGTTGACTTCTAAATAGAAACTCAATCAAGGGCAAAGAAAGCCCCAGAGCCCAAGTGTTGAGTGAGGCCCTGATTCTTGTCATCCCCAAGGCCCAAGGGCTTCCAGTATCTTCCCATACTTCTGATATGGGCCGAAAGATTAGTTTTGCCTGGTTTTGACTGTTGTATAAATGGAATTGTACAATTTGTGCTTATTTGTCCTGGTTTCTTCGACACAACAGTACATTAGTGAGACTCATCCATGTTATTTCATATAGCAGTAGCTTTTCACTTTAACTGATTTATAGTATTCCAATGCTCTTGAGTGCATACCCATGAAAAAGATTGCTGGGCTATGTGATAACTCCATGCTAACTTATTGTTATTATTGTTATTTTTGAGAGAGAGAGAGAGAGAGACAGAGACAGAGACAGAGACAGAGCATGAGCGGGGGAAGAGCAGAGAGAGAGGGAGACACAGAATCCAACACGGACTCCAGACTCCAAGCTGTCAGCACAGAGCCCGGCGCCGGGCTCGAACTCACGGACCACAGGATCATGACCTGAGCTGGAGTTGGCCGCTTAACAGACTGAGCCACCCAGGCGCCGCTCCATGCCAACTTTTTGAGGAACTGTCAAATAGTTTCCCAAAGCACTCACACCATTTTAAGTTCTCACTGAAAGTATGAGGGTTCCAACTTCTCTACATCCACACATATATTTGTTATTTTCTGTTTGTTTGTTTGCTTGTTTGTTTGTTTCGATTATAGCCATCCTAGGGGATGTGAAGTGGTATTCCATTATGGCTTTTCTTTGCATTTCCCTGATGGCTAATGATGTGGAGCAAGTTTTCACGTGCTTATTGGGCATTTGTATATCATCTTTGGAGGAAAATCTATTCAAATTCTTTGCCAAGTTTAAAACTGGGTTATTTGTCTTTTTGAGAGGTGAGTTGTAAGAGTTGTTTAAATATTCTGGATACCAGACTCTTATTGCGTATATGCTTTGCAGATATTTTCTCCTGTTCTGGGCTGGCTTGTGTTTTCAAAAGATCACTCTGTGTTACTATTTGGACAGTAGGCTCTGGGGAGGGAGAAGAGTTGGAAACTGGGAGAACAGATATGAGGCTAACGCAGTCATCCAGCAAGAGAAGATGATGGTCAAAATGAAGTCAGACTCCCTGAGTTGTAAGGCAGATCCTTGTGTCTGCTCTAAAATCTCTGTCTGGCTCTGGCCCTGGCATTGTCTTTGACTCTCCCTGGCTCTGACCTATTTTTCTTTTTTCTTTTCTTTTTTTTTGCCTATAGTTTTGCTTGCCTCTGCCTGATTTCATTTTATGTCCATGTCCCCATTTTCCCTTCCATTTCTTCATATCTTGCCAAATAGTAGGCAGTTCTGTGAATCACCTCATATCCCCTTTGCAATGGGTACAAAACATGAGAAAATAAAGATAAAGCGGCTGTAGATAGGAAAATGGGTAGATAGGAAGATGGACTCCTGGCTTCCACGGACTTACGGAAGCTAGGCTCCTCCTGGCACTCGCCCTTCCACAGCTATTTATCTGGCTCTGATTTCTGGTTCCACTTTCTGGATTCCCAGTTTCCCATGATGCCCTGGGAGCCTGGTAAGTGACTCAGAAGTGGAGGGATACAATCAAGAACTTTGGGGGGGCAGCCTACAGATCTCTGAAAACATGGAGACTCCATTCCTTTTTTTCTTTTTTTTTGTCTACGGGGCAGCTCCTTCTCAATCTTCATGTCACTGAGCTTTAATAGGCAGGAATCATGCCATGGATGGCCCACACTCCTCTCTGGGATCTAAGAGTCAGGGCTACAAAAGTTGCCGTATACAAAGTCTGTATACAAGAATCGACTGAATTCTTACGTATTGGAAACAAATTAGTAGAAATAAAAATTTTAAAGAAATATCACATAGAATAGCCAAGGCTAGGATAAGGGGGAGGCTAGGGTGGCATCTGGGGTGCAAGATTTAAGGAGGTATTCCCTTTCATTTTCTCCTCTTGCCTTACTTTCGTCCTGGCCCTAAGAAAATACAGGAAAATATCAAGTAGCCAGGAATGAATCTAATGAAAAATGTTCAAAATTTTGCCGCAAATACTCTCTGACCTTTACTGAGAATTTAAAGGACAAAATAAAGATCTCTACCTTGTTTATGGATCGGAAGATTAAGTGCTGTTAAGACCTTAATTTGTCAGTTCTTCTTAAATTCGCCTACAAATTCAGAGCAATCCCAGTAAAAATCCTAGCTGCTTACTTTGTGATTCTGAAATTTATATGGAAATTCAAATGATTTAGAATAGCCAAAGCAATTCTGAATACACACCAAGCTGGAGAATTCATACTACCTGATTTTGAGACTTACTATAAAAGCTACATTCATTACGATAGTGTGGTGGTGGCATAAGAATGGACAAATACACTGAAGCAATAACAAAGACACTTAAGAAACTGCCCTCGTGTATGTAGTACCTGGACTTGCTTGCTCCATGGTAAGTCGGTAAGGAAATCCTGTGTTTTTCAATAAATGATACGGGTCAGTTAAAAATTCATACGGAACAAACGAATCTTGACCCCTACCACACACACAATAATTACTTTGAGATAAATTGTAGTCCTGCGCTTGAAAGGTAAAACAGTGAGTGTGATGGGATATCTTGATTTTGGTGGTAGTTATATGAACTTGTTAAAAGTTTGTCTACTTTGTGGCAGCTCATCCAGCTATATGCGTATGTTTTATGCTCTTTGAATCTATGGATTACACTTCACAATAAAATTTATTTAAAAAGCAAAAAAGAAGCGGGGCACCTGGGTGGCTCAGTCGGTTAAGTGTCTGACTTCGGCTCAGGTCATGATCTCACGGTTTGTGAGTTCGAGCCCCGCGTCGGGCTCTGTGCTGACAGCTCGGAGCCTGGAGCCTGCTTCGGATTCTGTGTCTCCTTCTCTCTCTGCACCTCCCCTGCTCATGCTCTGTCTCTCTCTGTGTCAAAAATAAATAAAAACATTAAAACAATAAATAAAAAGCAAAACGGAAGTGTCAAAGCTATAGATGAAAATTTCACTGCATGTAAATTATGCTTTAAAGAGAAAATGGACGAACAAAGTAAGCAGGGCTGTTGGGAGCTAGCTACCCTGACATAGACTAGCCACCGACCCCAACTTTATGAACTGTGCATCATGCAAGCTCTGCCCCCATGAACAATTCATCTCACTTCGAGGGCACCATGGGGGGAAGTGGAAAATTCACTAGGCAGGAAGAAGTCAGAAGAGTTGTGTGATTAGCATCTGACTCTATGCAGATTCAGTTTCAAGATGTGATGAGTATGCAGAAGAAAATGGAAAACCCCACTATCTCCTGTCCCCAGGTTCTAATCAGGAAACTTCATTATGAGTAAAACCTGAATTACCAGTGTGGTTGATGTGTTGAATGGAAAAGCAGCAAGAAACCATTCTTTTTTTCTCCTAATGCCAACCCCAACTTGATGTTTGAAATCATCTTATCTTTTCCTGGGGTCTCGGTTGGGTGTCCCCAGAAGCAGACCCTGAGACACGAATTTGAGAGCAAGTAGTTATATGGAGGCAATCCCAGGACCCACGGGTAGGTGGAGTGTAGAAGTGAGATAGGAGAGTGAACCGGCCAATGAAGAGGAAGTTTTCAGGCCAGAGAGCACAGAGCTATCCCAACTGGGGACAGGTGGGGAGTGAAGGGCAGGAAGCTGTGCCCTTACCCTGCAAACTCCTGGTCCTCATTGGTTGAGGACTGCTACCTGGCCCTTGAGCTCTGCAGTGCTTCTGGTCTGCCTTTCTTGAGAGTTGGGCACCCTCCCCAGCCAGATTAAAACCCTCAGCCAGAGTCGTAGGAATTGGCAATACACAGCCTTCCTGCCTAGGGTTAATGTCATGGCATATGGGTATGACCGTGTCTGCTAAAACTGCCTACAATCTGGGGAGGGCCCATATTTTTTCCAGGCCCTTTAGTCACAAGACTATTTTTTAATAATCAAAAAAGTCTCATCTGCTCTACTATTTGATATTGCACTCTAATCCTCTCCCAGACATTAGCTGGAGCCGGACTTAGTCTGGGGACCAACAGGAAAGTGATCTGATTGCTTTTCTTTCCTGATCACTCATTTTCCTCTTTTACCACCTGCTCTTTTCAGTTTCTGCAGGGCTGTAGTGGCAGGGGAAGAGAGGAAGGGACAGGAAAGGCTTTGCTTGACCTGTTCCATCGTAGTTTTGTGATGGGGTTCTCTGCATGCATGGAGCAGATGCCCCAGCACTACATTATTTTCTCAGGGAGCATTTTGGGGAGGCTTGGGGGGGGGGTTCTACCATTTCTGGATGTCTTGCACCCACAGTTCCCTTGAAGTGGTTGATGTCTCCTCTTGCTGGCCAAGTGATTACTAGCACAAGATTCCCTTCTGCTTTCTAATTCATTCCCCTGCTGTACTCCCATGCAGTTCTTTTGGGCAGAGCCTCCCTCAAGAAGACCTATTTGGGCTCCCTTCAGCAAGCCCCCTTCTGGCCTTTGGGAGATGCACATCCATCTTTGTTCATCAGGCTCTTCAGTGCAGGCATTTCCACCTCTCTTCCTCCAGCTGCTGGCTTCCTACAACTCACAGGGTGAGTTCAAGCCACAGCCTCCAGCCTTCAGACTCTACAGGTGTGGTTCCACCCCTGTGTCTTTCATGTCTAGCTCTCCCAGAGGCCCTTTTAAAGCCTCTTGCACTGACTGGAAGTGGTGGATATGCCTTGTGATGCCAGCTTGACATCTAGGAAGTGTTGGGTTGAGAGGAATGCAAAATTCAAGTCTTAAACTATAAAGCCTTTAGCATTAAGATTGGTGTGTTTCAGGGCAGGCCGATCCAGGGCTTTAGAGATATCTCCAAGGAACCAGGGTGTTTGCATTTCTCTGTTCTGTTGCTCACCCTGTTGGTTGCAAATGAAGGTGGCTGTTACCAGATGTGGTCCGCGTTGCATGGTTTTTGGTTCACATCTGGTGGCTCACATCCTTCTCTGGAGATCCCTCTGTCCCATTTTAAGGGAGAGTCCTGAAAGTCACTCTGGCCCAATTTAAGATATACAGCCACCCCTTAACCCAGTGACTCACAGGTGAGGGAATGGAAGATGCTGATCGGCTAAGCTGACCAGAGTTTTGACTTGGCATTGGAGTAGGTCCCTTCCTACGTGGTATGCGGTTAGTGGCAGAAAGGAAAATCTGGGTGTTGTTAGGGAGAGAGGAATGGATGCTGAGTGGACAACTAGATTAGTTCCAGGGGCAGTTGTAACAAAGTACCCCAGACCGGGTGGCTTGAAACAGCAGAAATGTATTGTCTGACTATTCTAGAAACAAGATGTCCAAAATCAAGACGGTGGCAGGGTGCTGTTCTCTCTGACATCTCTAAGGGGGAATCTTCCCCTGGGTCTTCTAGCTTCTGGTATTTGCCCATGATCCTTTGTGTTCCTTGGCTTGGAGACGCATCGCTCCAGAGACATAGCTGTCTGTATTCTGTGTGTTTCCACACTGTTTTCTCTGTGTGTGTGTCTGTGTCCACAAGATGTCCCCTTCCTTTACGAAGATGCCAGTCATTGGCTTAAGGGCCCACTCTACTAGAGTATGACCTCATTTTAATGACTCTGCAATGACTCTACTTCCAAATAAGGTTGCGCTCTCAGACACTAGGGATTAAGGCTCCAACATATCTTTTGGGGGAGACACATAAACAACAATAAATATCTACTTGAAACCATTCTCACGGCTTACTTTTGCACAAAATTATTCAATTACATTATATAACTTATTCACCACTCTTAAATCCCAAATTAAATCTGTCTAGTTCTTATAAGAAGCTTCACTTAAACAAATATTGAGTCTCTCTGAAATTATTAAAAGGTATATGTTATCTATATTTTGAAGATAAATTCCAAAGAGAAGTATCAAAAATATTTTTATCCTGGTAGCATCATTGTGAATATAGGTGAAACCTCCAAAGGATAGTGTTGTGGACACTCACTCATTCAAGTGAATACCTTCTGGTGAGTTTGGGGAACAGTTACTCACGTTATACCCCTCTTAGAGGAACCTAGAAGAAGGTCAGAAGAAAATCTCAGTGGAGTGGCCTCTTTAGCTGCTATAAGTTGGTATTAGCTTCATAACTGATCTGCCTCCCAATGGTTACACGGTATGTGGGGTTTCTTTTGATGTTTATTTATTTATTGAGAGAGAGAGAGAGAGCACATGAGCAGGGAAGGGGCAGAGAGAGAGAATTCCAAGCAGGCTCCACGCTGCCAGCCCAGAGCCTGATGTGAGGCTCGAACCCATGAATCGTGAGATCATGACTGAGCCGAAACCAAGAGTCGGAAGCTTAACTGACTGAGCCACCCAAGTGCCCCTACACTGTGTGTTTTGTGTATATCCCATGGTTTTTCTCACATCTATCTATATATCATCTATCTCTGTCATGATTTATCTATGATCTACTTATGGCACATATATTTCTACCTAATCTATACATATTTAACTTTTTGATTACACAAATAAATCATGTTTACTGTCAAGTTAGTGGTTGGGTGTAGGGGTCATGATTTTGCTCCCCAGGAGATATTGGGCAATGTCTGGAGATACCTTATTTATCACATTTGGGGGATGTTACTGGCTTCTAGTGGGTAGAGGCCAATGATGTTGCCAAACATCCTAAAAGACACTGAATGGCCCCCACAATAAAGAATAATCTGGGGCGCCTGGGTGGCGCAGTCGGTTGAGCGTCCGACCTCAGCCAGGTCACGATCTCGCGGTCCGTGAGTTCGAGCCCCGCGTCGGGCTCTGGGCTGATGGCTCGGAGCCTGGAGCCTGTTTCCGATTCTGTGTCTCCCTCTCTCTCTGCCCCTCCCCCGTTCATGCTCTGTCTCTCTCTGTCCCAAAAAAATAAATAAAAAACGTTGAAAAAAAAAAAAAAAAAAAGAATAATCTGGCCCCAGATGGAACCAGTGTCACTGGAGCTAAGATTGAGAAATCCTCCTGCAGAATAATAGAAAATTCAAGGAAAATCATTACCTCTGGGCATTTTCCCAATTAACATTTTGGCCAAATTCTTCCGGATGTTTTTTACACACACAAATAGATCTATATGGGAATAATTAAAGATGTATAGAGAAAAATGTGATTATAAATATACATGCTCTTTATAACCTGGCTTTTTTCACTTAAAAATATTGCTCCATGTCAGGAACTTTTTCTCATTGAAAAATGAGTTTTTTAAAAACAAAAGTGTTACATTCATGTGGTTAAAAATGAGAACTGCAAAAGGGTATACAAGAAAAACATGTTCTTTTGCAAGTGGTTATGTATACTTGAGTGAATGTGGATTCTTTAAAAAGCCACAAATTTGATTATGCAATAAAATTCCATATACTTTGCTTTCATGACTTAATAATCTATCTTAGGGCAATTTCTATATTGACACACAGAGACCCACCCCAGTCTTTACTCTGGTGCATGGCATTACCTACTGCCCTCTTGATGGATCCTTAGCTCTTTGCATATTTTGGCTGTTCCAATCAGTGATGCACCAATACTTCTATACCACCTCTCAGTAGACTCTGGGGAGTACACCCCAAGAATTGGAACTGAATCAAAAGGTCTGCCCTGACATTTTTGGCAGCTATTGCAAAACTACTCTACAAAGAGCTTGTCTCATTTACCTTTCCCACTGTCTTCCTCCCCATAGTCTCACCCAAAAAATACTTAAATTTTGCACATCTGATTTAATAAAAATGCTATCTAGTTGTTTTCATTTGTATTTCTTTAATTATTAATTTTTTTAAATGTTTATTTATTTTTGACAGAGAGAGAAACAGAGCATGAGCAGGGGAGGGGTAGAGGGAGAGAGAGACACAGAACTCGAAGCAGGCTCCAGGCCCTGAGCTATCGGCACAGATCCCCTGTGGGGCTTGAACCCATGAGCTGTGAGATCATGACCTGAGCCAAAGTCAGACGCTCAACTGACTGAGCCACCCAGGCGCCCTGCATTTCTTTAGTTATTAATAAAGTACAGCTTTTATTTTTTCATTTTATGTTTTATTTTTTAAATATAATTTATTGTCAGATTGGCTTCCATACACCAGTGCTCATCCCAACAAGTGCCCTCCTCCATGCCCATCACCCACTTCCCCTCTCCCCCAACCCCCACCAACCCTCAGTTTGTTCTCTGTATTTAAGAGTCTCTTATGCTTTGCCTCCCTCCCTCTCTGTTTGTAACTTTTTTCCCCCTTCCCCTCCTCCATGGTCTTCTGTTAAGTGGCCAACAGACACATGAAATGATGCTCAATGTCACTCATCGTCTGGGAAACACAAATCAAAGCTACATTGAGATACCACCTCATGCCGGTCAGAGTGGCTAAAATAAAGACATTTTTTAATGCTTAAGTGGTTGTTTTTCTTTTTTCCTATCAACTGTTCATTTCCTGTACCCATTTTTTTCTCTATTGGGTCTATTGGGTCTATTTTTATGTTGTAGACTATTGTGACCTCAGGGGATTAAAGGAAAGTAGCCATATGTCCATAAGTACTTTCTCCTGGTTGGTCTATTCCCATGCAGAAATTTACATTTGTTTATTTACACAAAAATTAAAAAAAAATTCTGTTTATTGTGTCTGGATATGCTATACTACAAAGGCATTCCTTTCTTTCTCCTTTCTTTCTTTCTGATAATATTTTTAAGTAATCTCTACACCTAGCGTGGGGTTTGAACTCACAACCCTGAGATCAACGTCACATGCTCTTCTGACTGAGCCAGCCAGATAACAGCTGGCTCCCCATAACAAAGGCTTTTTTCATGCCAAGGGCATAACCAGATTCATTCATGTTTCCTTATTTTATGGTCTAATTTTTTTATTAAAAAAAATCTGTCTTAACCACAATGAGATACCACCTTACACCTGTCGGAATGGCTAACATTAACAACTCAGGCAACAACAGATGTCGGCGAGGATGCGGAGAAAGAGGATCTCTTTTGCATTGTTGGCGGGAATGCAAGCTGGTGCAGCCACTCTGGAAAACAGTATGGAGGTTTCTCAAAAAACTAAAAATAGAACTACCCTATGACCCAGCAATTGCACTACTAGGCATTTATCCAAGGGATACAGGTGTGCTGTTTCGAAGGGACACATGCACCCCCATGTTTATAGCAGCACTATCAACAATAGTCAAAGTGTGGAAAGAGCCCAAATGTCCATCGATGGATGAATGGATAAGGAAGATGTGGTATATATATATACAATGGAGTATTACTCGGCAATCAAAAAGAATGAAACCTTGCCATTGGCAACTACGTGGATGGAACTGGAGGGTATTATGCTAAGCGAAATTAGAGAAAGACAAAAATCATATGACTTCACTCATATGAAGACTTTAAGAGACAAAACAGATGAACATAAGGGAAGGGAAACAAAAATAACATAAAAACAGGGAGGGGGACAAAACAAAAGAGACTCATAAATACAGAGAACAAACTGAGGGTTACTGGAGGGGTTGTGGGAGGGGGGGATGGGCTAAATGGGTAAGGGACATTAAGGAATCTACTGAAATCGTTGCTTCACTATATACTAACTAATTTGGGTGTAAATTTTAAAAAATAAAAAAATGAAGTTAAAAAAACAAAAACATGAAAAACAAAAAAGAAAAAACAAAACAAAACAAAACAAAAATCTGTCTTAAATTTATTTTAGGGGTAAGGACAAAAGGTAGCTACTCACCCTGAGACCATTCATCAAATCATCTATTTCACCTCACTAATTTGACATGCACCCTCACCATAATCTCTATTCCTTAGGCATTTGGGGGCTACTTCTGGACTTTCTGTTCTGTTTCAGAGATCAGTCCACTTCTGTACTGGTGTCAAACTGTTTTAATTACTGATGCTTTATAATGTTTTTAGATACAGTAAGTCTGATTTCTCCATTATTCTTTTAAAGAAACGTCCTGAATAATTTACATATTTATTTTAAAAACATAATTATGTAATAACTCAGCTGTATGAAAATGCATGAAGAAAAATATAATGACACTCAGTTAAAAAAAAATTAAATGTTGCTAGTAAGTTGAAAGTCCCTGGATCACTTTCCTCTCTTCCAGTAGTAATACATATTCAGACTCTAGTGTTTATTTAGCATTCCATAAGCTTATAATATTTTTAACTTTTCTCTCTATTTATCCCTGTAATTATATGCAGTATGGTAATTCATGTTTTAAATGTGCTTATTTGTTTTAGAAAATATGCACATTCCTAAACAAACCAACTAGTCAACTAGTCTACCCTGGTGTGATGATTAATCTTATGTGTCAATTTGGCTGGGCCAGAGTGCCTAGATGTTTGGTCAAATATGATTCTGGATGTTTCTGTGAGGATGTATTTGGATGAAATTAACAGTTAAGTTGGTAGACTTTGAGGAAAGGAGACTGCCCTCTGCAACATAGGTGGGCCTCATCCAATCACGTGAAGGCCTGAATAGAACTTGAGACTGACTTAACCCGAAGCAAGAAAGGCCTTCTTCCGACAGACAGGCTTTGAACTTGAACGGCAACATGGTTCTTCTCTGGGTCTTCAGACTGCCAATGCACCTTGCAGAGTTTGGACTTGCCAGCCTCCATAGTTGCATAGGAATGCCTTAAACTCTCCCTCTCTCTCTGTCTGTCTTTCTTGATTCTATTGGCTCTGTTTCTCTGGAGAACCCCAATATATCAGGTCCCTGGCCTTGGCAGCACGAAGAACTGATGGAAAGTTTAAATTCTATTCTCTTCCCTCTGTGGCCTCAATATCGTATTTTAAGGAAGAGCTCTCCCTTCACCAAGGGGAGGTGTGAAGCAGAAAGGTATCTTGGTCAAGCCTTTAAGAGTGAGTAGGAGATGCTTCTCCTATTGACCAAATAGTGCTTGGCACAGGGTGTATCCAGTCTATAGTCAGCAAAAAAAAAAGGCCTCTCTAGAAGCACCATGTCACAGAGGCAAGGCTCCTGCCACACTTTCAGCGACATTTTTCACCATCACATCCACAGAGCCACAGTTTCACAAATATCTTATCCTTATAACTGTCTAATTAGAGGCACTGTGTTAGTCTCCCATTGCTGCTGTAACAAATTACCACACATTTAGCAGTTTTTACCAACCCCAAGTTACTGTATAATCTTTTGGTCAGAAGTCCTAGCTAGGCTCAGTTTAGGGTGTCACAAGACCAAAATTAAGGTGTCAGCTAGCTGCATTCTTTAAAAAATTTTTATTTTAGAGAAAGAGAGAGAGAGAGTGCAAGTGGGGAAAGCAGCAGAGGGAGAGAGAGAGAGAGAGAGAGAGAGAGACAGAGAGAATCTTAAGCAGGCTCCACGCTCAGCATGGGGTCTGACACTGGGCTCGATCCCATGACCCTGGGATTGTCCTGAGCCAAAATCAAGAGTTGGATGCTCAACGGACTGAGCCACACAGGTTCCCCCTCACCTAGCTGCATTCTTATTGGGAGGCTCTGTAAAGAATCTGCTCTAAGCTCATTCAGTGTGTAGGCAGAATGCAGATCCTTGTGGTTGCAGGACTGAGGGTCTCATGTTCCCATTGGCTGTCAGCTGGAGGTGCTTCTCAGCTTCCAGAGTCCACCTGCCATTTCTGGACTTGTACCTCATCCCTCCATCTTCAAAGCCAACAATGGTGTAGCAGGTTTTCCTGCTTCTCTCTGCCTTCCTCTTCTGACTTTAAGGGCTTGCGTGATTGTGTTGGGTCTTCCTGGATAATGCAAGATAACCTCCCTATTTTAAGGGCAGCTAATTAGTAGCCTTAATAACATCTTCAAAGTCTCTCTTTTACTCTGTAAAATAACATAACCATAGATACAACACCGGAGAGAGAAGGTCATGGGAGCCAAAATTACTGCAAGGACCATAGAGATTGGTTTTCCCAGACTAAAGGATCAGCCTGGTTCAAAAGTATGTTCAGATCTCATTTCTTGGGAGACAGAAAATTGCTTTCAATGTCCAGTTTTTCCCACTTGGAGGGATCAAGAATAGTAGTTATCACCGTTACCCAGGCACTATTTATCAGGCAGTGGGGATACAGCAGAGAATGCAACAGGGGAAGCACCCATCACGGGGGCATAACTGAGCAAACCTATGACAATTATATGAGGACTCCAAGATACCATTGGGACAGGGTTACGGTATGTCTCAACCTACTATCAAGACATTACAACAGGATTTCAAATAAAAAATTAACTGAGACAAAGTGCAGGAAATGGTGTACACTCTAAGAAAGCTGCAGGAGGAAACTCCCATGAGGAGCTGCGTGGAGATCTGGCTTGAAGGAAGACTTGGAGGAGAGAGAAGAAGAGGTCCCAGGGTCTTCCATTCAGGGAAGCAAGGGTCAGGTAGGATACAGTAATGAGACAGCCGAGGAGGAGAATGAAGGGAGGAAAGTGGTGGACACAGAGTCAATGATGTAGGAGACAGAAGCATAAGGACAGAAAACCATGAGGCAAGAGGAATATTCCAATTCTAAAGGAAATTGCTACGAATATTCTTTAAGTCAAGTTTTCAGATGTTTTGGTAATATCAGTAGCCTCCAGCCATCAGAGGCAGGTGAGGGCTCAGAGCAGACCTACAATGCAACCTTGCTTTCCCCAGCAGAGGCTGTGGAAGTTTCCAGCTTCTTACAGCTTCTTCCCCACATGCCTGGCCTCTCCCTTCTCTGCTGGACAGATGTCTCTGCACTCTGGCTGGTCTGTAGGCAGAGGACTTGGGAGTTCCCAGCAGTTACTGTCCCCAGGAACACCCCACCAGCTCTCCGGAGCCAGTGCTGAATTATGGGTGACAATTTCTCAGAGTTCCCTGCAGGAAGGAGCCCCAGATGTCCTCTCCCTCAGGACCAGGCCACTTGCTGGAGTCTCTCCCTCCTCCATCTCACTCTCTCCATCACATTTGTGTCTTAGTCCGTGTCATAAGTAAATCACCTGTCCCCAGGTCCTTGCCCTTGTCCTGTGTGGGGGAGTCAAACCCTCACCTCTCCCTATGTTAGGTTGTTTGGTTGGGGCTCTTTAACAAAGAGATTGACAAGAGGAAAACAGTTGGTTAACTTGTGTAGCACACACCATGTGGGGAAAATCTCTATACAAAATAACCCAAAGCTGTGGCTATAACCTGCTTTATTAGCATCTTCAACAAAGAACAAAAATCTGCAGAGAAATAACTAGACAAAGGAAAGCAGTTTTAGGCTCCCAAGGGGACTTTCTGTGGGAAGGGAAATATATGGAGGTCATGGATGGGGAAAGGTTTGTTTGCAGATTCCTCTAGTGCGGATAAGTCTATCTCCAGTATAAGAAGAATTCATATCTGGCCTTTAGGCCAAAAAGGGGAGGGTGGAAAAAGCTTTTTGTGGTTGCAACTTCTTAATTTCTTTGGCTTAAAATAAATTTTATGTTAAAGAGGTCTATTGGGGTGACATAGCTGGTTTCTTTCACCTGCTTCTGGGGAAACCTGAGCTAGCACCGGGGCCATGGGTCTCCTACTCCCCCCAAAACCTCTTGTATTGTAAGCGGATCTTAGAATCAATCCAGAGCAGGTCACAGAAGTCCAGGGAGGGGGTCCTATAGACCAGTTCTATGACTTCGACTTTTACTCTGAACAAGGTAGGAACCCTTGGAGGGTTTTAAGCAAAGGGGTGGTAAAGACTCCCACCTTACAGGACCGTTCTAGCTCCAGGCAAAGATGTTAAGTAGGCAGCACGCATTCAAAAAGGCTCAGCTGGGAGAGCCTGCTAGGTGATAGGCTTTGAGAATCCTCAGCTCTGAGATGGTACCTGAAGCTGTGAGGCCAGGTAAGATCTTAGAGAAATGAGCATAATTAGGAAAAGGATGAAGTCCAAGGATTGAACCCTGGGGCATGTTCTCATTTATGGGGAGGAACCAGCAAGAGACTGGGGAAAAGCACCTGGTGAGGTAGGAGGAAATCCAGGAAAGGGTCAATTCCTAGAAGTCAGGCACAAAACTCATTAGGCTATGGCCAGGGACTGATTTTGTTCAACAGTGCCAGGAGTTTGAGTTAGAGTAAAAATTCAGCAACATGGGGCACCTGCGTGGCTCAGTAGGTTGAATGTCTGACTCTTGATTTTGGCTCAGGTCATGATCCCAGGGTTATGGGATCGAGTGCTGCATGGAACTCTGTGCTGACAGCATGGAGTCTGCTTGAGATTCTCAGTCTCTCTGCCCCTCCCCAACTCATGCCCTCTCTCTCACTCACTCTCTGTCTCTTTCAAAAAAAAAATCAACAACACAGTTTGCTCCTGACCTTGAAAAGTGCAGTGCTGGTGAGTGGTGAGGTGGGAGCCTTCCTGCACTGGCTCAAGAGAGAAGGGAGGACAGGACTTAGAGAGAGTGAATAGAAACCTTTTTTTGGAGCATTTTGCTGTAAAGGCATGACGAGAAATGGAGCAGCAGTTGGAGGGGTGATGGGACAGAAAAAAGGCATTTTTAGAAGGCGAGAAACAGTTACGTTTTGATGCTGCTGGAAGGGACCCATCAAGTAAAAGACCTGATGATGCTATAGGTGGAGAGTAGAATTGCTGCATTGAGGATTTAAGAAGGAATGGGCTTCACTGCGCAAGTAGGAGGTGTGACTTAGCCAAGGACATAATTATCGAATTATTGGTGGTAACTTTATAGGCAACGTAATAGAATATTACAAATGACAGCCCCGTTGTAAACACTATAACAACATGTCAAAAAGAAACAAAAAGTATAGATCAGAGTACCTCCCTCTACAGATGACTCCGCTCTGTTGGGATGATTTTGCACACGCAAATTTATGTCACGGCTCATGTATTGCCTCCTTTTTTTAAAAAATGAAATTTATTGTCAAATTGGTTTCTATACAACACACAGTGCTCATCCCAACAGGTGCCCTCCTCCATGCCTATCACCCACTTTCCCCTCCCTCCCACCCCCCTCCATCAACCCTTTATTCTCAGTTTTTAAGAGTCTCGAGAGGGAGGGAGGCAAACCATAAGAGACTCAAGTATTGTCTCCTTAAGGAAGCCTTCCCAACCCCCACAGCCTATCAAATCACCCTGTCTTATTTTCCTCAGAGCCTTGCTCACCTGCTGAAAATAGCTTGTTAATCAATCGACTAGTCGATCAACCAATCAATTAATTCTTTGATCTTCTCCTCCTAGAACATGTGCTCCGCAAGGGTTATGACCTTGACTATTTAGTTTGCTGCTGTATTCCAAAACATAGTGGTTGGCCAATGGTATACAGGCAGACCAACTCTCCAGAAAAAAATTCCAAACATCCAAAAACAACAAAACCCTGATTTGTAGCATTTGCTGATTCCTGTGTGTAAACATTCCTCTCATGGCCACTTTCAAGCTACTGACATGACGTCAGTGAATGAAGAGCTGGAAAGACAGGAGCAGGATGGGCTCTCATGAACCGGTTCAAGCCAGCTGCGCGATACTTGGCACAAGAGCCATGCTCAGTAAATAATGCTTGAGTGAAAGAATAAATGAATTATCATTAGCTTGAGCCATTATTCCATTAAAGGTAAGCCTCTCGATATTCCCAGAAGGTTTATACTTTTCCTGTTGTCTTTTAGTTCTTTGTCTCTGCTCTTTTTCTTCCCTAGGCATTCTGTATGTCTCCCTAACTGCCTTGCTGAAAACCTTCCATGATGCTGCTCATACCAAACTTTTACTGAGGGTTTAAGGCAGTGGAGGGCGAGGTCTGTCAGGTCCCAACCCTGGGAGCATCTTCCTATTTGTCTCTCTGCCCAGGGCTCCAGCTTGCAGGGTCAATGCCATATTCCTTCATTTTCCTATCAGCTGCTTCTGTAGAAACTAAGTGTTTGCCTCCAAGCCATCTCTTTTTGGTTCCACCAAACTTAAGCTTGGAGACCATCTTTCTGTAGCCCCAAATTCACTGATGTGTCCCTTCACCACAAAGGACATCTCTCTATTTGGCACCTTCCAGCATCTTTGAGCATTGTGTCGCAGCAAGAGAAACTCTGCAGTTCTTTTTTTTATAATGGGTGGGGTTAAATTTGTCAGCAGGACTGCTCTCGCTCCTCCTCCCTCGTCCTCAACAACTTTACCCATCTCAGAAGGCAAAGATGACTTCAATGAGGGCATTTTCTTCTTCACTGTGAAAGTCTTTTCTTACAAGAAGAAACAGTCTAAATGGGGAGAGACACTCATAAAAGCTGTCCCTGGGGAATCACACTGAACTGGTTCTACAGCCTTGACTGCAGTGTTTGATGGTGTCTCTGGGGAGGGGCAGAGAGAGAGGGAGAGAGAGAATCCCAAGCAGTCTCCCCTCTCAGCATGGAGCCCAACTTGGGGCTTGATCTCATGACCACGAGATCATGACCTTGGCCAAAATTAAGAGTTGGATGCTTAACCAACTGAGCCACCCAGGCGCCCCCACACCAAGCACCCCCAAAGATGAACTTTTGAGTCCTCTTCTTGAGTGAAAACTCATCTGAGCAGGGCTGTGAAATGGTCATTTCTCTGGTCCCACCAGGATTTCCCTTTGGTTGTGTCCCAGTTTAGCGAATTCTCTTCGTGGGTCCTATGCAGATACTGTCCTGCACTGTTCTGCCCTGTGTAGCTGCTTCCTGATACTGGAGACTCTGTCACTAGTTGGCAGGAGCGCTTGAGACTCGGTTTGAGGCTCCAAATGAAATCAAACTGTTTTTCAACTGTGATGAAGAGTGTTTTGCTCCAAGGCTGTCTGCAAAATGACCTGTTGCCCATTATTTGTAAATTTGGGAATGATTCTTTTCTTTCCTTGTTGCATGGTTCTCTACCTCTCTTTAGCATTCTTTGCTAGCTGCCTTTGCATTTTCTCATTTTGTTAATTGTTCACCGGGGCTGCGGTGTGAAGGGATTTATAAGTGTGTTCCTTTCTTGTGATGAGTTTTCATTATACAACAATATTAAAGTCATTCAACTTCCTACATGACTCTTAAGCCTCTTCTCTAAGGTTAGCAGAATTTCTGTTTTATCACGTTATAGCAAGTTATTAAAACCCTCTGACAACTTTGTGAGCTGATTAAACATTCTTCAACTTTTCATTTCTACTCCAAACAACAATTAAAATAAAAATAGTGACAAAAAATAGTTACTATTTATTACTTACCACAGGCCAAGAATTCTGCTCTTTCCATGTTTTTTTTTTTTTAATTTAATTCTCGGAAAAACCCTAGACTTATTTGTATTTTAATATAAGGAAACAAACATAGAAAAGAATGTGCCCTAGGTCACTGAAAGTAAATGACAATTCTAGAAATCAAATCCAGGGCTGGCTGACTCCAAAGTCCTTGCTGGTAACCTTTCCACTAAATTTTGAGATCTGTCTCTTCTAAGGCCAGTTGGAACCAAATAGTTTTCTGGGCTGAAGCAACAATGACAAAAGCCACAGTCACCTTCGTGGTGATGAAATTAACTCAAGGGCTGCGGCCCTTGGGTGGCTTAGTTGGTTAAGCATCCAACCAACTTAGTTGGTTAAGCATCCAGCTCAGGTCATGATCTCGCCGTTCGTGAGTTTGAACCCCACATTGGGCTCTCTGCTGTCAGCGCAGGGCCTGCTTTGGATACTTTGTCTCCCTCTCTCTTTCCTCCTCCCCCTGTGCTCTCTCTCTCTCTCTCTCTCAAAAATAAACAATAAAAAAAAAAAAGAAATTAACTCAAGGACTAAGCCCTGCTCAATGGATGGAGGACATCTATCTTTAGATCTTTTGTGCTATAACAACTTGTATTTCGTTGATCAGTGCCTATTGAGGTTGCTTCTTTAAAGATTACTTACAAGAAGGGTGCCTGGGTGGCTCAGTTGGCTGAGCGTCCAACTTCAGCTCAGGTCATGATCTTGCGGTCCGTGAGTTCGATCCCTGTGTTGGGCTCTGTGCTGACAGCTCAGAGCCTGGAGCCTGCTTTAGACTCTATGTCTCCCTCTCTCTCTGCTCCTCCCCCACTCATGCTCTATCTCTCTCTGTCTCTCAGAAATAAACCTTAACAAAAAATTAAGTTATTTACATGAAAGCCAAGAAATACCCAGCAATATGGAAGGTATTTGTTGTCCTCCATTAGGTGGTCCAAGATGACTAATGTTAGAGAAATGGACGTTGGATCCACCATGATGATGATGATAATGATGGTGGTGGTGGTGATTTTTTTGGTCTAGGTTTATTTCTTGACTCCATTACCAAAGTGTCAGATCTTGGATTTTCTTAGATGTTCTAGTTCCTCTGGAAGGTACAAAGAGCTATCTTTCCTGGTTACATTCAGTTTATAATTGAAAGATCTTTTTCTAAAATCAAACCATATTCCAGATGCATCTTCTTCTTTGGGAACTTGGTAGAAATACAAATTTTTGGCCCCACCCCTGCTCTCCTAGGAGCTCTCAACCACTGCCATGGCTTCAATGACTGTCAAATGTCTGTAGCCCAGACCTGCTTTCTGAGTTCTCAACCCAGTATATCTACCTTCCCAAATGACATCTCTACTTGGATATATCACCAACACCTCAAACTCAGCATCTTCATAAACATTTACGTTTCACCTTAAATGTCATTTTCTCATTGGGCTTTGTTTGCTTTGGACTGATAACTCCTGCACTTTATTACAATTCCTTGTTTAAACTGCCTTCTCTGCCTCACCAGAGTTTGACGAGGGCAGGGATTAGATCTGTCTAGAGATGGCTCAGTTGTGAACACAGTGAATATTTGTTGAATGAATGAATGAAGGTTCTTGTATACTCTATACCAGGGTTATGGACTGAATTGAAGGACATTGGTAGGACATTGAAGCCCCAGCCCCCAATATGACTGTGTTTGGAGACAGGGTGCAAAGGAGGCAATAAAGGTTAAATGAAGTCATAAAGGGGGGTCTAAATTTGATAGGGCTGGTGGCCTTTTAAGAATAGGAAGAGATACTAGAGATCTCCCTCTCTCTTTATCTCCACACCTGTACACACGAAAGGCCATGTAAGGACACAGTGAGAAGGTGGCCATCTGTAATGCCAGGAAAAGAGCTCTCACCAGAAACCAAATTTGCTGGCACCTTGCTCATGGACTTCCAGCTTCCGAGACTGTGAGAAAATAAATATCTGTTGTCTAAGCCACCTAGTTGATGGTATTTCGTTACGGCAGTCTGAGGAGTCTAACACACCAGGGATTGACAAACTATGGCCCATGTACCAAATCCAGCCCACTGCCTATTTTGAAAGTTTTATCGAAACACAGCCACATGATTCGTTTTGTGTTGTCTGTAACTGCTTTTGTGCTACAGTGACTGAGTAGTTTCTGCAGAGAGCTTCCGGTCCTGTGAAGTCTGAAATATTTACTATCTAGTCCTTTATAGAACAGGTTTGCTCCGGGCCCACCCTAATGTGTCTCTACAAAGGCCAGGCAGACACTCTTCTGCATCTGGGATGCACACTGAGCCCTCTGGGATGCCAGCCTTGCCCAGTGGGACTTCACATGGTCCCACAGCTGGCATAAACATCCCTGAGACAAAGACAATGTTACAGGGGAAAAAGCCACCTATGGGCTTGGCTCAGAATTTATATAAACAAGCTTTGGCATTTGTATGAACAAAGGAGGAGGGAAATGCTCACAGCCAGAGGCCCCGGTTAATGTACACATTCTATTTCCTACATTGTCAAGAAAAATGAAGACATCACTGGTTATTCTTTCAGTGGAGTGCTGGTTATGCACCTTTGGTTCAACTTTTATCCCCCCAGGTATTTTATAACTGTAAGAAGTAGAGGTTAACTGGCAGAGAGCCAATAATACCATAAATGATTCTTGCCGGAAAGTTTTGTAAATGAGTCTTGGCCATTGTGATGCAAATGGCTTCCGTCTGGGACAGTGCAGTTGATTGCCCTCTCGTAGAAAAGATGGCCTCAGATACTTTCTCGCCCAGAAGGATAGTAACCAGTGTCACAGATATTAGTCAATTCTTTCCAGCATTCCTTCGACTTGACTGACATAAATCTCAGTTCTTTGAAATCTCCTTGGAACTAGTTTTCATATCTATTCATTAATTAATGAATTTAATAAAACCATGGGTACATGTTCGTTTTATATTTGCATGAAGTTGTTCCTGATATGTTGACAATTCTAACATAAGTACAACCGATTCACCCCTCCATAGATTCCTCTGAGGTTAGCTGTTCAGGAAAAGCCTCAAGCCATGCAGGGAAGGAAGGTGAGACCCAGTGGCACTTAGCAGGGGACAGGACGATGGAACACTGTGGTTCAAGTTAACCCTCTTCCAAAAGGCCGTAAGGAAAGAATACCGATAACAAACATTTGGAAGAAGTGATGGCATTTGTCCTGTAAAACGTTTAGGATTTATAAAGCATTCTTAATATTTGTGCTGGGGAGAAGTGGGTTAAAGATTTCTTAGTCACTTGGGAGTTTAACTTTCAGGACTTGTGGCCTGAAATTCGTTTGCAGTTTAGGGAGGTTGCTTTCTTCTTCGTAAGGCAGGGAAAACAGGTTGCTCCGGATGCTGTTGCACCTGCTCTAGATACTTGCTTGTCCCTGGCAGATGGTCTGCATGAATATTATTTCCTGGGTCCAGGGCTTCGATGCTGTCTTAGTCACGGCTGTCTGTCTGAGAAGACCCGCCCTGTCCTCTGCACGGGACCCCTCATGAATATACAAAGTGTTTGCTTCTTCCACTGGCTGCATGTTTCACAGAGAGAGCTCCCACTGGTAAGGAGGGCCCTCATCACGTCGCCTCTGATGTGGAGCCACTTCTCCACCACACATCATCTCTAGGGCAGTGGTCAGATGCTGTGCATTAGGTCTTGCTAGAAAATACGTGAGACGCTGCAAGGATGAAGCCCCCCCCCCCCCCGTGATGGTGTCCACTTCATACAACCCGCTTCGCGTCTCCCCTCAGAAGACAGCTGTCTGGTGTGGTTATGCTCACCTTACTACTCCGCCCTTTCTTCTCTGTTCAAGCAACCATCGAGATTCTCCCTGCAGGAAGCACTCAGAGAATCTGTAGGGCAAGCCGGTGGGGGGGGGGGGGGAGCTTGCCAGGGGGAGCAGCTAACAGGCTCTGTGCTTTGGTGGAGGCTCCAGGTAGGTTTCCGGAAACCATCTCACTGCCCTGAAACTTCAGATACCTCCTTGCTCACTGTGTGAGTCCTCCGAGGGCAGCTCACTTCAGAGCATTCCAACCTAGGTGGGAAATCCAGAGGCCAGGGATCTCTAAGCCCACTGAAGATTCCAAAAACCTAGAAAAATGGACAGCTTACAAAAGGGTGGGAAAGAGTCAAAGACACAGGGCCTCCCTCACAATTTGAACTAAGACTTCTGTTGAGGTCAGGAAAACCATCTCATGCACCATTTCCTTATAGATTTCACTCTTATCCACAAAGACAGCGTGGACCTTCTAACCTTGATTTTGAGCTATTCAGCTAGAGGCTTGAGAAGAGAGTTCTATTTTTCCCTGATCGCCTACATCGTGAATTCAGAGTAAAAAGTACAAGACAGTTAAGGGGACTGTGCAATGGCAAGGTTCTGCCACCAGAGAGAAGTGTAGACTTTCTAGAGACTCTGGAGAGAGGAAAAGGGAACCATAAGAATACCGCGGGGAGGTGGCATGCAAATTGAAAATTAAGTTTCCCCTGCCCAAAATTAGAATACCCACCCCCGCCAGTGTAGACTCTCTTTCCTTTCATTCTTCTCTGTACCTCCTGATAAGAACAGTTGCCCCCGAAGTCTGGAGCGGGTTCCTGAACGACCCCTTGACATCAGGTCCCTGATTTGTGAGGTCTTGTGCGGTGGGAGGTTAGGGGGAGGGGAGGTGGCCAAGGGCAACAGCCGGTGGACCAACTAGGTCAAAAGAAAGAACTAGTATCTGTAACTTCCGATATCCCGCCCCACCACTTGAGTCTTCTGTGGGGCCTTGCTTCAGGAGTGGAACTGCTTGGTCACATACTATTCTAATATAATTTTTTGAGCCACTAAGATGTTTTCCACAACGGCCGTACCACTTTGCGTTTCTTTCTTTCTTTTTTTTTAAAATATATGAAATTTATTGTCGAATTGGTTTCCATACAACACCCAGTGCTCATCCCAACAGGTGCCCTCTTCAATACCCATCACCCACCCTCCCTTCCCTCCCATTCCCCATCAACCCTCAGTTTGTTTTCAGTTTTTAAGAGTCTCTTATGCTTTGGCTCTCTCCCACTCTAACTTCTCTCTCTCTTTTTTTTTTTCCTTCCCCTCCCCCATGGGTTCCTGTTAAGTTTCTCAGGATCCACATAAGAGTGAAAACATGGTTTCTGTCTTTCTCTGTATGGCTTATTTCACTTAGCATAACACTCTCCAGTTCCATCCACATTGCTACAAAAGGCCATATTTCATTCTTTCTCATTGCCACGTAGTACTCCATTGTGTATATAAACCACAATTTCTTTATCCATTCATCAGTTGATGGACATTTAGGCTCTTTCCATAACTTGGCTATTGTTGAGAGTGCTGCTATAAACATTGGGGTACAAGTGCCCCTATGCATCAGTACTCCTGTATCCCTTGGGTAAATTCCTAGCAGTGCTACTGCTGGGTCATAGGGTAGGTCTATTTTTAATTTTTTGAGGAACCTCCACACTGTTTTCCAGAGCGGCTGCACCAGTTTGCATTCCCACCAAGAGTGCAAGAGGGTTCCCGTTTCTCCACATCCTCTCCAGCATCTATAGTCTCCTGATTTGTTTATTTTGGTCACTCTGACTGGCATGAGGTGATATCTCAGTGTGGTTTTGATTTGTATTTCCCTGATGAGGAGCGATGTTGAGCATCTTTTCATGTGCCTGTTGGCCATCGGAGGTCTTCTTTAGAGAAATGTCGATTCATGTTTTCTGCCCATTTTTCACTGGATTATTTGCTTTTCGGGTGTGGAGTTTGGTGAGCTCTTTATAGATTTTGGATACGAGCCCTTTGTCTGATTTGTCATTTGCAAATATCTTTTCCCATTCCATTGGTTGCCTTTTAGTTTTGTTGATTGTTTCCTTTGCTGTGTAGAAGCTTTTTATCATCATGAGGTCCCAATAGTTCATTTTTGCTTTTAATTCCCTTGCCTTTGGGGATGTGTCAAGTAAGAAATTGCTGCGGCTGAGGTCAGAGAGGTCTTTTCCTGTTTTCTCCTCTAGGGTTTTGATGGTTTCCTGTCTTACATTCAGGTCCTTTATCCATTTTGAGTTTATTTTTGTGAATGGTGTGAGAAAGTGGTCTAGTTTCAACCTTCTGCATGTTGCTGTCCAGTTCTCCCAGCACCATTTGTTAAAAAGACTGTCTTTTTTTTCCATTGGATATTCTTTCTTGCTTTGTCAAAGATTAGTTGGCCATACTTTTGTGGGTCTAGTTCTGGGGTTTCTAGTCTATTCTATTGGTCTATGTGTCTGTTTTTGTGCCAACACCATGCTGTCTTGATGATTACAGCTTTGTAGTAGAGGCTAAAGTCTGGGATTGTGATGCCTCCTGCTTTGGTCTTCTTCAAAATTACTTTGGCTATTCGGGGCCTTTTGTGGTTCCATATGAATTTTAGGATTGCTAGTTCTAGCTTCGAGAAGAATGCTGGTGCAATTTTGATCGGGATTGCATTGAATGTGTAGATAGCTTTGGGTAGTATTGACATTTTGACAATATTTATTCTTCCAACCCATGAGCATGGAATGTTTCTCGATTTCTTTATATCTTCTTCAATTTCCGTCATAAGCTTTCTATAGTTTTCAGCATACAGATCTTTTACGTCTTTGGTTAGATTTATTCCTAGGTATTTTATGCTTCTTGGTGCAATTGTGAATGGGATCAGTTTCTTTACTTGTCTTTCTGTTGCTTCATTATTAGTGTGTAAGAATGCAACTGATTTCTGTACATTGATTTTGTATCCTGCAACTTTGCTGAATTCATGTATCAGTTTTAGCAGACTTTTGGTGGAGCCTATCGGATTTTCCATGTATAATATCATGTCACCTGCAAAAAGTGAAAGCTTAACTTCATCTTTGCCAATTTTGATGCCTTTGATTTCCTTTTGTTGTCTGATTGCTGATGCTAGAACTTCCAACACTATGTTAAACAACAGCGGTGAGAGTGGACATCCCTGTTGTGTTCCTGATCTCAGGGAAAAAGCTCTCAGTTTTTCCCCATTGAGGATGATGTTAGCTGTGGGCTTTTCATAAATGGCTTTTATGATGTTTAAGTATGTTCCTTCTATCCCGACTTTCTCAAGGGTTTTTATTAAGAAAGGGTGCTGGATTTTGTCAAATGCTTTTTCTGCATCAATTGACAGGATCATATGGTTCTTATCTTTTCTTTTATTAATGTGATGTATCATGTTGATTGATTTGCAAATGTTGAACCAGCCCTGCATCCCAGGAATGAATCCCACTTGATCATGGTGAATAATTGTTTTTATATGCTGTTGAATTCGATTTGCTAGTATCTTATTGAGAATTTTTGCATCCATATTCATCAGGGATATTGGCCTGTAGTTCTCTTTTTTTACTGGGCCTCTGTCTGGTTTAGGAATCAAAGTAATACTGGTTTCATAGAATGAGTCTGGAAGTTTTCTTTCCCTTTCTATTTTTTGGAACAGCTTGAGAAGGATAGGTATTATCTCTGCTTTAAACGTCTGGTAGAACTCCCCTGGGAAGCCATCTGGTCCTGGACTCTTATTTGTTGGGAGATTTTTGATAACTGATTCAATTTCTTCTCTGGTTATGGGTCTGTTCAAGCTTTCTATTTCCTCCTTATTGAGTTTTGGAAGTGTGTGGGTGTTTAGGAATTTGTCCATTTCTTCCAGGTTGTCCAGTTTGTTGGCATGTAGTTTTTCATAGTATTCCCTGATAATTGCTTGTATTTCTGAAGGATTGGTTGTAATAATTCCATTTTCATTCATAATTTTATCTATTTGGGTCATCTCCTTTTTCTTTTTGAGAAGCCTAGCTAGAGGTTTATCAATTTTGTTTATTTTTTTCAAAAAACCAACTCTTGGGGCGCCTGGGTGGCTCAGTCAGTTAAGCGTCCGACTTCGGCTCAGGTCATGATCTCATGGTCCGTGAGTTTGAGCCCCGCATCAGGCTCTGTGCTGACAGCTCGGAGCCTGGTGCCTGCTTCAGATTCTGTGTCTCCCTCTCTCTCTGACCCTCCCCCATTCATGCTCTGTCTCTCTGTCTCAAAAATAAATAAACATTAAAATAAAATAAAATAAAATAAAAACAACTCTTGGTTTCATTGATCTGCTCTACAGTTTTTTTTAGATTCTATATTGTTTATTTCTGCTCTAATCTTTATTATTTCTCTTCTTCTGCTGGGTTTAGGGTGTCTTTGCTGTTCTGCTTCTATTTCCTTTAGGTGTTCTGTTAGATTTTGTATTTGGGATTTTTCTTGTTTCTTGAGATAGGCCTGGATTGCAATGTATTTCCTCTCAGGAAATTGGATTGTTGTATTTTCATTTTCGTTTGTTTCCATATATTTTTTAATTTCTTCTCTAATTGCCTGGTTGACCCATTCATTCTTTAGTAGGGTGTTCTTTAACCTCCATGCTTTTGGAGGTTTTCCAGACTTTTTCCTGTGGTTGATTTCAAGCTTCATAGCATTGTGGTCTGAAAGTATGCATGGTATGATCTCAATTCTTGTATACTTATGAAGGACTGTTTTGTGACCCAGTATGTGATCTATCTTGGAGAATGTTCCGTGTGCACTCGAGAAGAAAGTATATTCTGTTGCTTTGGGATAAAGAGTTCTAAATATATCTGTCAAGTCCATCGGATCCAATGTATCATTCAGGGCCCTTGTTTCTTTATTGACCGTGTGTCTAGATGATCTATCCATTGTTGTAAGTGGGGTGTTAAAGTCCCCTACAATTACCACATTCTTATCAATAAGGTTGCTTATGTTTGTGAGTAATTGTTTTATATATTTGGGGGCTCCTGTATTCGGCACATAGACATTTATAATTGTTAGCTCTTCCTGATGGATAGACCCTGTAATTATTTTATAATGCCCTTCTTCATCTCTTGTTACAGCCTTTAATTTAAAGTCTAGTTTGTCTGATATAAGTATGGCTACTCCAGCTCTGTTTTGACTTCCAGTAGCATGATAAATAGTTCTCCATCCCCTCACTTTCAATCTGAAGGCGTCCTCAGGTCTAAAATGAGTCTCTTATAGACAGCAAATAGATGGGTCTTGTTTTTTTATCCATTCTGATACCCTATGTCTCTTGCTTGGCGCATTTAGTCCATTTACGTTCAGTGTTATTATAGAAAGATATGAGTTTAGAGTCATTGTGATGTCCGTAGGTTTCATGCTTGTAGAGATGTCTCTGGTGCTTTGTCTCACAGGATCCCCCTTAGGATCTCTTGTAGGGCTGGTTTAGTGGTGATGAATTCCTTCAGTTTTTGTTTGTTTGGGAAGACCTCTATCTCACCTTCTATTCTAAATGATGGATTTGCTGGATAAAGGATTCTCGGCTGCATATTTTTTTCTGTTTATCACACTGAAGATTTCCTGCCATTCCTTTCTGGCCTGACAAGTTTCAGTAGAGAGATCCGTCACGAGTCTTATCGGTCTCCCTTTATATGTTAGAACACGTTTATCCCTAGCTGCTTTCAGAATTTTCTCTTTATCCTTGTATTTTGCCAGTTTCATTATGATATGTCGTGCAGATCAATTCAAGTTACGTCTGAAGGGAGTTCTCTGTGCCTCTTGGATTTCAATGCCTTTTTCCTTCCCCAGATCAGGGAAGTTCTCAGCTATGATTTCTTCAAGTACACCTTCAGCACCTTTCCCTCTCTCTTCCTCCTCTGGAATACCAATTATGCGTAGATTATTTCTCTTTAGTGCATCACTTAGTTTTCTAATTTTCCCCTCATACTCCTGGATTTTTTTTATCTCTCTTTTTCTCAGCTTCCTCTTTTTCCATAATTTTATCTTCTAGTTCACCTATTCTCTCCTCTGCCTCTTCAATCCAAGCCGTGGTTGTCTCCATTTTATTTTGCAGCTCATTTATAGCATTTTTTAGCTCCTCCTGGCTGTTCCTCAGTCCCTTGATCTCTGTAGCAAGAGATTCTCTGCTGTCCTCTACACTGTTTTCAACCCCAGCAATTAATTTTATGACTATCATTCTAAATTCACTTTCTGTTATATCATTTAAATCCTTTTTGATCAGTTCATTAGCTGTTGTTATTTCCTGGAAATTCTTTTGAGGGGAATTCTTCCGTTTGGTCATTTTGGATAGTCCCTGGAGTGGTGCGGACCTGCAGGGCACTTCCCTGTGCTGTGGTGTATAACTGGACTTGGTGGGCGGGGCTGCAGTCAGACCTGATGTCTGCCCCCAGCCCACCGCTGGGGCCACAGTCAGACTGGTGTGTGCCTTCTCTTCCCCTCTCCTAGGGGCGGGATTCACTGTGGGGCGGCGTGGCCCGTCTGGGCTACTTGCACACTGCCAGGCTTGTGGTGATGGGGATCTGGCGTATTAGCTGGGGTGGATCGGCAAGGTGCACGGGGGTGGGAGGGGTAGGCTCAGCTCGCTTTTCCTTTGGAGATCCGCTCCGGGAGGGGCCCTGCGGCACCTGGAGGGAGTCAGACCCGCCACTGCCAGAGGTGTGGATCCACAGAAGCACAGTGTTGGGTGTTTGCATGGTGCAGGCAAGTTCCCTGGCAGGAACCGGTTCCCTTTTGGATTTTGGCTGGGGGATGGGCGAGGGAGATGGTGCTGGCGAGTGCCTTTTGTTCCCTGCCAAGCTGCACTCTGTTGTCCCGGGGCTCAACCACTCTCCCTCCCGTTGTCCTCCAGCCCTACCGTTCTCCGAGCAGAGCTGTTAGCTTATAACCTTCCAGATGTCAAGTCCTGCTTGCTGTCGGAACACACGCCGTCCGGCCCCTCCGCTTTTGCCAGCCAGACTCGGGGGCTCTGCTTGGCTGGCGAGCCGACCCTCCGCCCCGGCTCCCTCCCGCCAGTCCGTGGAGCGCGCACCGCCTCGCCGCCCTTCCTACCCTCTTCCGTGGGCCTCTCGTCTGCGCTTGGCTCCGGAGACTCCGTTCTGCTAGTCTTCTGGCGGTTTTCTGGGTTATTTAGGCAGGTGTAGGTGGAATCTAAGTGATCAGCAGGACGTGCGGTGAGCCCAGAGTCCTCCTACGCCACCATCTTCCTTCTACCTCTAAACTCCCACTTTGCGTTTCTATCAACAAGTGAGGATTCCGTTTTCTCCATATCCTCACCAATACTTGTTATTTTCTGTGTGTGGCTCTTTAAAAAATTTTTTTAGTATAGCCATCCTAGTAGGTATGAAGTGACATCTCATTATGGTTTTGGTTTACATTTGCATAATTATTAATGATGTTGAGCATCTTTTCATGTGTTTATTGATCATTTGCATATCTTCTCTGGAGAAATGTCTACTCATTTGCCTGTTTTGAGTTCTTTGTGCTTTGCTGTTGTTGTGAAGCTTTAGAAGTTCTTTATATATTTTGAATACTAATCCCTTACCAGATATGTGATTTGCAAGTATTTTCCCTCCATTTTGCAGGTCGTCTCTTCATTTTCTTTTTTTCTTTTTTATTCTTTAAAAGTATTCTTTTTTAAATTAAAGTATACTTGACATACAATAGTAAATTAGTTTCAGGAGTGCAACATAGCGGTTTGACATCTTTATACATGATGAAATGCTCACCATGGTAAGAGTAGTTACTGTCACTTTACAAAGTTATTATAATGTTATTGGCTATATTCTCTATGCTATACTTTATATCTTCATGACTTATTTATTCTATAATGGGAAGTTTGTGTTTCTTAATTCCCTTCATCTGTTTTGCTCGTCCCCACCCTCACCCCCCTCTGGCAACCACCAGTTTGTTTTCTGTATTTATGAGTCTGTTTTTGTTTTGTTTTGCTTGTTCATTTGTTTTGTTTCTTAGGTTCCACATATAAGTGAAATCATCTTATACTTGTCTTTCTCTGTCTGACTTATTTTAATCAATGTAATACCCTCCAGGTCCATCCATGTTGTTGCAAATGGCAAGATTTCCTTCTTTTTTGTGATAATTTTTTCTATTTATTTTGAGAGAGAGAGAGAGACAGACAGACAGACAGACAGAAAGTGAGTGGCAGAAGAGCAGAGAGAGAGGGAGACACAGAATCCGAAGCAGATTCCAGGCTCTGAGCTGTCAGCATACAGCCTGACATGGGGCTTAAACCCATGAACCATGAGATCGTGACCTGAGCCGAAGTCAGATGCTTAACGGACTGAGCCACCCAGGTGCCCCTTGATTTCCTTCTTTTTTATGGCTGAGTAATATACCATTGAACATATTTCATTGTATATACACCACATCTTCTTTATCCGTTCATCTATTGGTGGACAGTTAGGTTGCTTCCATATCTTGGCTGTTGCAAATAAGGCCGCAGTGACATAATGGTGCATGTATCTTCTTGAACTAATGCTCTTGTTTTCTTCGTGTAAATACCCAGAAGTGGAATTGCTGGATCATATGGTAGTTCTATTTTTAATTCTTTGAGGAACCTCTATATTCCAGAGTGGCTGCTCCAGTTTGCATTCCCACCAACAGTGCAAGAGGGTTCCTTTTTCTCCACAACCTCACCAACACTTGTTATTTCTTGTCTTTTTGATACTGACCATTCTAACAGGTGTGAGGTGATATCTTGTGATTTTGATTTGCTTTTCCTTGATGATTAGTGATTTTGAGCATCTTTTCATGTGTCTATTGACCATCTATATGTTTTCTTTGGGAAAAGGTCTATTCAGGTCCTCTGCCCATTTTTAAATTGGATTTTTTTTTTGGTGTTGAGTTGTATGAGCTCTTTATATATTTTGGACATTAACCTCTTATTGGATATATAATTTGCAAATACCTTTTCCCATTCAGCAGGTTGCGTTTTCATTTTATTGATGGTTTCCCTCACTGTGCTAAAGCTTTTTAGTTTGATGTAGTCCTGATTGTTTATTTTTGCTTTTGTTGACCCTACCTGAGGCGACAAATCCAAAAACATATATTGCTAAGGCTGATGTCCAAGAGTTTACTGCCTATGTTCTTTTTTAGGAGTTTTACGGTTTTAGGTCTTACATTTAGGTTGTTAATTCATTTTGGGTTTATTTTTGTATATGGTGTAAGAAAGTGGTCCAGTTTCATTCTTTTCCATGTAGCTATCCAGTTTTCCCAACACCGTTTTCTGAAGAGATTCCCTTTTCCCATTGTATATTCTTGCCTCTTTTGCCATAGGTTAACTGATCATATATGTGTGGGTTTGTTTCTGAGGTCTCTGTTCTGTTCCACTGATCTATGTGTCTCTTTTTGTGCCAGTACCATGCTGCTTTGGTTACTCTAGCTTTGTAGGATAGTTTGAAATCTGGCGGTGTGATTCTTCTAGTTTTCTTCTTCTTTTTCAAGATTGCTTTAGCTATTTGGGGTCTTTTGCAGTTCTATATAAATTTTAATATTATTTGTTCTAGTTATGTGAAAAATGTTGTTGGTATTTTGATAAGGATTACAAGTGTCTGTAGATTGCATTGAGTAGTATGGACATTTTAACAATAATAATTCTTCCAATCCATGATCATAGCATATATTTCCATTTATTTGTATCATCTTCAATTTCTTTCTTCAGTGTTTTATAGTTTTCAGAGTATAGGTCTTTCACCTTGGTTAAATTTATTCCTAGTTATTTTATTCTTTTTTGATGTAATTTTAAATGGGATTGTTTTCTTATATTCTCCTTGTGTTTGTTATAGTATATAGAAACACAACAGATTTCTCTATATTCATTTTGTATCCGGCAACTTTACTGAATTCATTAGTGCTAATAGTTTTTGATGGGGTTTTATATATATATAGCATGTCTTCTGCAAATAGTGACAGTTTTACTTCTTCTGTACCAATTTGAATGCATTTTATTTACTTTTCTTGTATTGTTGCTTTGGCTAGGACTTCCAGTACTATGTTGGATAAAAGTGGTGAGAGTGACATCCTTGTCTTGGTCCTGATCTTAGAGGAAATACTTTTAGTTTTGTACTGTTGAGTATGATGTTAGCTGTGGGTTTGTATTTTCACTTTCTTGATAATTTACTTTCATGAACAAAAGTTCTTAATTTTGATGAAGTCCAATTTATCTATTTTTTCTATTCTTGTCCATGCTTTTGGTGTCATATCCATGAAATAATTGCCAAACCCAGTGTTATGAAGACGTTCCCCAATTTTTTCTTCTAAGAGTTTTAATGTTGGGCTTTTGATCTATTTTGAGTTAATTTTTGTATGTGGGGATTTTGTGCATGTGGATATCCAGTTTTCCTGGCATCTTTTGCTGAAAAGGCTATCTTTTCATTATTTTTTTTTTCAAAAATTTTTTAATGTTTTATTTTTTGAGAGACAGAGAGAGACAGAGCATTAATGGGGGAGGGGTTGAGAGAGAGGGGGAGACACAGAATCCAAAGCAGGCTCCAGGCTCTGAGCTGTCAGCTCAGAGCCCAATGCAGGGCTCGAACCCACAAACATGAGATCATGACCTGAGCCGAAGTCAGATGCTCAACCAACTGAGCCGCCCAGGAGCCCCTATCTTTTTGTTATTGAATGGTCATGGCACCCTTGTTGAAAATCAACTGACCATATGTATGAAGGTTTATTTCTGGTCTCTCTAGTCTATTTTACTTGTCCATATGTCTGTACTTATGCCAGTGCCATACTGTTTCAATTACTGTAGCTTTGCATTGCTAGCTTTGAACTTCATTCTTTTTCAAGACTGTTTTAGCTATTCAAAGCTATGAAAAAGGCTTTTGGAATTTTTGTAAGAATTGTGATAAATCTATAGACTGCTTTGGGTAGTGTTGACATCATAAAATGTTAAGTCTCCCAATCCATGAACATGGGATTTCTTTCCATTTATTTAAGTCTTCATTAATTTCTTTCAGCAATGTTTTATAGTTTTTAGGAAGTCTTTCACTTCCTTAGAGTTATGTTTAAGTACTTACTTCTTTTAGATGATTTTGCTTCCTTAACTTTTTTTTTTTAACTGTTGAAGGATAACTCTCAGCTGTGGGTCAGCCTGAAGAAAAAGCTTAAGGTCTTTTCAGGTCTTCTCTGAGCCTGCATCTGTCCATGGGCAGATGTGCAGTGGCCTTCTAAACTCCCCTGTATATGGTTGCTTTTGAATGTCTGAATCTTAAATGTCTGGCTTCCAAAAGGGAAGTAAGGGAGAAAAAACCCAAACAAAAAACCAGATGCAGCTCCTTAAGTCCCCAGGAAGCCACCCCAACCAGTGGGGCTGCAATAATGGCTGCTTCTGTGCTGATACCTCAGCAATGAGAAGCTGTCATCAACAATCAGAACACAGAACCCTAATATTTGGAGGACCAGTTCCTTATCGGCCACCCTGGCTGCAACAAGCTACCCTAGGAATGTGAGCACAGCTGCCTGCTACTGGGCTTGGGGCTCAGGGATAGGCCGCTGCTGTAGGCTGAAATATATAAGCTAAATATATAGGCTACAGGCTGATATTGACCAAAGTTAGCCACACTTTCTTGGTCAAGCTTTCTCCTGGAAGCTGCAAACATTCAAATAGACTGCAAAGTTCCAAAGTAGTGACTTCTGACAGTTTCTGCTAGGACAGTTGTTGTCTGAGTGGAGAGACAGATTTCTGGCACTTCCTATTTTGCTATCTTTCCTGACATCCCCTCCCATTGT
The DNA here is from genome assembly GCF_023721935.1 of Panthera uncia. Lineage (NCBI taxonomy): Eukaryota > Metazoa > Chordata > Mammalia > Carnivora > Felidae > Panthera > Panthera uncia. Next base: position 9,101,521 of record NW_026057584.1, read on the forward strand.
CAAGTCCCATAGTAAAATTGAGGAACCAGAATGAAATTTCCCCTCATTTTTAGGTTAGTCTCCCAAGGAAATTATAACCCCAAAGGTCCCTCTGGCTGATATCCTGGTTCTGCTCAGACTCAGCTGCAGAGGACTGGGTGCAGTCCAGATTCTCGCCGCTCTGGCTGCAGCAGCCTGTGCTCTTTGGGAAATGTGGTTCTTAGCACTACTAATCCAGGTGCATCAACCCGTGGTCTCTTACGTGTCCTGCATTTCCAAATTCCAAGAGGCAAGAGGGTTACCAGAACTAAGAAGAATATTACAAGTCCGGTTCCAACCCACAAAAGAAAAAAAAACCCACAGAAGTTAATTTGTAGTCAAGCCAACAATGTGAGAATTCCCTGATTCCAGGACCCTTACAGCCACAGACTCTAGCAAAGACTTCCTCTTATCTGAGGTGTGGGGAACAGACAGGTCAAACTATAGAGGGAAGGAAAGTTACCAGTCAGTGTTGAGGGTCCATTGCAGAACTTAATTTTAACTGGGGATAGCTTCTACTTGAAGGCCAATTGTGGCACATAAGTTTCCCAGATCCTGGGGGAAATCTGCCTATTTGAACAACTTCCTTTTTCAGAAAGTGACATTTGTCCTCTTGCCAGTTTTGTAAATTTTCAGTGTTCAGCCCTGTTCCCAAGGCTTCTTGTGATTCCCTTTCCCCATGCAGAATCCACATTGGTTATTTAAAACCTTTTGATTTCTATTTGCCTTATGAGCCCTGTGTTCTGGCACACAATGATGAGTCAGTGTTTGACCTGTCCAGGGAAGCAGTTTCATTTCTACAAGGCACATCTCCAAGCAGAGGTTATTGCTATGTATCTTCCTTGGTTTTTGTGGGGATTTGAGGGCATCTTATAATAATACCTTCTATATGCTACAGTTCAAAGCCACTTGAGAGAGAAGAAGTCAGGTAGTTGGAGATCATAACATCAGTTTATTATGAATCAAAACTAGGTTGGATGATATGGCTTAGATATGTCACAACAATGAGTTTCCTCATACTGGGCTCCATGATTAGGGACCTCACTGTAGCCGGGCAGGGCCTACTCTCACAATGCCTACACCTGGGGCACCAGACTAGAGGCCTTCTCTATGCTCCCAGTCTGGCTCCAGAGAGACAGGCAGGAAGAGACCACACTTTATAGCCTGTGCTTTTCCTCCTTACCACTTACCGCTCAGGGGAAGGAAGAGGGTGCAGGGAAGGATGAGGAGTATCATGCTGACTGATGTCCCTCTCCTGGAAAGAGGAGGCGTGGGGAGCTGGAAATGAATGTCCCCAGCCAAATTCCCCAGGCTACTTCCTACTCTGTGCTTCCAATTCTCATTCATAAGAGGAAGCCTGGACCCTTTATTCTGTAGCTATAGTGGCCACTGCTCCTGCTGTTGCCTCCTACCTTGAAATCTGCAGGCCCAGGGAGCCCCCTGCTCTAGATAATAAAGCCCTTGTCTCAGCTTGGACCCATCCCTAAATACAGAACCCTGAGCTGAAGCTGCTCTTGGCAAAGCCTACCAAGATGGTTATTTCAGTGGTCCAGTAAGGACCAACATAACTGCTGGCCCAGGCTTTACACCAGCCTCAAATCTTCCTCTGTTTCTGAATGTTCCAGGCTTTGAATAATCTGGGCTCTCCCTGTGGGGGCAGAAATGTGACAAGCCATGAAAAGGCCTCCCGTATGACACACTTCCTTCAAGTTCCAGCAGAGTCTTCAAAGTTCAACCTGCTTCTTATGTTCTGTCCTTGTCTTCTATGTGTGGGTCCGATGCTGTTTCTGAGAGCAGGACATCTTTTTTCTTTCCTATCCTTCATGTCTTGACCATGGGGCCAAAACCTAGTTCTTAAACAGAGCTCTTTTTATTTCATAACCCTTTTTTCTTCACATATTGCATTTTGAGGATTTTAAAAGTTAGGGCACTCTCTGTTACAAGTTAACAAATACCTTGGCTCAAATTGAGAAGACATTTTAACTTTCATAATGGAAAATCTAGTGGCAAGACCCAGGTTTCAGGGTTGATTGATTCAGTGGCCCAATGATGTCATCCATCATCTGGGTATTTTACATCTTTCTGCTCTGATGCCTCAGCACCAACTTCCACCTAGGGTTGTTGGTTCCTCTGGGGGTGGGGAGGTGTAAGATGGCTACCAGCAGCAACTGGGTAACATGCTGCCTTGTTTAGAGTCACATGGGATGAAAGACTGGCTGGTTTTACACAGAAGCAGTAGGAAAACTTCTAGCAACTCACTGATCCAAACTGACTTAGTCCTGGCCATCCATGAACCAGTGACTAGAAAGGCAGAGGAATGGATTCCTGCCACTGGAATGGAGTGAGGGTCTGGGGCAGAGGAGTTTTGGGGAGCCAATGAGAATGCTCCCTTTCCCTGAGCTGAGTACTCCCAACATAGATATTTCAATCTCCTTAGCATGTAGTTTGTGTTTTGTGTTGATTCTACCGAGATTTCCTCTACCTCAGCCAAGAATCTGATGTATCTCCTATAGCATATGGATCCTCGTTGCTTTTTATCTGTCTGCTAATACAGCCACCACATTGCCAGGACTGAAACAAGCAATCAGTTCTCTGTAGTTCACTCCATAGCCACCCCTCTCCAATGGGGGCACATGGTTCCTCCAAGGGAGGAGGGAAAATGGGGGTTGAGATAACCTCCACCTTCACTCTTTGAACCTGGTTGGAGTTCCAAAGAATTTAAAGACCAACAGAAGTTGAGATAGTTTATATTGAATGTCCACCCATCCCCAGCTTGAATAGCCCGAAGACCAAAGAGGTGTGTGTTTCTCGATGCGGGGTCTATGGACCACCAAATCGGAGCCACAGTCCCACCAAATCTCTCATATTCTGGTTTTATTTCATGTTCCCCCTTTCATTTTATTTTTTTCCAATTTATATTTAACTTCTACTTACATATTTTAAGTATTTTGAAGACACTTTAAATGCTTTGCTGAAATGATGGCAGAGTATACATGAAAATAAATCTTTGTGCCCATATTACATTGTCTTACACTTGATCTTAGCCAAAAGGCCAAGAAGCGATCCATATTACGTTGTCTTAATAGCAAGTTAAACATTGTTATTCTTTTTCAAGATTGTCTTGACTAAGCTTGCCTTTTTGCGTTTCCATTTATATTTTAAAATCAGTTGGTCAATTTCCACAAAAGTTTTACTTGAAACCAACATTTTATTGAGCTCTCTCTACTCCTCAGTAATCTATTCCAGCAGATTTTCTCTTTGACACAAACATCACAGACAGGGAGGTATGACCAGCATTCCACCCAACACCCTCCATATAACCAATCCATGAGAGGAAGGCTCTTTTTCTGGGACAGGCCACCACAGAGCAGGCTGGGGTCAGGAGTAGAGCAGGTCCAGCCAGGTTTTATTAGGGCAGCTAACCAGGAACAACACCAGAGGTGTAATGAATTCATGTTTTTACAAAAAGACAAGTATGACACCTCAGTAGTGTCCTTCAGTAGTGACACTCAGAGTTCAAACATAAGAAGGGGATCAGAAAACAGTTAACAAATGCAACAAACCAAAGGCCCCCTTCAGGGTGGTGGTCAAGGACGAGGAGCTAGCCCTGCCCCCCAACCCCGTCCCAATGCACTGACCTGCTGTGTAGTCACTGCAGGAGGTGGAGCCCCAGCTGAGAGGCGGCACCAGCTCTAGCTCCACAGGTAGCACCAACTCCCACCATGACTGGGGGACACCCTGTTCCTGAGGACCAGGAAGTTCCAGAACCTTATGTTCTCCCTGGGTTTGGAGGCCATTGATAAAACTTCTAAAGGTACTCCTCAAGCCTTTCTGGCTTCAGGTGAAGGCCAAGGTGGGGAGCATGGCCATTATGGGGAGCTCAGCAATGGGGGATGGCATCAATCTTAATTCTGTCTAATCCGTTTGAAGGCCAGTCACAGGGCCACATTGCTGGATGTCACGTGAGAGGAGGACTTTCAATGGATGTTATCCTTGAGATTGGTCATTCTGAGACTTCTCCAGGTTCTAGGATATGCTCATACAGAAAAGCGCCCCCCAAAAAAGAGGCACCAGAGAGAGGTTCTGCTTGAGACATTTCTTTTCTTGCATTGGTGATGGTGGTGTTGATGGTGGCAGTGGGCAGAGCACTGGAGCCAGGAGGCCTGTTGTCTGCCTCTACTTGCATTTTATTGAAATTAAGTTGGATTTATAGGTTAGTTGGGGAGAGTTTATATTTTAACAATATTTAGACTTCAAGTGCATAAAAGGTGGATTCTGTACCTGACAGTCAGAGGCAGACGGTGCAGTTCCCGACACCCTAAACAGAGGAATTGGAATTTTATTTTCATAACAAGGAAGTACCAGCAGGTCTTAAGCAAGGGGAAGAAAGAAAAAGAAGCTAAAATAATGTATGGAGTGTATTAATTTGTGAAAATAGTGGATTGATTAAAATAAGAACAATATAATTTCTATACTAATATCTGAGTTAGAGAAAGGAATAGAGAGAATCAAACACCTGGGCGCAAATTTCAAGTCAATAATTTTTAAAAGTTTTTTTGAGATAAATTTACATACCTTAGGTCAATTTATTTGCAACCAGAATGCCCTGGGCCATGGGAATTAAGGGAATGGCAGTTACCTGTCAACTGCCTACATCTCAGGGGCTCTGATCGTCTCCTTGGACTGCAGGGACTCCCCTTTCCAGATTCACTGTCCACATCACACGTGTTAGGTTCCAGGGCTCCCCGAGCTGGGGTAACCTGTACCTACACTCGCTGCCGCCCACCTTCCTGCGGAGGTGGCAGCTGTCACCTCCCGGACGCTGTTGTCCCCGGGAGCTGTGGGTCAGCGACCCAAAGCCAAGATTCTGGGGGCTGTGGCCCGAGTGCGGCACCCTCTCCTGCTCCCCAATCCCCACCTTCATCTGGTGCTCAGAGGCCCCTGAGCCCCCATGGGACCCTCTACGCACAAGCCCCCTTCACCTTTCCCTTTGTTCTCTCATATCTTCCACCTGGTCTACCCAGGATCTGAGACCACGTCCTGGGATGACGAAGCACCCGTGGCTCCCACCGTTTAGTGGAACTCAACCTCCCCCAAGGGGCGCTGCCCTAGGAGGAGCTTCTGCCATTGGCCCTGGGCAGTGGGTCTCCTCCTCCTTGGCGCCTCCCCCTCCTCCCTGGCACCTCTTCCTCCCCGGACTCCCCGCAGACACGCCTCCCCCACCCAGGCTTCCTGGTTGATTTCCTTCCTCCCATGTGTGCTGGGTCACCAGCTGGCAGGGGTGCTGGGCTGGTGTCCCAGCCACCGGAGGCCCTGGGGTGGGTGTCTGGGGTCATCCTCCAGCGCTGCAATCTGCTCTGTGATCAGAGCTGCAGAGTGTCCTTTGTTCCTGGGACCTGGGCCCCCGAGAGGTCTGTCTGGGTTCCTGCTGGTGTCCTCAGCTTTGTGTCTTTGGGAAGCCCTCACCCTCCCTGCTCTAACCCTCCTCTTGTCTAGCAGCATCTTTAAAGTAGCTAGGCTTTCTCTTTCATACCCAGGGATCTCTCTAGGAACCTAGCTCTTCTGAAGAAATCCTCTCTTCCTTTGAACAGTTCACAGAGACATTCCACTTACAGAATTTATATTGAGATAAGCTTTCCCTTCTCCCTGGTCATCTTGTTGGGTGACTAATTACTATTTATAACTTTCCCACTGTTCCATAATCCTTAAACCTGACAGTCTCATCACTTATAAGATGTGTGTGTGTGTGTGTGTGTGTTCTCTTCGATGTCCCAGGGAAAGGAGCAAGCAACACCAAGTCAGGAGCCACTGAGATTAACTGATCCAGGGTCCGGAAGTCCCCACTGAAGTACATGGATTCTTGGGGAGGGGTCCAAATATGTAACTATGAGGTGGTATCCCTGATCACTTGGGTGCAATCACTAATTAGTTTTTCCTCTGTTTAGTAATGGAAGACCAATATTTCCCCCAGGAAAGGGAGAGAGAGGAGACACAAAAAATGCCCAGCACACAGCCAAGTTGTGAACAAGGCAATTATACAGAATACAGTTTTCTGGCTCCAGAAGGGTGACTGTGATACTGGAGAAGGAATCCAGAGGGGATGGGGAAGGTAGATGAGTGTGGCTTTGAATCAATTCCAAAATGGCATGACTCTGTTTGGAATCCAAGACTGCAAAAGGTGGCAAAGAGAGGCTTTCTGCCCAGTAACCTGGAGAGTGGATAAGAACCTAACTGTGAATTATGAGTTTCCGGAGGTGACCTTCAGTGTGAAGTTGTGAAGGGCTAAGAGCTCATGGTCAACGTCAAAGAGAAGACCCTTGATGATGGTAGAAGGGACCGATCTCAATATGGGAGATGTCGTTCAAGAGCCCGGATATTCAAGGAGAAGTCCAGTCACATAGAGAGAGATAAGAGGAAGTGGTAGAAAGGTGGAGGGAAGCATGTGGGTATTTTGAGAGAGAGAGAAGGAGGGGAAATGAAAGGCAGAGAAGAAAGGGTTAAAAGATACAATAGAATGAACCATATTATTAATATCTCACTGGTTGACCGTTTACTCTGGCAGTTGTGGGTTTAATGCTCAGGCTACCACCGGCAGTTCGCATTGCTTATGTGCCCATTTTGCAGATAAAGAAACTGAAATCTAGAGACCATGTGCGTAGTTGGCCTGGGGTCAGATGAGCAAGGGTGAACCCGAGGATTCTGAACCCAGTGTGTGTGTGTGTGTGTGTGTGTGTGTGTTTTAATTTTTTAAATGTTTTTATTTATTTTTGAGAAAGAGAGAGAGACAGAGTGTGAGTGGGGGAGGGGCAGAGAGAGAGGGAGACACAGAATTCGAAGCAGGCTCCAGGTCCGAGCTGTCAGCACAGAGCCCAACGCGGGGCTCGGACTCACAACCACGAGACCATGACCTGAACTGAAGTCAGATGCTTAACCAACTCAGCCATCTAGGCACCCCTGTTTCTGTGTTTTAATGGGGGTAAAATTCACATAGTGTAAAATTAACTATTTTAAAGTGTACAGTTTAGTGACATTTGGTGAATTGATAATGTTGTGCAACTGTCACCTCCATCTAGTTCCAAAACACTTCAGTCACCTCCAAAGGCAACCCAATCTTATTCCTCATTCCTGTCTTTCCACTGTCAAGAGCCGTTGATATAACTAAAAGGTGTATCTTTTCATGTCTGTGTGTTGAATGGGGGAAATCAGAAAGACAGAAAGAAAAGGAACAGAGCCAGACATGGAAGATGGGAAGATGCAGAGGAAGAGAGCTGGGAAGGAAAATGGAGTGAGCAGGGACTGAGCAGAGAGTGTCGCAGGAGGGAAAAGTGAGACAAAAACACAAGGAGACAGAAGACAGCAGAATCCAGGATGCAGAAATATTTTCCTAGAATAGACCCAGCAGTGCCTGGGTGTTGGATTCTGGTGGAAAATTGAGGGAGGGAGGAAGGTAGTGAGGTCTGATGTGATGGAAAGAAGCAGAACAGGGCTTGCTTGGATTTTGAGTGGAGTCTTGGAGCAGGAAGAATATTTCTTCACAAGGAGCAGCTCACCTTTTTTTTCCAACCTCAGAGCTCAGTGTGGCCACAGTTTGTTCCCTGGCCACTGGCTCTGGGTTCTCCTTTCCTTTTCTCTCTCTTCAGTGCCTGGTGAATCTAAAGTTTTAGGAATGAAGAAGGAGAGGAGGTCAGAGAAAGTGTGTGGCTTGCTGGATGGTGAACAAGGTAACTATGATGGAATCCCATATTTTAAATAACCAGTTACCTGGACGGCTCATTATGTGGAGCGGGGAGTGGCCATACACTTGAGCCCAGCCTCTGGCCACTTTCTAAGGTGTGAGGGAGGCATGCATGCATGTGAGACCCGTGGAGGGCCTAGGGGATGAAATTTTTTTAATGTTTATTTTTTTTTTATTTTGAGAAGTGGGGGAAGGGCAGAGAGAGAGAGAGAGAGAGAGAGGGAGAGAGAGAATCCCAAGTAGGCTCCACACTCAGCACAGAGCCTGATGTGGGGCTAGATCTCATGACCGACCATGAGATCAAGACCTGAGTCGAGGGGCACCTGGGTGACTGAGTTGGTTAAATGTCAACTCTTGGTTTCAGTTCAGGTCATGATCTCACAGTTCATGAGTTCAAGTCCCACGTGAGGCTCTGTGCTCAGTGCAGAGCTTTCTTGGGATTCTCAACCTCTCCCTCTCTCTTTGCCCCTCCCCTGCTTTCATGTGTGTGCACACACACTCCCTCTCTCTCAAAATAAATACATAGACTCAAAAAAAAAAAAAGAAGACCTGAGCAGAAATCAAGAGTCAGATGCCTAACCCACTGAACCACCCAGGCACCCTGGGGTTGGGGGAGGGGGTGAAATTTAAAGAGAACCCTAGAGTAGGTGCCTCTTTAAACTTGTTGCCTTAGGCCTCGTGTTTGCTTCTCCTACAAGAGGCAAGAGGGAAAGGGGAACTAAAGTTCTCAGTGGAGAAAGGTGCGCTGTGTGGAGGAGAGTGTGGAAAGATAGACTGATAGGGCCGTCCAACAGGAATTATAGGAGCAAGTGCGGTTTTACCAAAACGGACGTGAGATCCAAACTTCTCCCAGTTGGCAGAGGTGTGGCAGGGAAAGAACTTTATCCTACTTGTCAGAAGCTGTCACAGGAACTGGAAATAATGTATGTGATGGTCAGATGGACCAGTCAGTGAGATCGCTGTAGAAGACCCTAGAGGGAGAGGTGGGAAAGGGGCTCTGAGGTCTGGTCAAAGCCCAGTGAGAGACCTGGAGTGACAGAGGGACCCAACCTTTGAGATGAGGACAACACAGGACAAGGATTGGGAGTGTGGATGGTGAGCCTAAGAGTAAACAGAGGTGGAGGAGGGATGTGAGGCGCACAGCAGAGAGGAGACAAACTGACAATTCACACCAGACACAGGGACAAAGATTATATGGAGAGAGAAACATAGGGGACAAAGTAAATGCCAAGGAAAGGGAAAGTAGGAGAGGGACGCAGAGAAGCCCTGAAGACCCAACGTTCAATGGGAGTGAATGAAACGTTGCTGGAGGTCAGTGAGGCAGGGAGAGAGGAGACACCATGGGACATCAGGGGGAGAAGCTTCTGCCACAGGGGGGCCATCCCTGTAACAGTGAGTTTTCAGAACCCTAAATGCTGGACACATGTTTTGGCAAACACTACATTACTGATGTATGGAAAATTCTACAGAAGTGGTTCTAAGAAGTATTATTAATGTAGACATGTATTAAACTCCCTTTGCAGAAAAGAACACAAGAATAAACACAAAATTCAGCCAAGATCATTTTCAATGAGCGGATGAGAAGAGCAGGTTAAGAGAAAAGAGGAAACACAAAAAGGTAGAATTCAGGGTAAAAAGGAAAGCCCTTGAGAGATGGAGAGAGAAGGGCACAGAGGTACGGACACACTTCTCAGGTGGACTGAGGAGAGAGGGGGACAAGGGGTCTATGAGGGAGACAGCTGAGGGGTCTTTATGGATCATTATATATCCCAGGGGCAGAGCTGTCCACATACAGACATCTAGTACAGTCTTGTGTTGTGGGTCTGGTGGATATACAGAAGACAATTTCGTCTTGTCACCCCGCAATTAACCAAGAGGGCCAGCCAGCAAGGACAGCATACGGCCAAGCACCTGAAGTAACCGGTAGGGCTGGCTGAGGGAGTCTGATGTGGTGATGCTGTGTGTGTTGCAGCACAGTGTCAGGAGGTGGCCGGGGAGGCAGGAGAGGGAGACCGGTGCACAGCAAAGGGGCTCTTGCCCAACAGACGAAAGTTGGGCGTGGAGTGGGGATGTACTGAAATGGGGGGGGGGGTTCTACAGGGATGTGTAGAGCAAGATGGCAAGAAGAGGTGAGGGGACAAAAGGCACATCAGGTCATAAGAGGCAGAAATGGAAAGCCCCGAAGAGAAAACACTCCGAGGCTGAGAAGAGGATAAGGAACCACCAGAAAGAGAGGCAGAGGCGGGGAAATGGGGAGAGACAGCTGGAAGGGGAAAAAAGAGTGAGTGGCCAGAAAATGGGGAGCAAGATGAGCAAAACTGGCTGCTTCGGCCACTTGTCCTTGCACAGCGTCCGGTGAGAATGACTGGAGCACCATCAACTTATGGGCCACAGGATTCCTTGAGAAGATGGCACCATCTGGAGCAGGGACATTCCTGTCCGGAAGTTAGCCAAGCAGCCGGATCTTTCCTGGTGTCCCCTTATTATGGGGTTTCCTGTTGGTTCCTTGGCCCCATGTTAAAACCGTAAGGGGTTTTGTTTCTTTGTGCAGTGATCAGCAGTGAATCCAGCGAGGAGGAAGAGCTCCCTAAGCTCTGAGCTCAGCACAGGGACGGGAACATGGGCTGGATGAGGAGGGCGAGGCTGGTGACTTGGGGCTGCAGACCATCAGACATCTGAATTCGGAGCTCCTGCTTCCCGATGTGCTGTACTTGAGCTCGCTCTACAGCCAGTGGTCCTGTCCACCCTGGAAACACATTCTCTGCATTTACCTCATGTGCCATTTTGGGAAACGTGAGAGACAAAGCCCTATTCATTGAGCATGTGTGCTCATATATAAATGTCAGAGTAGAAACAAACCAGCGCTGTTTGTTTTTTCTTTCACACCATCATGCCTGTTGTGGTGTAACAAAAAATAGGTACTTAGTCTTTGTCCCCAGTTCCTGGCACAGAGCTCCCCAAACCCTTGGAATTTCCTGAGTGATAAGAATGTCTTTATGCTAATTAGAAGGTTAGAACTTTCAGCTCCACCCCTTGACCTCTGGGGAGAAAAGAGGTGGGCCGTTAAGTTCAATCACCAATGGCCAATGATTTAATCAATCACGCTTACATAATGAAACCTTGATTTTAAAAAAAACCCTTGAACAGTGGGGTCAGGGGCCCCCAACTTGGTAAATACACTGATGCGCTGGGAGGGTTGGTTGCATGCTGGAGAGGGCATGGAAGCTCTGCACCCCTCCCCCCCGCCCCATCCCCATACTCTGCCCTATGCATCTCTTCCATTTGGTTGTTCTTGAGTTGTATTCTTTATAATAAAACTGTAATCATAAGCAGAGCACTTTCCTGAGTTCTTTGAGTCATTCTAGCAAATTATTAGACCTGGGGGCATCATGGGAACCCCCAAATTTATAATTTGCAGGTGGAAACATGGGTAGCTTGGCCCCCATTTGTAGCTGGTGTCTGAAAGGGGGGCAGTCACATAAGACCGAGCCCTTCTGCTGTGTGGTCTGTGAAAACTCTGGGCAGTTAGTGTCAAAATGGAATTGAATTGTTCAACACCCAGTTGGTGGTGAAGAGCTGGAGAATTGACTGGTGTTGGAATGACCTAATTCCCATTGGAAAAGACACTGCACAGTTGGTGTCAGAAAAAAACCACACACACACAACTATTCCTACTCATGGCTTCAATTTAGGTACTGATTTCTGCCTTAACTAACCCCCATCATCTGTAGATCACGAAAAAGGTAAATAATTTTTGATTGTTTTGATACACATATTGTTATATGAAACTTGGAAATATCTAAAAAGCCCAACTAAGTCCTTCCGACAGGAGTTCTCCAGCATGCCATTAGCTTATACTCCAAAAATAATTTTGGAAATAATATCTCGTAATTCTGAAACATCAGTAAGGAGTAGGTGGAATAACTATTACTGTCCTTGTTTTATAGATGAGGCAACTCTAGCACATAAATGTTTAAGAACCTTTTCCAAAGTCAGATGGAGAGTTAAAGGCAGAGTCAGAACCGTTGTTCCGGATGCTCTGATTTCAATATAGCAGATGTGTTCCCTTTAGAAGGAAGAAAGGGGGAAAACCAATCAGACACATCTGCAAGTGTTCGTTGTTACAGGATTTATAACTTTTAAAAAAATTTTTTTAACATTTATTTATTTTTGAGACAGAGAGCGACAGAGCATGAGCAGGGGAGGGTCAGAGAGAGAGGGAGACACAGAACGCGAAGCAGGCTCCAGGCTCTGAGCGGTCAGCCCAGACCCCGACGCGGGGCTCGAACTCACGGAGTGTGAGATCATGACCTGAGCCGAAGTCGGATGCTTAACCGACTGAGCCATCCAGGCGCCCCCAGGATTTATAACTTTTATCAAGCAGTTACTGTTTCTCTTCCATGGATTTTATGAACAAAATTAATTTGAAAATATACACCATGTGTAATAGCAAATAAGATAACTTAATGTCAAAATGCACATTTTTTTCCAACAAAAAGATTCATTTTAATTGTTTGCTATATTTTTCATAAGCAAAAACTAAGTTTATTTTTCTCACCGTCTGTTTTTAACAAATGTGTATTTTCTTGAACACTAGAAGTCTATTTGTTACTCATGGAAACAGGTTCTGGGTTGGCGAGAGGGGCTGAGTAGGGCTGGGGGCAAGGAGGGAGGGGGCAGGGCTCTGATCCACACACTCATTCTGGGATCCATCTTCCGGTGTTGCCCTGGTCAAGAAATCGAGGCAGAGGAAATGTGTAGGGATTAGTTGGAAGGATAAGAAACAGAAAAGCGAGGTGTTAGGAAAGGCAGAGCGATATATAGCAAAACTGCCCAACTTGGGGGAATTTTCTCAGCTACTGGTGATGGCGACAGAAACAGTGTTAACCAAAACCAAGGGGGTCTGTTGAATTCAAAGAGCAGACTGGGGTTCCAAGAGTTTAATCATATTCCCTGGTCTTTCCTCCTCATAGTTTTCTTAAGGAGTTTCTTTTTATGTTGGCTCCTTGCCTGCACACTGTGGATCTGATTGCTCTGTGCACACACAGCAGCCTCCTGGAGGGGAGGACTGCAGAGGAGACCAGGAGCCTCTAGGTCACCCCGTGAAATCATCAGCAGGAAATTCAAAGGGACTCTGGAGCATTAAGAAACAGAGAATTATATAGTTGGTAAAAAGGAATGTCCAAGTAAGATTGCTAAATTAGGTGTACAGCTGGTTAATTTCTCTAGAGGAATAAATATCACCTTTGCAGTTAACTTCTCTACAAGCCCATAAAGCTATAGCAGTGTATTAATTTCTACAGTTTACCTCTAACCTTACCAGGCTATTAACTGTCTGAGCCTTTATAAGTTGTAAGTTGTTGAAAACATGAATACACACTTCTCTAAAGAAGACATCCGGATGGCCAACAGGCACATGAAAAGATGCTCAACGTCGCTCCTCATCAGGGAAATACAAATCAAAACCACACTCAGATATCACCTCACGCCAGTCAGAGTGGCTAAAACGAATGAATCAGGAGACTATAGATGCTGGAGAGGATGTGGAGAAACGGGAACCTTCTTGCACTCTTGGTGGGAATGCAAACTGGTGCAGCCACTCTGGAAAATAGTGTAGAGGTTCCTCAAAAAATTAAAAATCGATCTACCCTATGACCCAGCAATAGCACTGCTAGGAATTTACCCAAGGGATCCAGGAGTGCTGATGCATAGGGGCACCTGTACCCCAATGTTTACAGCAGCACTTTCAACAATAGCCAAATTATGGAAAGAGCCTAAATGTCCATCAACTGATGAATGGATAAAGAAGTTGTGGTTTATATATACAATGGAATACTACTTGGCAATGAGAAAGAGTGAAATATGGCCTTTTGCAGCAACGTGGATGGAACTGGAGAGTGCTATGCTAAGTGAAATAAGTCATGCAGAGAAAGACAGATACCATATGTTTTCGCTCTTATATGGATCCTGAGAAACTTAACAGAAGACCATGAGGGAGGCGAAGAAAAAAAAAAGAAAGGTTAGAGAGGGAGGGAGCCAAAGCATAAGAGACTCTTAAAAACTGAGAACAAACTGAGGGCTGATGGGGGGTGGGAGGGAGGGGATAGTGGGTGATGGGCATTGAGGAGGGCACCTGTTGGGATGAGCACTGGGTGTTATATGAAAACCAATTGGACAATAAATTTCATATTAAAAAAATAAGTTGTAAGTTGTTAATCAAATTATTGTAATATTCTCTCAGAGTGGCAGACTGAGGTCAGTCAGGCAATTAAGAAAAATTATCCATACTTGGAAATAAGGCAATAAGGTGAAAGGCATGTCCTGATTTATAATTTACTATTAATTAGGGCCTGACTTTGTGAGGTTACATGTTAATTTACAGGTTTTTTGTCCGGTAGAGATGCATATTATTTGTTTGGTAGAAAAGATAATACCAAAGATTATGGGTTTATTGCCTTGTAGGACATTAACCAGTTTGGGGTCTCATTTAGGAAACTTGTTTCAGCCAGCATGCTATTACTGGCCAACTTTATAAACCTTTGTTCCTTGAATTCTATGTTGGGGGGGGTCACACACACTGCAATTAATAAGGAAACTCATTCATTTATTTAGAGAATATCAGTGACAACGATTTGGAAACAAATGTTGGAAAAGAGAGCCAGGAAGCTTCTAGCTCACCATCAAAAATTGTGGGGCTCCTGGGTGGCTCAGTTGGTTAAGTGTCCGACTCTCAGTGTTGGCTCAGGTCCTGATCTCACGGTTCGTGGGTTCAAGCCCTGTGGGTTCAATAGCTTGGAGTCTGCATGGAACTCTCTCTCTCTCTTTCTCTCTCAAAATAAATAAGTAAACTTGAAAAAGGTATGTCAGGTAGGCATGCAAGTCTTGGGTTTGAGGATTTTAGGAATCTGAATTCAGAGCTACTTTTTCCTGATGCCTTTTACTCTAAGCACCAAACAGATGAAAATGAATCAATGATATTAAAACCCCATTCTCTGCATTTCTTTGTCCTACTACCTATGCAAAAACATAAGAAATCCTTATAAATTCATATTTAATAGTATGGCCGCTGTTGACTGAATAGATGCACTCATATTTTGATGCTATAGACACATGTTCATAAAACGAGAGCTTTGTGATTAGCTATTTCATGCCTATTAATACTGAAGTCTGGAATTTGTATGGTGTTTTCCACACCCATTCTCTTCTACCTTTTTATCTTCTGTGGAGCACAGAATGCTCAGTACTTCTCTCCTGGGTAATAATACTGTTATCATTTGGTCAAAAACCCCCAACAGCTCAGAAGTCCTGCTATCTAATTACTGTCAAAAAGAAAGGAGTCAAACAGCCACAGGCCAAGTCAAGTTTTAGATTTTGATGGAAGTCCTCCAGCAAGGTGTCCTGATCCAATCAGTTTAAGATTACCGGGGACAAACAAGCCTGGATTTCAACAGATTTATCGACTCCTTGCAACAAGAGAGAGGAACACACACCAGAGAACCATGGACATTGCCCCGAACAAAGATACAGAGAGTTACTATACGGTTTGGGAAAGGGTGGAGTTTAAGCGTAATTTGTTGGATGCAGTGATTTGATAGGTTCAAACCAAGCCTGAGCTGTGTCAAGATCAGGTCTGGATTGTGAAGTGAACCCAGGGTCCTGTTGCTGGAAAACTACAAAGTTAGGAAAATGCGAAATGTTGTCTTTGGAAACCCTGTATTGGAAGCTGTGCCCCTGGATTGGAATCAAGATTCCATTTCTATCAAAATAACTCAGGGACACGTGGGTGGCTCAGTCGGTTAAGTGGATGACTCTTGATTTCAGCTCAGGTCATGATCTCACTGTTCATGAGATCGAGCTCCAAGTCCGGCTCTGCATTGACAGCATGGATCCTTCTTGGTATTCTCTCTCACCCTCTCTCTCTGCCCTTACCCTGCTCATGCGCTCTCTCTCTCTCTCTCTCTCTCTCTCATGAATAAATAAATAAACATTTAAAAAAATAACTTAAACCTTCTGAGCAAGGGTGAAATGCTTTTTTTCTTTCTTGCTGATATCATTTCAAACAACAAGTTTCTGAGAGTGTGTGGATTTTGACAACAAAGTTCCTCAGTGAGTAAGAAAGCACTAGTCCTTCAAAGAAGGGTTGTTAGGACATTTTATAGCTGCAGCAAGTTCTTAGGAGAATGTTTCCCATTAAATTTGCAGCTGGCTTTCTCTGCATCTGTTATTGCAGTCTCATGAATGGCAGGGCAGGTTTTTGCTTCTCTGACTGAACTAATTTCGACTTTCTCAATGCCCTTGAGTATGTGGTGGTTTACCAAAGGACTCTGCAAAAAAAAAAAAAAAAATCTCATTTTAACTTCACCATGATCAGGAAATGTAAGGCAGAACAAATGTTGATAGCCCTGTTTTATACATGAGGAAACCAAAGCACACACGTTTAAGGTTTTCCCTTCCTTCTTTTTCCACAATGCCAAATAGCAAATTAAAAGAACAACTAGAGGGGCATCTGGGTGGCTCATTCAGTTCAGCAGCCAACTCTTGATTTCGGGTGAGGTCGTGATCTCACGGTTTGTGAGCTCCAGCCCCGTGCCGGTCTCTATGCTGACAGTGTGGACCCTGCTTAGGATTCTCTCTCTCTCTCTCTCTCTCTCTCTCTCTCTCCCTCTCTCTCTCTCTTTCTCTCCCTCTCTCTCTCTGTCCCTCCACTGCTCTCTCTTAAAATAAATAAAAATAGAACTTAAAAAAATAAAAGAACACCTAGAATTACCACCTTTGATTTCTAGAACTCAGTCCCATAGCTGTTTATTTTCTTTAGAAAAATAGACAGAAATAATATTCAACATGTCTCAATTCTGACTGTGAATTGTGTGAAATATCAAGATCTACCGCTCTTCAAGGTACAAGTTACTATTTTCTTCTCGTGCTTTATAAATCTCATGGGTATTGGAGACACTTTTTTACTCCTGGCATACCTGTTAGAAGAGAAATGTCTGCAAATCAGATTCCTGGCGTGCACAGGAATCTTCAACAAAATTTCCACAACACATTAAATCCAGTTGTCTGCGAGATCATTCAAAGGTAAGATAATAGGTGTTAAAGAGTCCAGATTAATCTTTTTTATTAAAGTGGGCCATCTGTTATATGAGATAGAATCTGAACATTTGTAATTGGTAAAAGAGAAGTTGTTTCTTGCTTGAGGGAACGAGCTCTGTGGTATTCTAGGCCATGAGTAGGAGGAGGGGTCTGGGGAGATTGGGTCTGGATTGGTGTTACCTCTGGTTTATAGATGAGAGGCAAAAGTGAGGGTCTCGACAATGCCAACACTCCCACACAATGCAGCTCTTATTGGTTTTGTAAAGGGAATGTCCCCCGGGCTCATCTGGGTCACAAGCCATATGGCATGTCTTCAGGTCTCATTGATACACCCACGTGAACATTCCTACCTCTCTGAGCCTTCTGACCCCTTCTTCGGTACTAGGCTAAGGCATTTGGTGCATCTCTCCACTTCATTTGCTAAATGCCATCCTTTTGTCCAAGCTTCAAAGAGCTGGTTCAGTCATAGACATGACCAGGTCCAGGTGCCTGTGCCAGGCCCTTACGCCCTGATCAGAGGAGAGGGCTTCCGTGTCAATGAAGTCTCCATTATCCAGTTTTTTTTAAGTTTATTTATTTATTTATTTTGACACAGAGACAGAGAGAGGGAGACGGGCAGAGAGGGAGGGAGAGAGAATCCCAAGTAGGCTCCTCGCTGATTTCATGGATCTCACAAACCGTGAGATCATGCATGACCTGAGCTGAAATCAAGAGTTAGGATGCTTAACCGACTGAGCCACCCAGGCGCCCCTCCATTATCCAGTCTTATGTTCTACCCTTCCTGGTCGTACACCCTAAACACCCACTGCTACAAGTGCTTTTCTCTCTTGTCTCCAATACACGTCAGCCAGCTCTTTCTGGGTCACGCTATGGCAATAAACAACCCTCGAGTTTTAGTGGTGTAGACAACAAAGTTTCCTTCTTGCTAACTCAAAGTCACAGTGGATCGGGGAGCCCTCCTGGGGTGGGGTCAAGTACCAGGTGGGGTCAATCTCTAGGCTCTCTCATCTCAAAACAAGGCCTCCATAATCAACGTGGCAGGAGAGGGTACACAGGGAATTCTTAGTGCCTTTCTGTGAATTAGCTTGCAAATGATGTGATCATAATACATTGGTCGGTGTTTTAGTCATTTAGATGTGCCTAATGCAAGGAGCTGGAAAACTTAGGGGGATGTATATGATATTTGGACAATACTACTGTTTCTGCCACAAAATAAAAATGGGAGGTTGAAAAGAACCAATCCTAGATAATAGTGAAAGAATGAATCCACATTACTGATCCCCGCAGTTCAACAAAGCAAACAAAAAAGAGTTAGCATTTAAAAGGTAAATCGAGTGGCGCCTGGGTGGCTCAGTCGGTTAAATGTCCAACTTCAACTCAGGTCATGATCTCACAGTTCATAAGTTCAAGCCCCGTTTTGGGCTCTCTGCTGGCTCTCTGTTGTTGGCACAGAGGCTGCTTCGGATCATCTCTCCCCCTCTCTCTCCTCCCTTCCCCTGCTTGTTCTCTCTCTGTCTCTCTCAATAAATAAATAAACTTAAAAAATATTTTAAAAAATAAATAAAAGGTAAATCTAAATGAAAAATAGAACTTTATCTGGAGGCAAAGGACTAAAAATAGAATATGTTAAGGAGAGATCTTCAAGAATAAAATGCTTTGCTTGGTCAGTGATGGAGTTTATTGAATTTTTCTAGCTAACTGTAGCCCCAGAAAGTTTATTTTCTGGCAGGACCCCTGAACTTTTTACCTGTGTAGGAGACCATTCTCCTTTCAGTCATAACATCAGGAAAGGGAGACAGAGCTTCAGTCACATTTGTTTCTGAATCACCCCTAAACACTCTCATCAGTTGCATTAAGAAACTTCTCCCACTAGGTGTACCGGGAGATTAAAACCACATTTACTGCCTGAACCTCTTCAATCAGGCCATCGTGACGTTTCAGGCCCCAGAATTAGCTGAGGGTCCATATTCAATAATCTTTTAAGGACATGAGAATTTTCTCTCTTTTTTTTTTTTCAGAGCATCGTTACCTTGGAAAATAGACAAAGGTCTCTTTGGGAAGGGCTATCAATTTTGGCTTTTATGGCCTCCATTTGTCTGAGTATCTATCAACTAGCTAAGTAGACAACTAGAAATGCCTCCTTTTGCTTGAATTAACATTCTGAATACAGAATCCCTACTGTGTGTAGCCACAGTGGTATATTCATGTGTCTCTGACATGATTTTAAACAGCTCCCATACGTAAATTAATTTCATCTTCAAAATGACCCATTCCAACAACAAAATTTCATGATTGAATGAAGTGGTGTGTTGGAGAGTCACCTTTGGAACGAGCTGGAGGCAATCATTCCCGAGTTGAAGTATTTCCCTGAAGGGCGTAGTGCGTGCTCTGAACCAGCTACCAATCTGGGGTACTCCTTGTCAGGTGCTCTAGCCAGAAGATGCTAGATCCGGGAACCTGTCCAGCAAGGCTGACTGATCTGGCTGGTAAGGAAACAATGCACCTTTTTTAGATTCAGACAGTTTATGACTTATGTAGACAGCAAAAGCAAGAAGAACAAAGGCACCAGCTCCCCATGTCCTTTGTCTCGTGGGGTGGCACCAAACAAAAGGGGACGTGGCCTTTGCAGCAGCCTGAGATGCGGCACACGCTCAGGTCACAGTGGAGCAGTTACAGGGCCCAGCAGCCAGAGTCTAAAACAAGAGGCAGAGGCCTCACACCTCACTGGAATTTACAGCCTGAGGAGAGAGCGTGTCGTGATAACCTCTGCAAGATAAGGCGGTGAATGGGACATGTCACCAGCCTCCTATGCTCTCGTGTTCTGGAATGATCGCAGGGCCGTCTGCCAAGACTCAGATCGAATCAGTGGCAGTTAAACTCTGCCTATGTGGTTTATGTGGAGACGTGCAAGGTCACGAGAGTGCCACGGCAGAGCCATTCATCGACAGAACCAAGAACTGTCGGAGATTTCAGGGCCTGAGTGAGGAATGCTTCCATCAGCTGAACCAATTATGATCCGTGAATTGAAAATTGGCTCCTCTGCTTCCTGATGCCACTGGGTATGAGGCAAAGAAGGATGCTATCCAGTATTCAGTAAGGTAATCGGTGACCACAGTATATAAATTACAGTAGCTTTCTATTAGGGATCAATATTTGGTAATAAAATATATTGGGGGAAAAGTTCACTTTCACAATAACATGAAAAAATATTAACTACCTGAGAGTGTAAAAAAAAAAAAAAAAAAGGAAAGAAAGAAACAGATAAGTCCTGTGTGGAGAGGAGAAAAGAGGTGAAAAACTTTACTTAAGGACCTATTTCAAGATTCCAATAAATGGAAGCACACAAGATGAGCCTTTGTGGAAAGACCCAACGTTTTCTATTGTAAATTTTGCTCCAAATTATTCAATAAGATAACTTGACAGGATAATTTTAGATTTTATTTAGAAAAATAAATGAGTGGAAATGGCCACAAAAAATATGTTTGAAAAAGTTTTTTGCACAGCAACAGGCAAAGTGTTCACATTTTGACCACAGCGCTTTATCATGTAGTTGCTAACGATGGAGGGGGGGGGATGGGCTACTTTATAAAAGAGGGGGCTCCAACTGAGAACTGTTCTCGCTTCTTTCCTGAATTGCAAAGGTGTTTCTGAAATTATTCTGAAATACGTCCTCTACTTGACTTCCCAGTCTGATGAATTTCTGGTTGTTCTGGAAAAGCAAAGACAAAAACAAGAGTAACCATTGCTGCTGAGTTTGGTTCTCATTGTCTCATACAATCCAGGCTTCATTTTAGACCATCCCACGTGTTAAGTGAGAATTAATACAGTTAAGAGTAGCTTATGTTCCCTGATAACTTGATCATTTCTCTCAGAGATCATCTCTTCTCAGAGATGCAAAAAATTGTACTGTATTATAGTCTAATTCTTCATCAGAAACGTATTGATTCATTTTTTTCCCCAAAATTCTAGTTGTTCGATTTTCTCACATAGCACCTATGCCTTGCATGACCACGGTGGTACGGAAATGTTGAAGGCAGATTCATGATGTCCCCTTTCCTCCTTCACCCCTTGAGATATTCCTTGTTTATTACTTTTTTGATACAGCCCTAAAAAATTCATATATAAAGAAATCCAGGATTTTGAAATTTGAGAAATGTGATTGGGTATCTTCCTTTAGAGAAAAGAGACACTAGTTGCCTTTTACAACACACTTCTAGCAAGGGAGTGATCTGGGAGGCCTGGAGCCTGTAGGGATGCCCTTCCTGGCACCATGGCCTTGAGGGATCTGTCTGGAAGCAGCCTCCCATGCTCTGCGTCCGGACTGCAGCCCTGGGAACCAATGGAAATAGGCATTTGCCCGGGTGTGAGGGGGAGGCCGCTGCCCGCACATCCCAGAGAGGCCGGATACCAGCAGGCAGGTGCACAGTGGCAAGAGCAAACTGTGCACGGGCAGAGTCTGTGCCTCGGCACCCGGTCTCCCTCCACTGGCTCCCTTAGTTAGGCCGAGTAAGCGTAGGAACCCGGGACAAAGGTGGAGACTCCTGGGACACGCACATAGCTACCCAGGTCCAGGAAAACATGCGTTTCCATTTCTTCTGGAAGCAGGTCATCAGTCTGCTGCTCTCTGTGGGCAAAAACTGAGTATCTACAAGTGAGTAAACTATGAGGTCCCAAGGTCATGTTTGCAAAGACACCTTCTGGCTTGCTATAATTTTCCCCACCTTAGACCACAGGGCTTTTAGAATACTTCCAGAATTTGTGCTTGTGTGGGCTGGCCACACGATAAGGGAAACTGCAACATTTCCCTGATACAAGACCATGAAAGGCAGAGTGGCTTTAAGACAGAAAGAGGGACGCCCTGGGAGCCGCTCACCTTGTAAAATGCCCTGTGGTTCTGAAAGATGAGGCTCATGTCCCGCACGAACCCCTCCACTCGGATGTACAGTTTCATATTCAGCTTTTTCTTGATTTTGCTTAGCCACATGGGCTTTTTCAGGCCATGAGATGCCTCTCGACCCTGTTGGTCAAAGTGCCAAAGGACAGGCTATTAGCACTGTTCCCAGTCTACCCGCTGTTACAGATGGACGGCTTGTGCCCTCCCCACCTCCCCCTCACCCCCCTCATTCCTGGGTTGAAATCCTGTAACCCCCGTTGTGATGGCGTCAGGAGGTGAGGATTTGGGAGATGATTAGATTGTGAGGGTGGGCTTCATGAAGGGGATTAGTGCCTTTATAAAAAGACCCCAGACAGCTCTCTTCCTCTCTTTCCACCTTGTGAGGACACAAAGAGAAGTTGGGAGTCTGTAAGATCACACTGGCACCCTGATCTTGGACTTCCAGCTGAGAAATGAATGAAAGTAAAAATGTGAAAGCTAAACATCTGCTGTTTAAGCCGCCCTGTGTGTGGTACCTTGTGACAGCGGCCTAAGTGGCCAAGGGCTGAGTAACCTGACCCAGATATCCATCAATAAGACGAAAGATAACGCTGGTACCCACTGGATTCATCTCACAAATTTGAGAATGCCAGTTTGGGGCTTTGTTGCCGTTACTTACATAATGCGGTTTTGAGGCAAAAAAGGAGCTTTTTGAACAGGAGTAGACCTTCAAAAGGACAAACTCACACTTCTGCAAAAGATAGAGGAGATTTTAAGTAAAAAGCAGCTTAGAGAGAATGAGGTGTACATATGCTCGGACAGAATGCACAGCTCCCAGACCTGTGGTCTGTGAAACAAACATGGAATGGGAATTTTCTTTGGAATACAAACTTTAGTGTTAGGTCATGTGATCAAAGCACAGCAAGGAACAGCAGTTCACCCTTGGGCACCATCCCTCCAGCCCCTGCAAGACTGTGTTGCTTCTCTCAAGTCAACAGCAAGGAGGAGACTTCAGGTTTACATTTCAACTCACCAACTGCTCCTCAGGCAGCATCCGCCTCTTCAGTACCTCTGACTCCTGGTGACATACCTGGCTTTGTGGGTACCTTTCCATAATAGCTTTTACCCTGCAGATGATGCAACTCCATGGGTCCCTGGAAGGTTGGGCATAAGGTCAGCAAAGGTAGGTGCTCTGTGAATCAGCCACTGTTTCTATAGCTGCTGAAGCCCTCTGTTCAGGAATGACTGGTGGTTTCCACCTTTTATCCAGCTTCTCTTTTGGACACTCCTTTGCACGAGAGCCCCATTTGGGCACCCTTGCCAGGCACCCCTCCCACTAATTGTGGTACCAGGACCGACCGTTTGTTGAGTGAGATGCCATGGTGGGTGATGGTCTTTCACCTCAAAACTAAGAGTTCTCATCTGAGCCACTGTGGGCTCAGTAATGAGCCCTGTGAGGATTGGAAATTGGTACCTTCAGCGCTGGAGTCTTGGGCTTCAGTAAGCCATCAGACTGTAGTAAAAATCAGGAAACCAGCTCTTGTTTCTCAACGTTGCTGAATTAGCACAAGACCACAGAGCTATAGGCATCCTCTCGTCTGGCATTGCCATATCTGTGCCTAGAATCTGTGCTGCAGAAATTTCTTGGAAAGGAAATCTATGAACAGAGTAGTGCCAGACATCTGCCATATTCCTCTAGATTCATTCTCCATTCTTCTCTGCCAGGCGACCTGTGCTGAAGAGCTCTCGATAATCAAGTGGATACAGTGATCCTTCTTAGACATGCCATTTGCCTCTGTCCCTGGCTACCCCAGTGCTTGCTTGAGGGGCCCACTATCAAATATCCATGGTGTGAGGTTGGGGACTATACATGGTCTCAACAGTAAAGCAGACCTGTCTTCTGCCTCTGCAGATTGCCCAACTACAGAGCTTTATGCTGAATCTCTGAGATGACACCATTCCCTGGGAACTACCTGGAAGAAGGTAGATTACATTAGACTCTCCCATTATGAAGGGACAATGCTCTGTCTTCATAGGGACAGACACAATCCTGGTTGAAATCATCCATCCTCCTTGGCCATAGCAATTCTGCTCACACTACCACTTTCAGAATGCCTTATTAGTCTCCGTGTTATCCAACATACCATCAGCTCTGACCAAAGATACATTTGCTGGGATTTTAGAGCAAAGGAATGCAGTATAAATGGCCTTCTGAAGGCTCACCACAACCCCAGATTTGTCAACTTTTTAATGTTCCCATCACAGGTACGTTCTTTAAACCAACAGCTAATGTATGGTGTCGTCACCCCCATCAAAGTTCATGGGTCTGGGACCTGGTGGGGGGAGTGGGGGTAACATCTCTTTCTATTACACTGAATAACCACTTGAAGAGTTTTTGCTTCCCATTAATCTGCTGCTTCTGGCAGTAGTAAACAGCTCTGGACCATATTTCTGGATCCTGATACTTTAAGACTCTGGTCCCTCTGCATCAAGACACATACAACCAGAGTCAAACTTTGCAGGATGAATGCACATGGTGGGAGGAGCTGTGCCACAAGAAGGAAGGGCAAGAGGGGGCCAGGTCTCACCAACCTTTTAGCATCTATAGGGTGGATGTGGCATGTCTCATGAAAGGACCTTGAACAAGTATCACAGCAGAACAGCATCCCGTGTCCACCGCACACCTCACATTCATTTGAGTTTTCCGGCTGGAAGGGGAGATAATGTAGACATCACTGGGACTAGTAAGTCCCCAGAAGGTCAACACATGGGGCTTTAGAACACATGGCCTTTGCTTGTACCAAGGTGACACAAATTTCTGTCCTCAAAATATTAAGGAACAACACTGAGTGAGAATTTCAAAAGAAGACATTCTGGTCTGCAGTGAAGTTTGGGAGGAGGTGGTTATTAGACCATTACAGTTTTCTTTATGAAGGCAGAGATTCTGATACAGACTAGCAACGACAACAACAAATGAGGGATTAAAGATAACCTGAGAAATTTAT
Source organism: Panthera uncia (assembly GCF_023721935.1). NCBI lineage: Eukaryota > Metazoa > Chordata > Mammalia > Carnivora > Felidae > Panthera > Panthera uncia. The sequence goes on from NW_026057584.1 coordinate 9,126,245, forward strand.
TAACAAATAAATGTAATATGGTGAATATAATACAGTGTCTTATCTAGTTGTCTACATTACATCATCTACATTGACTCATTGAAGAGTGATTTATCTAGAGTTTAATGTAATGGATTAAACTTATGACATAACACTGCATCCCATTTTCTTGGCCATAAGTTTCCCATGATTTGAAGGACCTGAGAAGGAGTTCCTGCACTATGGCCTCTATGCCTGGAGGGTCCTTGGGCCTGTGGCAGTACCTCTGGGTTGGAAAGACATGGGCACAGATGACCAGAAGGATGCCAGAGCTCTTTGGTTCTGGGAGCCTGGGGGAAGATACCCATGACTCAGCTCGGCATGTAAGGTGCGGAGGTGCTACCTCCAAATGGCCAGGGAGGGTCCTACCAGCAACTGCCACTGTTGAAGCCCAAGGCCTTACCCTCATTTTCTGAGCACATAGAAGATTTGGTGTTTTTGTATATAAGGAAGATGGAGGGGTCCACAAAATTGGCTGATGCTGGATTTTTCACCTCAATCTGTGGGACCTTTAGCCAGATTTAATTTCATTTAGTGAAGTTAAACATTTGATAGTGTTTGTATCTAAGTATTATGGAGTAACAAACATGTTAAGAACAATAGAATTAATAGACCAAAATAAGAATTGGTCAAGGAATGAGCCCATTGATGGGCAAAAGAAATCACACTTTTTTCCTCCTGTGTTGCGCGCGCGCGCGCGTGTGTGTGTGTGTGTAAGATAATCTATGTGGCAATAACGCGTGAATCCCTACATACTATAATTTCTATGTAAGAAGGTGGTGTGTCTGTGCTGGAGAAATGCCCAGAGGATGAACACCTGAATACTCTCCTGGGACCACCTGGGAAGCAAGAGAACCAGTTGAGGAAAGCCGCATGGTGGGGGAACATTTCATCCAATGGGTGGCAGTTCTACACCTAGATGAAAATATCCTGTCTACACTGTGGACTGGAAGAAGGATTTATGTCCTCATGTGACAATCTAGGTACAAAATAGTGCACAGACTTGGGGACTGGCCAACCCAGTGATATGGTTGGGTCTCTTGATGGTGATGAGGAAGGGGAGCAGTGACAGGGGGCACCATTTCGCCTCTTCCTTCTAGAAACACTCTTCATACTTTGTTCCAGGATATTCCACTCTCTTGGATTTTTTCCCTAACCCTCTGTCTCTTTTTGTTCGGGTTCTTCACTTGGAATGATGGGAAATCTTTGGGGCTCTGTCCTGTGTCCCCTGTTCATTCCACTCTGCTGGATGACCACAACTGCTCCCATGACCACGCCTTCCACATCTATCCCCAGACTTTAAAGCGGTATCTCTAGTTACCTTTTGAGTCCTCAAACATCCAAACTCAACTTTCCGTCACCTCCGGGTAGATGTTTTTCATCACGTCTGAACCCATCCCAACCCCAACCACATTCCTTGTCTTGGATCTGCTCCTCTTCGGTTGTCCCTCATCTCACCAAGCACTCCAGCATCCACCCAGAAGCCTGGAAGTGAACATACATCCCTCCCTTTTCACATCCCAGATATCCAACCCATCACTGGTCCTGCTGATCTTATTTGTCAAATATCCCATCTTCTTCTTGGTGCCTCTGTGAGGTCTACAGCCACAAGGATGCAGAGCCCTTACTTACAATGCTGCCTTATTAGCCAAAGCACAGTGGTCTGGTTTTTGGGTTCCAGATGATAATAGTCAGAATATCATCCCTGTGCCCAATAAGCTGATGTAAATTGGGATATGTCTCAATTTGTAAATTCTTTTCGTCTGTAAATTCAATATAAGAAGGACACAAAAGTCACACATAAGAGGAAATTCTAGGCTCTTGTATCTAGCCCATGTCTTCCCTTTATTGAAAGGGAAAACTTAAGGAATAGCCTGTCAGGGACATACCTGGGCACATCCCCACATGGGCCTGAGGTGGTCCTGGTATGGGGCCATGTAACCATTTTTCTTTTTTGTCATAACAGATGACACTCGTGGATGCTGACCATTGATGGGTCAAGATTTCTGGACCATCATCTTATAAAGTGCACTGCAAGTAGGCCCTGAGAAAGAATGAATAAACATGCCAATCCCGTGCTGGAATAAACATGCCAGTCTGTAGTCTAGGAAGCCTGTGAACTTGACATACGTCTCTTCAGTCTTTTTTCTTATTTTCTTTTTTAAGTGTTTATTCAGTTTTTATTTTTTTAATTTTTTTTAATGTTTATTTATTTTTGAGACAGAGACAGAGCATGAATGGGGGAGGGTCAGAGAGAGAGAGGGAGACACAGAATCTGAAGCAGGCTCCAGGCTCTGAGCTGTCAGCACAGAGCCCGATGTGGGGCTCGAACCCACAAACTGCGAAATCATGAGCCAAATTTGGAGGCTTAACTGACGGAGCCACCCAGGTGTCCCTGTCTCTTTAATCTATTTAGCAAGAAATTTGTCCTTTTGCTTGGCAGCGGTTCTCAAACTGCTGTACAGTAGAATCACCTGGGGAGCTTTAAAAAAAACTCTGATGCCTGAGGCCCCACCCTCAGAGATTCAATTAATTGCATGTGATTTTGGTGGTTTGCTTCACCAGGATGGACACATAGTTAGTATGTTTTAAACATTCCCCTGGTGCGGTCATTAGTGGAGACCTCTGGCTTCTAAAGCAGTGGTTTCTGGATCAGCAGGTGCAGCATCCATTGAAACTTGTTAAAAGTGTAAATTCTCAGGCCCCCCACCTCACTCACTGAATCAGAAGCCCAGAGATTCTGATGGGCACTACAGATTGAACAGCACCGGCTCACTGTGGTCAACTCTGTGCATTAAAACCACTAGAGTTGCTTTGGAAAATGTCAACCTGCAGGCAACACCTTAGAAGACTACTATGAGAACCTCTGAGGGTGGGATCTTCAGCTGATGGCAATGAGCAGCCAAGGTTGGGAGCCCACGGTCTAGAGGGATTTCTTCCATCAAGGCCTGGGAGCTGTAAGTAGAGTTATTATCAGCCCACAAAGTCTGTCACAGAAAGGTTATGAAAAGGAGTGAGGACATTCCTGCTGGAAGAGGTGCCTTTTAATCTTCACAGAGGGCTTGGTGCTGAGCTGTAAGAAATAACCCTCTGTGTCCATTTCAGAAATCAGAAAAGTTGCACAGACCCCAGGATTCAAGGGTCCCACCTCCAGCAGAGGAATGGGAGTGGTGTGGATGCATCTAGATCGTGCTGGGCAATGCATTTGCTAGAAGGCCAGCATGGGCTTGGCGACCTTTTTCTATCCCCTCTCTGTTGGCGTCCCATATCAGTACAGCTGCACATCATACTAAAATGGGAGGCTCCCCCTGGAGTTGTGCAAAAAGCTGACTGCCTAAAATGTCCATCTTGTTGCAATGAAAGCAATCAAAGTGTGATTTATCTTAGACAGAGGGGTCATCTCTGCTGTTGGCCGACTCTAAAGCAGCCAGCCGTAGCAAAGCAGAGAATGGACAGAATGGTCTGCACATCATCGAGCACTACCCGAGCAGTTAGCGTAGAACTGTCTGTGACTTGCTCCGTGTTGATGGCTTCAGTCTTAGCCAGCTCAGCATCCTGATGGCTCCCTTCAGATGGACTCCAGGGTTTCCATAAGGACCGTGAATACATTACTCTACAGCACCCACTTGCCCTGTGTATACGTCTCTGCAGGACTCGTGACAAGGTCCACCCCTGGACTTGCCAGCTGGGCCCAGCCTGTTCCTTCTGGCTGATGCTTAAAACCATCTTAGCTCTGCCTGCACCTTAGAGTGGATATCTGGGGTTTTCCTTTCCTTCCCTATCACCTTTAAATGCTGATATTCTCTCAAATTTGCTCCTTACCCCTAATCTGCAGGCCAGTCTTGACTATTACCACTGGCTCTAGAGGCCCCAGTGATCTAGAGTTCTGCCTCTCCTACCCACTTTCGAGGGGAAATAAACAGGAAAGTTTCCCTGAACAAAGTGAAAGGATGCTTTCATGCAGAGACACCAGCTCCAGAACCATCTCCCTGGTGTGGGTGATGTGTCTGCCGTTCTCTGCTCATCACACACGGTGACATGCTCCAACTGAGTATGCACATGCTTTGGGGGCGCACGGCAGTGACACAGATAATGTATGGAGGAACAAGGCCAGTATTATTCTGGGGTTACAGGTGGGAATTAGTACTTACGTAAGGGTCATCTCTCCCACACTCTGGGACAGTCTGTAGAAAAGAGATAAAGATTGAATGACAATATTGTATATGATTTTTTATTGACCACACATTTGAGCAGACTTCTTTATGTAAAGGATTCATGCCACAGCCCTCCCTTTGTTTTATATCTGTTTTTATGGATCTATATATCTAACAGGAGAATTAAAAAGCATGAAATTGTTTGTTTCTGGCAGTTTGGCCCAATGAAAGTTCATTCTCTGGCTCTCAGACCCAAGGCAGGCCTTTGTGAAGCTGTGAGGGGACTCTGGCCCTGGATGCCACAGATGGGGTTGGGATTGCAATGAGAGAATCAGGCTGAGGACTGAATATCCACAGCCCCCAGCAGCCACAGTGCCCAGAATCCTGGACACCATGCAGCTGTCCCAAAGAACCCCACTGTCTTCTGCAGCTCACTCAGGACATAGCCCTGAAGATCAAATGGGTCTAAGGTCCCCCGTCCTATAGTTCTTCTTCCTGAAGCTAAGCACCTCACCACCTTCTCCTGAATCCCAAAAGCTTGCACTGACTGATATCTGTGGAATGAGTTGGCTTTCTTCAGTCTGGAACAACGGCGGCCTCAACTTTTACCTCCAGCCCAAGGCAGAGAGGCCATAGACAAGTCACACAGTGTGATCCAAAGTACGATGACTTGGGAGGCAGCCACATCACTGCTTGCCTCTCAGAAGGGCCTAGAACCTCCACCCCACCCCGATAGTCATGGTCCCATATTAGACAACAAAGCTGAAACAATCCTTTGGGTCTGTCTGGCCTCCCGCGCACTGCCGTTGGCCAAGCATACACTTAGTGCTTAGCGCTTGCTCCCCAGGTGTTTGTTAAGTGGATACATAAGAGCACAAACAAATGAACACAACTGTCACTCAGAGACAAGGTTTCTTAGCAGCCGGTAAATGATCGGATTGGAGTTTCATATCTTACTATCTTGGAACACCTCAGCTGTCACTATCAGGCTTAACAGGAATCGTATGAGCAGGGAAACTGCCAGAAGCACCACTTGTCATTTGATGACACAAAGGACAGAAGCCTAGGGTCTGGGGAAGGAAGAGACCCTCTGGAGCGATGCTCTGAGAACTGAGGTGGTCACAAGGCTGTAACCCTCGGCTCCCTAGCACGGGGTGGAGATGTTTGCTCTTAGTGAACAGAGCAAATAGCATCTCTTTCTCCAGAAAACCCGGTGGATGCAGACCCTGGTGACTGAGTCTCTAGCATAAGGTCAGTGGGGCAGGTAGTCCCAGAAAGCAGCTTGGTGAAGACCGTGACTTCCTGGTGCGGCAGAGATGGGCCAAGGTCACCTCTCAAGGTCACCTCTATTGGAGGTCAAGAAAATGGAAGTTCTTCCATATCCTTTCTGCACCACACAGGTTATCTCTCACACATACTCTTGGAGAGGCCATAGAAGACACCAACTATCCCACCACCTTCCCTGGAATCCATACAGCATGAAAACCACTGGTCCATGAGCTCCAGAAGGGGACTTCGAAGGAAAGAGAATTTGCTCCATAGACAGAACTGAGGTGTGCAAAACCCATCTGGTGAGGCCTGATGCTTTTACACAGAGACGCTCAGCTACAAAATCATGTCCATGGTGTCTCTCCACAAAGGAAAACTCTTCTGGGTCAACGATGTCTCGCCCAGTGTACATCAGCCTTCCAACCTCTCTATTCTCTAGGATTACATCTCCATAAAGGAATTGAAAGTTCCCTTAAAGAAAGACCTCTTGAAGAAGTCCTCAGTGTGAGTTTGTGTGTGTGTGTGTGTGTGTGTGTGAGCATGCGTGTGTGTGCATGAAAGAGAGGAAAGATATAAGAGAATGGGAGAGAATGTGATTTGGGTTTCTTGCTTCACCAGGTGACACACGACTATTATCTATTCCAAGGGGTGAGACATTGGTAGAAGGTCATGTGATAATTACCTTTCTTCTCCTTTTTCTTGGTGGGTCTGGTAGAAATTTATTCTGAAATAGAAATGAGATTAATGCCAAATGGGTCCTTGTTTCTACTCTGTGAGCTTTGTATCTCCAACTGCCTTCCAGATATGCCCCACTATCAGCACAAATTCAAAGTGTCTTCATGGAAAATAACATCCCTCTCCGAATCCCTAACACACTGCTCTCTCTTACCCAGATTTAGCTTTAAGGGCAACTTTAAAAACCGTGCCCTCTCTTTTGCTCCCCTCATAGCCATGCCAGGTTTTCCTTCACAATGTCTTCTATACCCACTGCTTCCTGTCCAACCTCTAGGACCTCTCTAGCTTGTGTCTTTATACCTCACATGCTATAGCTACTCCACTGGCACTTAGCCAGTGAGTGACAGACTGGGGCAGGCTCTTAGTGGCCTTCGGCACGTAAAGGTGTCCATGACTTTGGGGAGACAAGTGGGAAGAGCCATTATGTAATGGTGATGGTGATGGTAAGATGATGATGGTAAGAGTGATGAAGTGTAAACCATGCTCTCACAGAGTATTTTGGATCCAAGGATGGGTCAGTATGGTAGGCTAAATAACGACCCCCAAAGATGGTCAGATTCTCAGACCTCTGAATATGTTAAATTAAGTGGTAAAAAGGACTATACAAATGTAATTAAATCAAGGATCTTGCAATAGGAAGATAATTCTGATTATCTGTGTTGGGCCAATGTAATGACAAGCATCCTTTTGCAAGGGAGGCAGGAGGGTCAGAGTGAGTAGTAGGAAGTGTAACGATGAAACATGAGGTTAGAGTGACGTCAGGAAGAGCCTTGAGCCAAGGAATGCAGGCAGCTTCCAGAAGCTGAAAAAGGCAAGGAAACTTCTGGAAGGTTCCAGAAAGAACCAGCCCTGCCAACACCTTGACTTGAGCCCAATGAAACTGATTTCAGACTTCTGGCCTCCAGAACTGTTAGGATAATAGATTTCTATTGTTTTAAGCCACCCAGGTTGTGAAAAGTTGTTACAGCAGCCACAAGAAACAGAGGCAGAGGGTTTTAAAGGACTTCAGAGAGTATGCTGTTTGAACTGGGCCTTGCAGGCTGAGTGGGGGTGTATCAGGCACAGAGGCAGTCAAGGTCACATGAGGTATCTGTGGCTGCAAGCACTCCATCCTCCAACCCATCTTGCATTCTCTGATCAGATTAATACTTCTATTTAAAAAAAAATTTTTTTTTTAGAGAGAGAAAGAGAGCACAAACAGGGGAGGGGCTCAGGTAGAGAGAGAGAGAGAGAAAGAGAAAGAGAGAGAGAGAATCCCAAGCATGCTCCACATTCAGTGCAGAGTCTGACATAGGGCTGGGTCCCATACCCTGGAATCATGACCTGGGTCAAAGCCAAGGGTTGGATGCTTACCGACTAAACCATTGGGGTATCCCTGACTGGATTAATACTTCTAAAGCAGTGTCTCACCTATGTCAGTCATCACTAACTCAACACCCCCCTCCCCCCATGATCCCCTCATGATGAAAGGAAGGGTCCAGCCTCTTTCCTCTGGCCTTAAGATGTCTTCCATCCGCTCAGCCCACGTAACAAGCCTACAACTTCTTGACAAATCACAGGCAGGATTTTCACTCCATCCTTTCTATGTAGAATGCCTTGTTCCTACATTTTTGCTCATCAGGACTATTCTTTTTTTTTTAATTGTTTTTAATGTTTATTTATTTTTGAGAAAGAGAGAGAGAGAGAGAGAGAGAGTGAGCACTGGGGAAGGGGCAGAGAGGAGACACAGAATCTGAAGCAGGCTCCAGGCTCTGAGCTGTCAGCACAGAGCCCAACGTGGGGCTCGAACTCACAAGCCTAAGATCATGACCTGAGCCAAAGTTGGACACTTAACCAACTGAGCCACCCAGGCGCTCCAGGACTATTCTTTTAAGACTCAGTTCAGAGCACTATCAACAATAGCCAAATTATGGAAAGAGCCCAAATGTCCATCGGCTGATGAATGGATAAAGAAGACGTGGTATATATACACAATGGAATATTACTCAGCAACCAAAAAGAATGAAATCTTGCCATTTGCAACAATGTGGGTGGAACTAGAATGTATTATGCTAAGCAAAATAAGTCGGTCAGAGAAAGATAAATATCATATGATTTCATTCATATGTGGAATTTAAGAAACAAAACAGATGAACATAGGGGGAAGGGAAGGAAAAATAAGATAAAATCAGAGAGGGAGGCAAACCATAAGAGACTTGTAAGTACAGAGAACAAACTGAGGGTCGCTGGAGGGGTGGTGGGTGGGAGGATGGGCTACAGGGGTGATGGGCATTAGGGATGGCACTTGTTGGGGTGAGCACTGGGTGTTATATGTAAGTAATGATTCACTAAATTCTACTCCCGAGATCATTATTACACTATATGTTAACTAACTTGGAAGTAAATAAATTTATGTTTTACTTTTAAATCAATGATTTTTTTAAATGTTTATTTAATTTTGAGGGGGGTGGTACGGGCAGAGAGAGAGAGAGGGAGACACAGAATCCGAAGCAGGCTCCGAGCTGTCAGCACAGAGCCTGATGCGGGGCTTGAACTCACAAACTGTGAGATCATGAGCTGAGCCACAGTGGGACACTTAACCGACTGAGCCACCCAGTTGTCCCTAAATAAAATTTTCAAAATTAAAAAAAAAAAAGACTCAGCTCAGTGGAAACCATTCCATGAAACTGTCCTCAACCCCAAGTTCAGAAATAATCCTCCCTCCCTGGAGCCACTGCATCTCTTCCTGCCAACACCCTTCCTTATAGCACCGTGTGCTGTGTGGTCCCCTGGTGACGAGGCTCGTGTGCCACCTACTGCATCAAGGAGGTACCTGGGCCTGTGTCGTAAACATGTAGCCCTCCTCCGGCATGGCTGGGGCTCACACCTTACACCCTGTGGATTTAGATGCAACTCGGTAGATATTTGCTGAGCAAAGAGCTTTTCTTCATCATTAGAATGGCACAAGGAATGGACATCTGGGTCATGTGACAGAGTCAGAAGGCATGAGCTTGTCTGCAGTAGAGACCCAGCCTGTTTTGTCTACGTCAAGGGGCTGATATGGGGGCCAAAGGAGATATTTTGAAATGCAATTTATTTATATTCTCTTTCAAGAATGAATCTCAGAAAGCTATCAAAAGAAATAACGGTAAAATATTCTGCAATCCAAGAAACATTTATACTGATGTGTTATTTTCAGATACAGAGATCTACCATGGTCTCCCCCCCACCCCCGACACACACCAATTTAAATTACTTTGTGTGACCAGATTACACAGTGGCAATTATTAGTGGTTGAGTCAGAGACATGATTTACGGTTCTACCTTCAAAAGGATAAGAGCTTGGGGGGTGCCTGGATGGCTCAGTCGGTTGGACATTTGACTCTTGATTTCGGCTCACGTCATGATCTCTCTGTTTGTGAGATCAGGCCTGCCTCAGGCGCAGTGCTGACAGTATGGAGCCTGCCTGGGGTTCTCTCTCTTCCTCTCTCTCTCCTCCTTCCCTGCTCATGCTCTCTCTCTCTCTCTCAAAATAGATATAATTTTAAAAAACATTAAAAAAACTCCAAAAAACAAAAGGATAAGAGCTCATGCATTTAGAGGATTAACGTGTAATATAAAGCAGCCAAAATACTCTTGAGTGGAATGTTAGTACGTAACATGTGCATTGTGATCTGGGCAAGGGGGTCATGGCAGTTTTCCGGACACTGAGAAATTCTGCTGATGCTTGGAGCTGATGAACCGTGACACTAAACCCTTGATTTGAGCCCTGTGTCAGTGGGATACCTCAATCAGCTGTTTCAGGGGGAATCCACCACACCTCACGCTCATCTTCCAGTTCTTGGATGGTCCGTGGTTTCCTTCAATTTCAAATTCCCTGAGGGTGAACCACCTTCCATCCTCACCCTTTATACACCTCTGTGCGATTCCTGTGAGACAAAAATAAGAAGTCATAAGGGAGCGCCTTCTCAACTATAAAACCCCCCAAATATGGCCCCTCCCC
>NW_026057584.1:9136502-9154827 GCF_023721935.1 Panthera uncia
CCCCCCCCCCCCCCCCCCCCCCCGCCCCGTGGATCTTGGCTCAGAATCTGTAGCGAGAGAGCTGAGATCCCTCTCAGGGCCCTACAAGCAGCCTGAAAGGCAAGGGCAAGAGGGGACTTCCTGCCGTGTGCACACGTATCATTGACCTTTGTGCAACAAGGAAAATAATTAACACCAACATGTATTTTTAGAAGTATTTCACGACATTCAAAGGAGAAAAAACTGAATGGCCCTGAAGATGGATGAGCAGGCTTCTTTTTCTTGCCTTCTCTGAGAGGTAGGCTGGGTTTCAGAGGGGACGCGAGGCCACACAGGTGGATGAGTGGCTGCTGTCACCACCGCCACATCTGCCTCACCTTGTTGGTCATCCGGCTAATGGCAATCAGTTATTTCTCATATTTTGGACTCAAAGCTATTTTATGTGAAAAGCGTGGAAATGGCATCAAGGGGGCAAAGTTAAAGTACACACCTGAAATTTGGCCCCAGGGAAACATTAACACTTGTTGGTGCCTAAAGAACTATATTTGGGGAAGGGGTATCAATGATGACGGATGAATGTTTCTAGTGTACTTTAACAGTAATGATTTGCAAAGTATTTTATATCCATTATCTCATTTTTTCCCCCTCATAATAACATGGCAAGTTTTATTATTATTCTCACTTTGTACAGGAGGAAGGTCAAGGTAAGAAAGACCAGGAATTTGGCCCAGACGAAACACACACTTTTGGTATTGCTGAAACATGAATCTGGGGCCTCTAATTCTAACTCCTGTGCTCCTCCCAGCGAGATCAAGGCCATGCAGATGTTATGAGGATGGTACCATGAAGGTTGTTGCCAGATTTCTCAAACATGTACCTTTTCTGCCCTGATATTAAACTACTTGGTCTCATTGGGTGCTGGACAGCATCCTGTGGACCATTTCCATGGGGGAAAGGAAAAATGTCCTGTTAACGTTTGCTAATTTTAAGTGTGGAAATACCATTTCTTCCCTATCTGGGATGCTGTGCAGAAAAGAGTTAACAGGGCAGACCTGAGGCTGCTACCTTTAGAAAGGTCTGCTTGCAAGGTTGGCTCTTGACTGGTATCTGGGAACTTGCATTTAGGGAGGGGTCCTACCATTCCTAGAACCTAAGAGTGTCTCGCTGCCCTAAACTGTTTATACAAACAATATGGTTTCCTTTTGGGAGTCTAGAAGTTTGGCATGTGCTAGGCAGAGGGCACCTACGTGATGACCCCCTGGTAAAAACCTGGACGCTGAGACTCAGAGGGGCAGATCCTCTGGTAGACAGCATTTCACACATGTTGCTACAATTCGTTGCTAGAGAATTAAGTGCACCCTGTGTGACTCCGCTAGGAGAGACCCTTGGAAACTGGCACCTGGTTTCCTTTGGACTTTGTCCTGTGTGTCTTTTCCTTCCTTCCAATTTAGGAAATCATCACCATGAGTTCACTATATGCCGAGTCCTACGGATCCTCCTAGGGAATCACCAAACCTGGGGATGGTCTTGGGAACCCCCTGACACAGGTGTCTACCCCTGAACAATATATTATTCACACGGGTACTTTCCAGTTGAAAAGCATAGAAGACCATGGAGCCCACCTTCTTTCATTTTTCTCTTATATAAAATCCCCTTTGCCTCTCCACAGGTCACAGGAACTTTTGGAAGGTGAAAATTCATATTTGTATCTCTGGGAATTCTTGGACCTGCAAAGAAGCATTATTGTTTTTATTCCATCTTTCTCTCCAACTGTGCACTGTTCCGACCTCCTCCCTCTTGAGATCTTTCTTTTATAATTTAAAATGTATTGGAGGGATTTGCCCCATGAACTCATTACCCTTCTAGGTCTTTCTTCTATAGCAGATTAGATGCACAAAGATAATGTCATCCTCTAAAAGCCTGCATTAAATGTCTTGTGTGGAGGTGTCTGAATCTCCAAGTTTGTTGACTACAACTCCCCATCATGCAATAATTTTCCTCCTATCATATTATTGCTTTGAAGTTATGTAGATGGAGATAAACCCTTCAGCTTTTAGTTTGGTCTCCTCACTTGAGGAATCAGCCGAGGGACAGAAAACAGGATTGTAATGGAGTGCCTAGAAGGGATGGTGTCTGTCTTCCCTCCTTGTTCTCTGCCTGTTGCACTTTTACTTCATGTGAGCTTTCTCTGTGGCTAAAGGAGAAACTCAGGGTGGAGTGTGCTAGAACTGAAAATTGCTCAGGGAGGGGACCTCTGCACATCCTTTGGGCAGGGTCACTGGGATCTGATTCTGCCGAAGCAGGGGTTGCAAGTCTTAAAACTGACTTCAGAACATTCTGGCCAACATTTAAGGGGATTCATTAAAGACACATGCTGGGGCTTCTCTCTGGGATGGGAAAGATGGGTGACCATGGTCTTTCCAGAGTCAGTTCTGTTAGAGCTGGGGTAGGCCTAGAAGGCCACCCAGTCTAATTTACCTGCCACTCACCCAGAGAAGGAAAGGGAGTAAAACACCCACAAATGGTGATCCAAAGTCACACAACCAAAGGAAGTTTGGGAATTAGGACATAGGTCTTGTATTACCAGTGAGGGTCCCTCTTGATGGGCAACCTATGGCTCTCTAAGCTGTAAGAGATCAGCTAAAAATCATGTGAGTCACACCGTTTGCATTTTTTTCTTTATATTTTCCTTCTTCAAGTGTCATCAGTGTAGTGAAAGAAGCTCTGTATGGGCCCAAGGAGGCCTAGGATCTCTCAGATCAACTGACTAATCAATGGAGTGGGTGTTACTACCATTTTGTCTTGTTGTTGAAATTAACCAAGGCCAATGAATATCATAACATTTGTCACTTGCTCTAAGAGCCAATTAAGAAACTTTATGGATCACTCCAAACACAGAGTATAAAACAAGAATTTAGATACTTAATTATCAAAAGTATATTAATTCCTTCCTTTTACCTCTTTTTCTGACTCTTCTCAAAGGCCCAGTGTTGACTGTTTTTCTCCCTGAGAAAGTAAAAAAATAACATAAATGTGTCTTGTTTATAATATTACATTTCAAATAGTATTGTTTTGTAAAAACACCATTCAAATGTAACTTTTCAGAAGCCTGTCTAGTACTTCGAGAAAAACAGCAAATGTGTGGATCAGGAGTCAGGAACTTTTTCCTGTAAAGGACCAGGGAGTAAATACTTAAGTACATAATTGCTGTGGTGACTACTCACATCTGGTGTTGTATTGTGAAAGCATTCATAGATAACACTGAAATGAAAAGATGTGGTTGTGTTCCAATAAAACTTTATTTATAAACAGTCAGTGGGCTAGATTTGCCCTGTGGGCCATAGTTTGCTGAACCCTGGCCTAGACTTAGTTACAAAGATGATACTTAACTGAGATTCATCCTATATTTCTTTTACTATTATCTCCAAGTCAGTCCAAATAAATTTGAAATAGTGTTTTATGTATTTCCAAAGCAACTGGGTAAGAAGAGTGAGTTAGACATCTATTGAGTGCTTCTTGTGTGCCAAGAGCTATCCTTAGACCTTGTCCTTATCAACTTACTTCATCCTTAGAACAAGTGATCAGATAGGAACTAATACTGTCCTCATTTTACATAGGAGAAAAGTTAATGCTCACAGATAAAAATACAAATTAAAGGAAGATGTTGAAGACTTCCTTTGGGGGATGGGAAGGGGAAAAATAGTTTCAAAAAGAGAGGGAGGCAAACAATGAGAGACTCTTAAATACAGAGAACAAACTGAGGGTCAATGGGGGGCAGGGGAGAGGGGAAAATGGGTGATGGGCATTGAGGAGGGCACTTGTTGGGATGAGCACTGGATGTTGTATGCAGGCGATGAATCATGGGAATCTACTCCCAAAGCCAAGAGCACGCTATACACGCTGTATGTTAGCTAACTTGACAATAAATTATATATGTTTTTAAAAGGCGGGAATATAAGGTCTCAAGAGAGATCACATGATGGATTCTACAAGTAGATAGCTGCCCAAAACTCCAAACTTGAAAGAAGATTTTTGTGTTGAAAGTGGTGGCAAAAAGGATCAAGGGGTTCAGAACTAACCCAATGAAAGGGAACTTCTAGAAACTGATGCCCAAATTCTAAAAGGTGTAGGTAGTGATAGCACAAAGGGTTGATTTAAAAGAATCTTGAATCTTTAGTATCAATAGCTATGCTTATGATACTATGCTTAGATACTACCCAGAAGAATGTAGTATCTAATCTATGTGTTGATTGTGTCCAAAAAAAGATTGAGTCATGTCCATGTGCATATTTGTGTCTACCATTATTCAAAAGTGTTTGAATGTTGAGGGCAGGGACACACCTGGATGCTTTTTCTTTCTAAAGGTCTGTGCCCATGGCTGGAACCCTGGGGTACTAATTTGGGTAGTTCAGGGCCCAGGATAAAATCTCCTCCAGATACTCAACCATCTGATCTTTCCTTTAAGCAGACTATGATCAGATGAGGCTGGAAAGGAATCTTTTTCTTCAACCAAGCACAAAAAGCCTTCATTTTGGGGGCCTTTGCTATAACAAAGGGTTTTTTAAAAACTCATCAAGATACAATGGACCCATGAGATATTTATTGATGATTCCTATTCTAAGAGGAATCACATCCCAAGATCAAGCGTGTTCTACCCTACAAGGTATCACCCTAAGGAAGTTTATCAAGATGTTATGGAGGTACATAGAGAGGAGAGATTCCCAAACCTTCATAAAGGAATCATAAGCATAGCTATTGATACTAAAGATTCAAGAGATGTAAAATAAGTAACACGTAGACCTCAAATAAATAAATAAATAAATAAAACTTTCTTTAAAAATTGCTCTACATTGATCGGTTCCAAAGAACATGATTGTGCCAAGTATGGCAGGTAGTATGACTAAAAGTGACAAAAGCCAACCCACAAGTGTGGCTCTCTGTGGAACAGCCCTTTCCTGTCACTTGTGATGATGAAGTGGTAGGTTTGCCCAGGAAAACTAGCCAGTTCTGACTCAATCTACCTCCCTTCCTTCCTCCCCCCCCCCCCCCGCCCCGCCCGTTCTCTCTTTACTTGCAAGGGTCAAGGCCCACTGTCCCATGAGAAAGCTCTCTCTGCTTTCTCCGTGCTGTCTGTCCTCTCCTTTCCCATAGGTGGCCAAACTTAAACCCCAGCCCTAGCTACAGTCTGAGTCTGTTGAGTAGTAGCCATTATTGGCAAACACGCGTTCTCTTGCTCTCAGTTTCTCTATGTCTAAGTCCTCTTGGGACTAGTGTGTGAACTAGACTCTCCTTTCATCAAAATCACAGGATATAAAGCTGTATGTGAGGTTGAGATGGGCCTTGGAAGGCAGTGAGTCTATTACTATTTATCTTACTTTATAGATAAGGAAACTGAGGCAGAAGGGAGAGAGTGACACACTCAAGTTCACATGATTACCTCAAGGTCATGGAACATGAGGAAGGACAGCTACATCATTTGTGAGTTACATAGTGTTTTATGGCTAAAACTACTTCTAAGCTAAAAAGTGTCAGCTCAGTAGAGGCAGCACTGCAGTGGCACTTGGGCCCCAGTTTCTGATTGCAGATTCACCACCAAATTACTTTTTTGTGGTGTTGCCATCTTTCTCTCCCTGTCACATTTTGGAAATTGACTAAATCTGATGTATTTCTCAACAGTACAGCTACATAAAGCAATAGGGAAGTAGGTTGTTAAAAACATAGAATAAAGCATGAAAATTTAGATGTTTAGTTACTGAAAATGGAAAATGCATACATATTTTACATCTTTTTTTTTTTTTTTTTACCTTTTGGTCTGCCTCTTTTCCTTGGAGCTCTGTTACTCAGATTTTGGATTCTACGTTTGTATCTCCTCACTGAGAAAACAAAAATATAAAAATATTGCTAAACATCCAATAGGTCAATGAAGAAATCAAAGAAGAAATTTAAAAAATACATAGTTATGGCCTTTTGTAGCAACGTGGATGGAACTGGAGAGTGTGATGCTAAGTGAAATAAGCCATACAGAGAAAGACAGATACCACATGGTTTCACTCTTATGTGGATCCTGAGAAACGTTAACAGAAACCCATGGGGGAGGGGAAGGAAAAAAAAAAAAAAGAGGTTAGAGTGGGAGAGAGCCAAAGCATAAGAGACTGTTAAAAACTGAGAACAAACTGAGGGTTGATGGGGGGTGGGAGGGAGGGCAGGGTGGGTGATGGGTATTGAGGAGGGCACCTTTTGGGATGAGCACTGGGTATTGTATGGAAACCAATTTGACAGTAAATTTCATATATTAAAAAATTAAAAAAAATACATAGAAACAAATGAATATAAAAACACAACAGTCTCAAATCCTTGGGACACAGCAAAAATGGTTCTAAGAGGGAAATTTATATTGATACAAGAATACCTCAAGAAACAAGAAACATCTCAATACATAATCTAACCTTACACCTAAAGGAACTAGAAAAAGAATAAACAAAGCCCAAGGTTAGCAGAAGGAAAGAAATAATAAAGATCAGACCAGCAATAAATGAAATAGAGACCACAAAATAGAAAATATCAATGAAACAAAGAGATTTCTTTAAAAAGATAAACAAAATTTAGCCAGACTCATTAAGAAAAAAAAAGAGAGGAAACAACATCAGAAGTGAAAGAGGAGAAATAAGAACCAACACCACAGAGATACAAAGGATTATAAGAGAATGCTACAAAAAAAATTATATGCCAACATATTGGACAACCTACAACAAATGGATAAATTTCTAGCAACATACAATCTTCCAAAACTTGAATTAGGAAGAAATAGAAAATCCAAACAGACAAATTACTAGTAATGAAATGGAATTGACAATCAAAAACATCCCCCAAAGTCCAGGACCAGATGGTTCACAGGTGAATTCTACCAAACATTAAAGAGTTAATGCCTATCCTTCTCAAACTATTTCAAAAAATAGAAGAGGAAGGAAAGCTTCCAATTACTTTCTATGAGGCCAGCATTACCCTTATACCAAAACCAGACAAAGACCACAAGAAAGCAAGAAAGGAAGGAAGGAAGGAAGGAAGGAAGGAAGGAAGGAAGGAAGGAAGAGGAGCACCTAGGTGGCTCAGTCAGTTGAGCGTCTGACATCAGCTCAAGTCATGATCTCATGGTTCATGAGTTTGAGCCCCACATCAGTCTCACTGCTGTCGGCCTGTCAGCACAGAGCCTGCTTCAGATCCTCTGTCCCCCTCTCTCTGCCCCTCCCCTGCTTGTGCTCTCCCCAAAATAAATAAATATTGAAATTTTTTTATTAAAAAAACGAAAGAAAGAAAGAAAGAAAGAAAGAAAGAAAGAAAGAAAGAAAACTACAGGCTAGTATCCCTGACGAACATAAATACAAAAATCCTCAACAAATTATTAGCAGACTGCAATCAACAATACATCAAAAGGACCATTCACCATGACCAGTGGAATTTATTCTAGAAATGCAACGATGACTCAATATTTGCAAATCAATATGATGTACCACAACAACAGAATGAAAGATAGAAATCATATGATCATTTCAATAGAGGCAGAAAATGCATTTGACAGAATTCAACATCATTCATGATAAAAACTCTCAACAAAACAGGTTTGGAGGGAATGTAACTCAGCATAATAAAGGCCATATATGAAAAACCCACAGCTAACATCATACTCCATGGTGAAAAACTGAGAGCTTTTCTTTTAAGATCAGGAATAAGACAAGGATGTTCACTCCCACCTCTCTTATTCAATATTGTACTGGAAGTGCTAGCCACAGCAGTCAGACAAGAAAAAGAAATAAAAGACATAAAAATTGGTAAGGAAGAAGTTAAACTATCACTATTTACAGTTGATATGATACTATATATAGAAAACCCTAAACACTCCACAGAAAAACTATTAGAAGGAATAAATGAATTCTGTAAAGTTATAGGATACAAAAGTAATGTGCATAAATCTGTTGCATTTCTATACACTAATAATGAAGTAGCAGAAAGAGACATTAAGAAACCAATTCTGGGGGCACCTGAGTGGTTCAGTCAGTTGAGCATCTGACTCTTGATTTCTGCTCAGGTCATGAACCCAGAGTTGTGGGATGTGGCCTCGTGTCAGGCTCTGCACTGACCATGGAGCCTGCTTGGGATTCTCTATGTTCCTCTGCCCTTCTCTCCCACCCTCTCTCTCTCTCTCTAAAAAGAATTCCATTTGCAATTGCACCAAATATAACAAAATGCCTAGGAATAAACTTAACCAAGGGGATGAAAGACCAGTACTCTAAAAACTATAAAACATTGATGAAAGAAATTGAAGATGATGCAAACAAATCCAAAGATATTCCATGCTCATGGATAAATAAATATCAAAATGTCCAGAGTAATCAAAACAGAGGTTCAATGCAGTCTCTATCAAAATACCAACAATATTTTTCACAGAACTAGAACAAATAATACTAGAATTTGTATGGAAACACAAGAGACCCCAAATAGCCAAAGCAATCCTGAGAAAGAAGAACAAAGCTGGAGGCATAACACACCCAGATTTCAAAATATATTACAAAGCAGTAGTAATCAAAATAGTATGGTAATGGCATAGAAACTGATGCACAGTCAATGGAACAGAATAGAGAGCCACACTAGTATGGCCAATTAATTTATGGCAAAGGAGGAAAGAATATGCAATGGGAAAAAGACAGTCTCTTCAACAAATGGTCCTAGGAAAACTGAACGGCCACATGCAAAGGAATGAAACTGGACCACTTTCTTACACTATATACAAAAACAAAATGAATTGAAGACTTAAATTGAGACTTGAAAACATAAAATTCCTAGAAGAAAACACAGGTGGTAATGTCTTTGACATCAGCCTCAGTAACATTTTTCTAGCTCTTGCTCCTCAAGCAAGGGAAATAAAAGCCAAAATGAACTATTGGGACTATACCAAAATAAAACTTTTGCATAGTGAAGGAAACCATCAACAAAATTAAAAGGCAACCTACTGAATGAGAGAAGATATTCACAAATGATATATCCAGTAAGGGGTAAAATATATAAAGAAGTTACAAAATTCATAAAAAATGGTTAAAAATGGGTAGAGGATATGAATAGACATTTTTTCCAAAAAAAACCCCATACAGATGACCAACAGACACATGAAAGATGCTCGACATCACTAATTATCAGGGAAATGAAAATCCAAACCACAAGGAGATACCACATTATACCTGTCAGAATGGTTAGAATCAAAAAGACAGGAAACAAAAAGTGTTGGTGAGGATGTGGAGACAAAAGAATTCTTGTGCACTGTTGGTGGGAATGTAAATTTGTGCAGCCACTGTGGAAAATAATATGGAGGTTCCTCAAAAAATTCAAAATAGACATAACATATAATCCAGTAATCCCACTACTGGGTATTTACCCAAAGGAAAAAAAAATTCTAATTCAGAAAGAAGTATGCATTCCTATGCTTGTTCCAGCATTATTTACAATAGCCAAACTATGGAAGCAATTGAAGTTTTCATTTACAGATGAGTAGATAAAGAAGATGGTGTGTGTGTGTGTGTGTGTGTGTGTGTGTGTGTGTGTGTGTGTTGGAGTATTACTCAGCCATAAAAAAGGATAAGATCTTGCCATTGGTGACAACATGGATGGACTTAGAAGGTATAATACTAAATGAAATAAGTCAAATAGAGAAAGAAAAACACCATATAATTTCACTTACACGTGAAATATAAAGAATAAAACAAATGAATAAACAATAAAAAAGCAGAAACAGATCTATAAATATAGAGAACAAACTGATGCCAAAGGGGAGGAGGTGGGGGATGAGGAAAATGTATGAAGGAGAGTGGGAGACACAGGCTTCCATTATGGAAGGGCTAAGTCACAGGCATAAAAATTATAGCCTAAGGAATATAATCAATCTAGGTAGGGTGACTGTGTGGGGGACCAGCTGCACACCCACTGACAGTAGGACCATAAGAAGACATGATTCTCATGGCTCTCTCCGGGGAAAGGAGGCGCTCAATTAGCTTTTCTTGAAAGATATTCTGTCCAGAAAGATGAGATGAACTCAGCGGGGGTGTGGACCTCCTCTAAGGGGGAAGTGGTAAGCACTCAGCTCCTGTTTTAGAGGAACTTTCATGGACAGATTCTCTTAAAGAGGAGTTCTTTAAAGAGCCCACAAACGTGGCTCATGCATCCTCCATATCTGGAAGACATGAAGAATTGATCATAAGAAGGCTATTCCTGCTCCTTCCTTCTCCTCCTCTTCCACAACTTGAATTAGCTGAAAACATAGATACTGAGTAGGGTTAGATAAGAGTATGCATAAAAGAAGCAGCTGGTCTCACCCAACTTCTTCACTACATGTTTTCCAGTTGTAATATTATATCAGTTCAGGCTTTTTAACATTGTATGAGAATATCACCGCTGCCCAAAAGGATGAGCACAACTCCAAATCTTACCTAAGACTTCGCCTTGGGGCAAGAAGAGAACTATTTCAGAGAACAATTTTGAAAAGGAGTAGAAGGAACAAAGGTGATTTGTGCTTAAACTACCAACTGCAACATTTTAACAAAGCAGGCAAGACAGAGAGGTTTCACAAAAACTCAGAAGAACAAAATCTGGGACCTGGGTAAGTGTAACCTAAGAAATAACTAAGGTAGGCAAGTATGGAGGTAAAATGGTACAGATGGTAGGAATATATGTATATATTTATTCATATGTTTATATTTTATTTATATTATTTGCATAAATATAGGCATGTATTACATACATATGAAATGGGAGGAGTTCGGTTATGTTATATATATAACGATGAGATGACAGAAATAATCAGAAGAAATGGAAAGGAAACAAAATATATCCAAATACGTTTTGACTCCACAAGAAATACCCTGCCACCTCTATGTGCCATATCAACTTAGTAGCAGTATTTCATAGGATTTGATGTTAAAGAGTGAAGAAAAAGAAATGTACTCTATAAGAGGAACATAAGTAGAACAGGATTGGGAAAGAGAAAAGAAAGGACAGATACCATATGTTTTCACTCTTATGTGGGTCCTGAGAAACTTAACAGAAGACCATGGGGGAGGGGAAGGGCGAAAAAAAGTTAGAGAGGGAGGGAGGCAAACCATAAGAGACTCTTAAAAACTGAGAATAAACTGGGGGTTGATGGGGGGTGGGAGGGTGGGGAGGGTGGGTGATGGGCACCTGTTGGGATAAACTCAGGGTGTTATATGGAAACCAATTTGACAATACAGTTCATATTAAAAAAAAGAAAGAAAAGAAAGGAGAATAAGATGAGGAAAGAAAGGAGGAACACAATGGAAATAAACAATTGCAAAGCTGGATGCAGAGAATGAAGTGTCACTCATTTTTTTTCATCCTCTGCTGCATGAACACAGTATGGCGTATGCTCTGATTGAGCTTGGTTTAAGTAACTGTTTCCCAGGCTTAGATCTGATGTGATACCAGGACTCTAGCTTCTGCTTAACTGATTCAAGTTCCCTCTGTCTGTTTCCCCGCATTCTGTTGAGGGGTGTATTCATTAGTTACAGCAAACGTTTCCAACATTTTCTCTTGGTGCCTCATTTCCCATTCAGGGCTAGTTTGTCTCTGACCATGTAGCTCTGTGCTATATTCAGGTTCTAGCTCCTATTCTTGCCAAAGAGTCTCAGGTGCCAAGAAGGCCAGGTTTGAATCAATAATCTGAGTTTTCCTCCATATATGAGGAAGTCAGTGACTTTGGATGAAAACGTGAAGGGCAAGTAGCAGATTGCTATTTGTCCCCCATGATCATTCTCTCCTTCTTTCATAGAACTAGAGTTACAGCTGAACCCATGGCTGCCTGACTAGAGATTATATTTCTTGGCCTCACTGGCAGCTAGCGCTGGCCATGTGAGTAAGTTTTGGGCAATAGGATGTGAGGAGAAGACTCTGGATCTTTCCATTAAAAGAAATAGGTGATTTCTCTGCCCATTTTTCCCATTCCCACTGGTTGGGAGACAAAGGTCTGGTTAGACCTGATTTCTTGGACGCAGAGAGGGAAACTATGTGTTGAGGAAGGCAGGTTCTTCCTCCCATTTCTGGACTGTTTGATGAAAGAGAAATAAATTATGTGGCTTAGACCACTGTATTTTGGGCTCTCTTTGTTACAACAGCTTAGCCTGTACTCTAAAAAATTCATTATTTATGAAGCCCATTGGAGATTTCAGAGGTGCAGCAAAGAAAGGTCTGGAAGGAATATCAGAGTTGCGGTAGCACACACATGTGAATTCACAGATTTACCTGTACCTTTTTTGAGACTGCTTTTTTTACGTTTATATCTTCTCTTTTTTCCTTCAAACAGAAAAGAAAATAATCCTTTAGAATTATAAACAGAAATTTACAAGATTTACATGCCAGTTACCTTCAAGTATTTTATTTTTAAGTTTTCACTCCACTTTTGTAGTGCTAAATCTCCAGCTACTGACACACTATCTTGGTTGTCATTACACTGAAAACAAAAATAGCAGCAAACACAACCTACATTTATACAGTACTGGTCATTTACTGTATACTTTTACCTATTCACATGAGGGTTTCTCATTCACAATAAAGATAATGCAAAAGGCAGTTGAAATTGGATAGGGGCTGACAGAGAAGAGGGGGACTGTCAGAAGGATCAAGGAAAAGTAGGTATCAGAAATCACGAGTATATGTCCTGGGTTTTGGGGTTTGCCTTGAAAAGCTAAAGATATAATCCATGTTTATAACAACAAGAACTTAAGAAATAAGTAGAAAAAAATCAGAGAAATGAAGACAAATTTAGAAGGGGATAAAAGAGATTAGATGTTTCAGAAATTAAAACGAAGAACATAGATTTGTAAAAAAAAAAAAAAAAGAAAGAAAGAAACAAAAGGAAACAGGAAGTATAAGAACAATTAAGAAATATTAGAAAAAAAATAACCAATGGAAGATAGTGAACAAGTCAGCAGACTTCCTAAGAAGAAATTCAAAATAATAGAAGTACTTCAAGATAAATTCAAGAGCAAAGTTTTTGAAATTATAACAAAAAATGAATATACATATCATAAGTACATGTATTTTCACCCTGTAGCAAAGAAAATTGACTCCAAACCATCAACCCTGAGATATAGTCCAGCAAATTTACTGGACTTTAAAGATAAAGAAAGAATGGAATGGGCATTGTAGACAAAAATGTCAAGTCATTTTCAAGGGTGGGGATCTTATTGGCTATAGAATTTTCTCCAGTAACACCTAATGCCACAGGAAAAATGGAGACAAATCTACAAGATGCTTCTAGAAATAGTGAGTAAATTATTTTTCACATGTGAAAAACAAAACCAAATACTTCTAAACAGGGAAATTCTGAGAAGGTTGTTCCTAGGAGTAATTATTGAGAAAACTACTAGGGGATTCACTTCAGCAAATCAAGATGAGACAGGAAGAATTTTGGCAAAAGAATTACAATAAAAGTGGTGAGTGAGGTGACGGACCAGAATGTTAAACATACGTGCCCTGACAATGTAGAAATGGTATAACAGCAAAAAAATGTGTGAGGAAGGGGGAAATATGGGTGGTAGAGTAGGATCATTGACTGGTGGGGTCACAGCATGTTATTTGGGCAAATCAAGGAGTAATATAAAAAACATTTAAGAGCAGAAAGATAGGGGTGCCTGGGTGGCTCAGTTGGCTAAGTGTCTGACTTTGGCTCAGGTCGTGATCTCACGGTTCATGAGTAGGAGTCCCGCGTCAGGCTCTGTGCTAACAGCTCAGAGCCTGGAGCCTGCTTTGGGTTCTGTGTCTCCCTCTCTCTCTCTGCCCCTCCCCCCATTCATGCTCTGTCTCTCTCTCCTTCAAAAATGAATAAACATTAAAAAAATTAAAAGGGCTGAAAGATAAACATAAGGGTAACATCATGATGGATCTAGAGAATATAATGCTAAGCAAAATAAATCAATCAGAGAAAGACAAATACCTTATGATTTCACTCTTTTGTGGAATTTAAGAAACAAAGCAAATGAACAATAACAAAAAAGAGACAAACCAAAAAACAGACTCTTAACTACAGAGAACAAACTGGTGGTTACCAGAGAGGAGGTGGGGTGGGTGGGTGAAACAGGTGAAGGGGATTTAGGGTAAACTTATCATGATGAGCACTAAGTAATGTATAGAATTATTGAATCATACCTGAAACTAACATAACACTGTATGTTAACTACACTAGAATTAAAAAAAAAATGCTATTTGACATCAAAGGAAAAAAAAAAAGAAAAATAAAATCATGATCTAAACTTGGGTGGGAAAGGAAGAGTGGACAGAGAAATAGGGCACATGCTAAATTTATCAATTTGAGGGGACAGAAATTAATGGGTACTGTCTAACACAGTACAGAGGGTATATAAAAGGAAGGTATATGAAAGTAATGCTAAGAGTAATCACTAGAACAAAAATATAAACATTCCTACGTATCACAAGTATATACTTACTCCTAACCAATGAAAATATGAGAAATGAGTACAGCTCAACCATTCATTTCTTTTAAGGGAAAGACCCAGAAGTGGCTTGCACTTCTTTAGCTCAGGGGCCTTTTGCCAGAACTTGGTCACAAGTCTGGGACTAACCACAGGGAAGGTTGAGAGGTTTAGTCTAGCTAGGCAGCCATGTGCCCAACACTAACCACTGGAACAGAAATGCAAACCTTCCCAGCTATCAGAAGTACGCACGTGCACATAAATGCATAGAAGATAATGTCGATATTTTTAATATCCAAGACACTAGAATACATAATATAAATTAGCATAACAGGAACCAGACCACACATTTTGGTCCTATCAATAAAAGTAAATGGATTTAAATCACTTGTTTAAACAAAGAATTTGAGATTGAATTCCAAACTAAACTCCAGCTTTGAATCATATATAGGAGACCCTTGGAAAAACTATTTTTAAGATGTTGAAGACAAATGTATAGGCAAAAGTATATTGAGCTTACATCAACAAAAGAAACCAGGGAGTCATCATCTTAATATCATAGGAAGTATAATTCAGGCGAAAAAGTTTTAAGAAAGTAGACATTACGGAAATACAACGAGAAACAGGTAGAAACACATGACTAGTAACAACTTTATTTTTACCTCCCTCAGTCAATGAGAGGTCAAGTGCACAAAACAAGAAGGCCCAAATAATACGTTTAACAGGGTTGATATGATTAACTCATATTCAACTCCATATCCAAAAAATAGAGAATGTTCATTTCTTCCCAACTTTTCTTTTCTTTTTTTTTTTTTTAAGGTTTTATTTATTTCTGAGACAGAGAGACACAGAGCATGAACAGGGGAGGGGCAAAGAGAGAGGGAGACACAGAATCGGAAGCAGGCTCCAGGCTCTGAGCCATCAGCCCAGAGCCCGACCCCGGGCTCGAACTCACGGACCGCGAGATCGTGACCTGAGCTGAAGTTGGACACTTAACCGACTGAGCCACCCAGGCGCCCCTTCCCAACTTTTCTTAAACAATTCTTGGGTCAAAGAGGACTTACAAATCCAAATTGCAGACTATCTAGCAAATAACAATAATGAAAATATTTGCTGTGAGAACCTATGCACTATCTAATTTTAAAAAGCACTAATTTTGGAAAGAATGAAAAAAATACATGCATACAGTCAGTCGTTTATTCACAGATTCCATATTTGTGAACTCACTCACTCGCTAAAATTTATTTTTAACCCCCAAATCAAGGCTCATGGCACTTTCATGGTCATTCATGGGTGGGGACAGAGCATTGGGTCCTTTGAGTTGCTGATGGCGCATGTTCCCAGCTAAAGTGGAGCAAGGTGATGTTCTACCTTCTTGCTTCCACTCTCATTCTGTACACAAGGGTCCCTTTGCCACTCATGTAGTGTTTTTGCTGGTGATTTTGTCGTTTAAAATTGCCCCCAAGTGTAATGCTGCTGTGCGATCTCTTGTTCCTAAGCAAAATAATTGTGATGCACCTTATGGAGAAAATCTGTGCGTTAGATAAACTTCATTCAGGCAGGAGTTCTAGTGCTATTGGCTATGACGTATATTGGATATGAAATATATATATATATATATATATGTGTGTGTGTATATATATATATATGTATGTAAAATAAGATATCTTCAAGTAGAAACACTCATAAGAACACAAAGGTATGTGTTGATTGGTATATTGTGACCAGAGGCTCACAGGAACCTAACCCTGTATTTCCTCTAGAAGCCATAGTTCAGTATTAGCTAATTCTGTGTTTAGGGTGACTTTATAGAACATATCTACTCTGAATAATGAAAATTCGTTGTTTATGTACATATATATGGATATGTATATATGATTATACAATGTATTTTCAGAATCCATCCACTTTTTTTCATTGCTTTTTATTTCAAACATATTTTTCAATCTCAGAATTTTTATTTGGTTCTTTTTTATAATTTCTATTTCTTTGTTGATATTTGCTATTTGCAGAGAAATAATTTTCTTACTTTTTACAAGACTTTATTAAGCGTGTTTAAAATAGTTGACTTTAAAGTCTTTGTCTAGTAATTCCAGTATCTGGTTTACCACACATACAGTTTCTATTTTTCCTGAGCATGGGGCCATACTTAGTTGTGTTTTTTTTTTCTCTAATGTTTATTTATTTTTGAGACAGAGAAAGAGCATGAACGGGGGAGGGTCAGAGAGAGAGGGAGACACAGAATCTGAAACAAGCTCCAGGCTCTGAGCTGTTAGCACAGATCCTGATACGGGGCTCGAACTCACGGACTGCAAAATCATGACCTGAGCTGAAGTCAGACCCTTAACCGACTGAGCCACCCAGGCGCCCCTTAGTTGTTTTTTTAAATTTTTTTTTGCATGTCAAGTAATTTTTTCTTAAAAACCTAACATCTTAAATAATATGTAGTAACCCTGGAGATCAGATATCCCCCTTTTCTCAAAGTTTGTTGCTATTGCTGTTGGGTTTTGTTGCTTATTTTGTGCTTTGTTTCTGTCAAGTCTGTGTATTTTGCCATGTGGTCCCTGAAGTTTCAGCTCAGTTAGTTTAATGGTCAGCTAATGACTGGAAAGAGATTTCCCTGAAAAGCTAGAACCGATAAGTCTTCCAGTATTTGTCAAGGGGCTATAAAAGCCTGTGTCGATGCATGCCTTCAATGCACAGCTAGGCAGTTTACAATTCCACCTTAGCTGTCACTTCCTGCTTGAACAGAGCCTCCAGGTTAGAGCTGAGGGTTTTCTTAGGTCTTTCCTGAGCCTTTGCATAGCCCTGAGCATGTGCATTTCCCTAGACATGTGTGTGGCCTTCCACATGGCCAGGGATATTTGCGAGTTTTATATATACATATCTATCTATATTTATATATTATATATATTGTATTACATATTTATATGCATATAAGCTATACATATTATACTATAGTACTGTATGTTTATATTTATGTATAATATACAAACTGTAACATTTATATGTATAAAATATATACTTTTATAACTTTATATATATTTATTATTTATGTATGCATTGTCATATAAATATATAATAGCTTTATAGTTTATATTTATATATTTACACATTACATATATTATATAATTTATAGACATTTTATATATTTAATTATATATGTGTCACATTCTACCTGTAGTTCACTTATAATTTATAGTTTTTATATATTTTCACATGACACATTCATATTTATATATTATATATTCCATTTATCTATATAAATACATTTCCAGATTATATATATTTGCACATAATATGTAATTATATATATTTAAATAAAATATATAAAAATATACGCTTACATACATGTTGGTGTGTTATACGTGTGCATGTTTTCAGAATCCACATATTTTCGAACACCTCTACTGCTCCCAGCTTAGTCCAGCCCAACAGCCCCCTTGCCTAGATCATTACAACAGTCTCCTTACTGATCTCTCATGCCACCCGCCTAAAGTCTACCCTCCATGTGGACTACAGAGCAATCCTTTAAAAACATAACTGAGAATCTACCATTCCCTAGCTCAAACCCCTCCAATGTCTTTTCCTCTTACTGAGACAAGAATCCAAAGTCATTGCTATGGCCTCTGAGGTCTATATGACCTTAAAAACCACTTTCCACTCACCCCTCTTTATCTCTCCAGCCAGTGGTCTCCTTGACATTCCTCAAAAGACCCTGCACATCTCAGCCTCAGCACCGTGGTTTATTCCTTCACCCACTCAATATCTACTTATGTTTCAGTTTGTCAGTGAGGCTCTAACTGGCCACCCCATATAAGATGCATGTTTCTGCTTGTGCCAGGCTGTTGCTCAGTAAG
>NW_026057584.1:9154837-9205009 GCF_023721935.1 Panthera uncia
AATTAACCCCCGTACCTTATATCACACTAAGAAAATCAACTCCAAAAGGATTAAAGAACTAAATGAGAAAAGAAATAAGAGTGTCTTAACCTGGTATTCCCCAAAACAAATTTTGAGTTAAGTGTTTGTGTTCAGGAAGTTTATTTGTGAAACTGTGTCAAGGATTGGGAGTCAGAATGGGAAAGAGGCAAAGAGTAGGAGAGACAGCCAATGGGGATGGTTGCCACTGTGGTCAACTGGGTCCTGATGCTGCTCATCTTAGAAATGGAAGAGAAAGTATTTATTCCTGGATCCTGTCCTTCATTCCTCAAGATATTCCTCCATTTTTGGTTCAAGCTGCTGAGTATATGTATTGCCATTTGCTGAGATAAGGGTGACTGGTAGTGAGTTACAGGTTTGGGAGTGAAATAAAGAAAATTGCTTGGGGTTACCTGGGTGACTCAGTAGGTTAAGCGACTGACTCTTGATTTAGGCTTAGGTCATGATCTCACTGTTGTGAGATCGAGCCTGCATTGGGCTCCACACTGAGCGTGAAGCTTAAGATTTCTCTCTCTCTCTCAAAAAATTTTAAATTTTAATACAGTGTAGTTAACATACAGGGTTATACCAGTTTCAGGTATACAATATAGTGATTCAACAATTTCATATTGGCCATCATATTTTAACTGACATCTGGATCCCCAAACTGTATAAATGTTTATGAGATTTTTATATTCAATCAGAAAAAAATCCTTTGCATTCTGATTTCCTCACATGCAAGTAAGTAATAAAATGACCACAGATTTCCTATTTAAATAAAGATTTGAGAGCCTTGTCTCATTTAAATTCACTCCGGATTATGTAATGGGGAAAAAAGATATTCTTAGTAACAAGCAAATTTGTACACCATATAAGACTTTTTAAAAAGTGTAAGAAAATTCTTATTGGAAGAACATCAAATAAGATGTAAGTGGGTAAAAGTTTCTGTTCTCCTTAAATTAATATGCATTTTCAATGCATTTCTTTTTTTCAAGTTTTTATTTAAGTTCTAGTTAGTTAACATATATAGTGAAATTGGTTTCAAGTATAAAATTTAGTGATTCATCACTTACATATAACACTCAGTGCATTTCTGATCAGAGATTCCAGTAAACTTGGGAAGGAGGTGGGGGATCTTCTCAAGCTGATTCTAAAAATCACCCCCAGTGGGTCATCAGGATGGTGCTACCTGTGAGCTCTTTTTTTCTTTTCTGTAGCCCCTTTGATTACAAAAGAAAATCTAGTATATAGAGAGGTAAAGGCACTATGTGATTAAAGTGGTAGTTCAGTCACAGTGTAATAATGTAGGGAATATTTTTTAAATTCCCACCTCACATAAAAGCAAAGGGGCAAAACCCATGGGATTATAGGTGTAAACATTACAAATGGGGCAACATATTAGCAACATATATGATGAAGATTTAATGCATATATCAGATAGGCTTTTCTATATTCATTTGACAACGCAAGGAAAGACAACCAAACACCACAACAGGAAATATCGACACAGTACTCTATGACAAAAGAGTTCGATGAAGAAGAAAAAAAGAAATGACCAGTAACAAATGAAGAATGCTCAAGCACCTTAAAAATGAAGATAGTGCATGTTAAAGCAATAGTTCAGTTAAGATGTTAAATGCTATTATTGTTTAGCTTTGATGTATGAATTTTAAAAGGCAAGATGGTATAGAATTACCCTATTAAGAGAAATAACAATATATTCCAAACTGAGCTAACACATGCATAGAAAAATTCTGGGAAGGCATACACAAATGTTTATAAGAAACATTTTAAAATCAGAATAAAAGGCAATGTGAAGATATGGCCATTTGGAAAAAATAGTTACTTTAAAAGGCATTCACTTTTTGTCTTATGAAAGGTATAGAAAATAATGATAAACTTCAGCATTAAAAAAAAAAACAGTTCATTTGTAACATAAAAATCAAGTAAATTCTTATTCACTCTTACTTATTTTCTCATTGTGTTTTCCCGAAGTAGAACTGTTTCCAATATCCATGGAATCTAGAAAGTAATAGGTGGTGGTCAGATGACTATAATTTATAAATAAAAATTACAAATCTTATGACAATTCCTACTGTGGAAGGCTTGAGTTTATAATGATCTGAGTACCATTTCTGTCTTCCTTCTAAAGGAAACAGACAAGTACTGGATTGATATCTAAGGTCTTCCTTTATTTCTCGGAGACTTTGAAAAAACTCTTAATCACTTAAATACATCAGTTTCCTCTTTCATGAAACCAGGGATAGCAACTGTTATCCTGTTTAGGCTTTAAATTTTTTATGACAATAAAATAAGATCTTATTTACAAAAGTTACTGAGAAATCACCTGGTTAGTCAATAACATGTGGGAGGGCATCCTTCAAAAACATATGTTGAGTTTAAGAATAGTTATCTGGGGCCTTGGTTTCCTGACAGGTAACAGGGCCATTTGTCTTCCGAGCCTTTTCCAAGGTCGTGACAAAGTGACACTATTATCTACCAGCTGAAGAACACTTGGATTTCTTCATGGACAAGGGTGGATGTCACTATATAAATCCAATACTTTAGTATTGATATATTAATAGAGTAAATGAGATACTGCCATTTTTACCAGTGTATTTCTACTACATCATACATGTAAATCGACCAGCCCACCCTGTTAAACATGACTGTATAAAGATTTCTTGCCTCCTTGTCATTCCCAAAAGGCTCAGGTCAAGCAAATGCAAAGAATGGGATTTGGGCTTGGATGAATCCCTTCTTTATCAAAGGGTGCTCAGAGTCAAGTCCAGCAGGAAATGAAAGCTCTGATTTCAGACTCCTGACATCCTGTAGCCCGGGGCCATGTGGGGGGTATATCCACCCCAAGACCCTTGGGCAGCCTTACCCATCATGTCAGATGCTTGGCTACTCTTACCCCTTGTTCCTTGGCCTCTTGACATACCTTTTGAAAAACACATGACACAGGAACACTTCTTATTTCCAAGTCCTTGCGGCTCTGCTCCTAAATTGTGATTTGTAAAGAGTTTTCATTTGTATCTCCTCTCTTCCAATGATCCTCTGTTCCCCCACTCCTCCACCAAAGGGTCTCTCTACCTCTGAGATCTCTTTGTTTTTTCCCCCATTGTCTTTGGCCTTTCTCTTCAACCTATTTTTTCACTTGAATCATTTTCTCTTTGCCCCAAATCTGTATTTTTGTTCTTCCATTTTTCTTCATGTGCTTTTCCTATCCATTCATTTATGACATTTATTACCTACTTTTGTATTTACTTTATGTGATATTCTTAAAATAGGTTTTGTAAATATTCTGTATAACACTATAATAAAGTAAATTTTGCCAGAGAAATTTCCAAATGTTGGAATATAGGAAGTGAAATTTTTTTTTCCCACTCATTCAATAAGCTTTCAAAGCCTCTTTCAGGTGCCAGGTGCTGAGATGGGTGCTGATAATAATTCAGGCACAAGACTACTGAAGCATAGTGGCTGCCAATCTTATGAGCAACCAGGGAATTGACACAGAAATAAATGAGGAAACATATTGAAATATGAAGAAGCATGTGCAAAGATGTAGATCCATTAAGTGCAAGTAACCACAAGAAGTTTAGTATGTCTGAATACGAAGTGAAAGAATAAAGGGCAATGATGAGGATGGAGAAATAAACAGGAGCCCTGAGTTAAGTGACTTTAGAGGCCACATGAAGGAGACCTAACTTAATACTAAAGGAAATGAAAGGAAATTAGATGCAGTTTTGAAAGATCAATTTAGCTAAATCACTTAGCATACATTTGGTGGGAACAAGATTAGAACAGGACCCTGTAGACCTAGTTCAAGTGAGAAGTGATACAGATGTGGATTAGCGTGTTAGCACTAAGAATGGAGATGAAGGGACAGGTCGGAGACATTTAAAAGGAAGAATTGATACAGGTAGGTTATAGATGTGGTATATCAATTGAGGAGACAACGGTATCAGGGATGACTTTGAGAATTTCATTGTGAAAGAATGCGACAATTAACAGTGTGTTTTAGAGACAGAGAACATTGAAGGAGCAGATATTTGTTTTAAGGAAGAAGATGATGTGCTCAGTTTTGGAAATGTTGTTTGAAGGTTTTGAAAGACACCTAAAATGGAGAAGGCTAGGACCTTCAGGACCTTGGACAGAGGCCAGCCTTCCATTTGGATGAGTGTGTTTAGCTGTTTTGAAGACAGGGCTGGGCTGGATATGTATGCTTAGGAACTGTTAAGTTGTGGGTGGTGATTGAAACCATAGGAGTGGATGAAATTCCTGGGCGAGGCAACTTGTAATCTGTGTGAGTTATAGGGGACACGGATACCTGGACACACATTGCCCTGAAAACTCACTGCTACTGTGAGCCACCCTTTGTGCCAACATTGCTTTTGTCTTGTGGCCGTTTCAGATCCCACAATTTCTCCACCTCACTTCTCTTCCTTTTACATTCTGCCATCTTTCTCTCATCTTTTAACTCTTTCTCTACATGGTTCTCTGTGTGCCTCCCCTTTCTCCTCTCCACTTATTCCCCTAGGTATGTACCTCATTCCATCTATTTTTCTATGCTTCTATCCCTGGATCTAGTTTTATTATTGAAGTAATCCTCTTCCTACTGTCACTTCCTTTTCTATTTTCTCTTTGCTTCTAGTCTGTTTCTTTTAATCTTATCTTGATCTTTTGGCTGTTTTTATAATTATAATCTTTGTCTTTATATTTTATCTATATTCAGCTTCATCTCACAGATTGCTACTTTCATCAAAGTCAAATGCCTACTCTTTTGACATTGACCACACTGTTGACCATTATTATTTTTGCCAGTTTCCTATGGGCTCTCTACATTGCAAGACTCAGTCAGTCATGGACTTTATTACCATGTTTCTTCATGCAACTTCTGAGAGGTATCTGGAAAATCATCACCCTTCTCCCTCCAAAACTCCCCAGTCTGGTGATATTTGGATTCCATGTCCACTTGAAAAAACTTGAAGCTTACTCGGTCAGATGTCTTTCCATTTGGAGACCCCGGACTATCTTTTCCATGCTTCCTCCTTACATTATCCACTCAGTGTCACCTCCCTGCATTCAGGAACACAGCTCATCTTTCTCTTTTGGCTCCCTCAAGCCTGTTGAAAGCAGTCCAAATCTGTGCACACATCTCTGCCTATGTATAGGAGTCTGTGTGCATGAGTGTGTGCATTTGTGTGTGTATGTACATGCTATGTTTTGAGGGGAGAGGTAAGGTAAAGAAAGGAGAGCTTTTCCTCTGTGCAGACAGGAAAACAAAGATAATTCATAATATCAAAACTGGCTTCTCCATCAGACGCTTATAGGTTGGCATCTCTTCTGACTCTCTTCCTCTACTCATCTGAAGAGCTTAGAATTCATAGGACACTGAAGAGAAAGACACACTATAGGCAGTGACTTCGATGTGGTCACACTCATCTATGTTCACTGCTCAGATGAGTTGAGAAAACACCCACTCCAATGACTACACCTTATATCCAACAAAGATTTGCACTGTCACCTTTTCTATCTGGCCGCACCTCATTCTCCTCCTTATTTCTCAATTTTTTGACCATTTTCCTGCCTCATGCATTTCTATCTCCATCACTTGATTCTTTGAGCTTCTCTCCCTGATTTCTCTTGTCCTCTGTGTGGTTTTCTGTCTTTTCGTCAGTGATGTTCTTCATCTCTATTCCTTTTTATTTCTCTATTAATCATTTTTGGTTCTTCCCTTCTAGGTATTTTGTACACCTTATAGCTGGCTCCACTCCTACCATCTTTTTTTCTTTATGATTTTCATTTTTACCTATTATCTATCTATCTATCTATCTATCATCCAAATAGCTGTTAAATAAATTTTCTTGTATCAGGCACTGATACATTCTGCTGATACTATATATCAGTTCCCTTATATCTTCTTTTTGGACTTTGATCATGGGATACAGCTCTTATATTCCTGCCTGTTACATACAGCAGTCACACTTCTTGACCCTTATACATTTGTATGTGTATTTCCTCATCCCAAAATGTGGATGACAAGAATTAGCCTGCCTAAGTCTTAAGGATATTGTTATGACTAAAGTAAAATCTTATTTGCCAAAGTACTTTAAAATAACACAATATAATCAAATTACAATGTAATGGACATCTGTTAAAAACTATACTAAAGTTTGAAAGTTGTTTATCTGAAGCTTTATTTCTGTCTATAATTACATAGCAGGACCAGTTGTTTTTTGAGGCTTTTACAATTACAAATGACATTAGGGTCAATTAATGTATCGCTATAGAAGTCTAAGATCTTAGTGTTAGTAGGCATAACAGTAGGTATTAAAAAAGATACCACCAGTTTGCTATTAATTTCTTCTACAACAGCAATGTATAATTACATACGTTTATTCAATAGGACTCATCCTGTTAAACATGAATTTATAATAATTTCCTGTCTCCTTCTATTTTCTAAAATGCAGAAAAGGAGTTCCCAGGATTAACTGGATACAGGTCTTCAAGGTGCTCAGAATAAAATCATCAGGAAACAGTAGCTTTTAATTCCTGACATTCTGCAGGCCAAGGCTTGGCATCCTAATCTTCGTTACCTGACCCACTTCTTAGGTCTGAGCTAGAAGATTCCTGAGGTTCTTCCATGTGGCTCAATTCTGAAAAGTCATCACTGCTGATCCCTGCAGAAAGAAAGAAAATTCCTTAGCAGTCTCAGTCTGTGTCTTACAAACCAATCCGGCACCAAATTTTTTAAAAGGAAAATTGAAAAGGGAAGCTCATGTAGGAGGAGCAGGAGTATTCCTACTGCCAGGCTACCCTGTGGCTCCATCTGACCTGTCAGTCAAGGTTGCTCCAGGAACCATCCCGGGGCTGGGCTAGAGGACAACTTTGCCATTTGTCACTATGTCCTACCCTCTCCACTTGTCTTTACATACTTCTTCCAGTTCTGTTGTTTATCCAGGAAGTCTGTGGAAGCAGCATTTTCAAGATGTCAGAGCCTCCATCAGCTAGGCCCTTAATAATCATGTGAAGCAGAACGCCCCTCCACCCTGGGAACTACTTTATCCTATTGAGGCGAATGAAGAATATACTTCTATTTTACTTGTGCCACTGAACCTTTTGAGGACTACATATTGTATCAATTAGCCAATCCCACCTATTTCAAAATATGTAATATGAATCAATTAAATTACCAACAAATTCATTTTTTTTTATTTTAAAGGATATAACAAAAATTTTGAGCAACGTTTTAGTAGTAAAGAAAGATATTTGTTACATCAAAAGTTTTTTTTTTACATCAAAAGTTTTAATTGCTCTTACGTCTTTTCCTATTGTTTATCCCCCAAATAGATTTGTTTCCAATGTCCGCAGGATCTAAAAAACAAAGGAAAACACAACTAGTCATCTACAACTAAAAGTTGTAAAACTTATGACTACTCACATTGTAGACAGGATTTGGATTAGAAAGATACTATGATGATCATTTCTGTTTCTTTCCATCCAAAGGAAAAAGATCACTACTAAATAGAGCCAAGAACCACAGTTCTTTGGCCCTAATTGCAAAATCAAAGAAGTTTTGAAAATCCATATTTTTCCTACAGGTTTGCAGCTAAGTACCTTGGCAGTGAATCTGGACTTGAGCTGTCATGAGTCCATGTATAATCTTTATTTCTCACACTTGGTGTTAATTCACACAATTTGTCGCAGGAACATTAATATAGTATATTTGAGAATGGGATTCTGCCCCAGACCCTCTTGGATTTTTTTTGGTAATGTATAGGATATAAACCACATTGTCTTTCTGAAAAGAGATTATTATTGTATGTCTGGCTTCAAATGTTTGAATAAAAGACTGTGGATGTTTGGTAGGGGTCCAGGCTGCTCTGTCTCTTCTGGTAACTTTCCATATGTGATGTGTAAAACATCCTTAAATGTTTATGGGCTAGAGTTTTCTCATCTGTGGAATGGGGAGAGAACAACAGTTATCTGGCCTATTTCTAAGTTGTTATAAACATAAAAGGATATTTTATCAGTGAAGATATTTTCAAATATCATTATATAGGCCAATGTCATATTAGGGTCATGTGTCAGAAGTTATAAATTGAATTTGATGGTAATAATCAGAAGCTTTTCCTTCTGTTGATAATCAGAGTCTATGATCAGAGTCTTCTGAGTTTTGAGCAAGTTTATGACAAAATCAAGCAATGTCAGATACCCCACTTTCTCTACAGAATAGGAGTGGACAGGGGTAGAAATCACTACATAATTCAATACTTTGGGGTTAATAAATCGGAGAGCACGTCGTACAGATTGTACTGCCATTCAACTAGAGTCATCTTGTTAAACCTGAATTTATAATGATTTCTCTATTTGCATTTTTCAAAATGGCCAAATGTGATAAATGCAGAGAACGGGATCATAGACTGTGAAGTGTGCCTGGAGTAAAATGCCCAGGAAACAAGAACTCTGAACTCAGATTCTTCATGTCTGGGAGTCCAGTGATGACGGTCCTTACCCTCCTCATCAGGATCACATCTCAGTGCTGAGCTCAAGACTCCTGGGGGCTCTTCTTCTTCACTAGACTCTGAAGAGTCATCAAATTTTTTCACTGCAGAAGGAGTAAATATCCCTTGAAAGTCTCAGTGTATGACAAAGGAACCGAGAGGGAAACACTTGAGAAGTTCTAAAAACCCAGAGCAAGAATATTCCCAAGGATATTTGGAGTCTGGTATTGAAGAAGGCAGATCTTCCCCTTGGCAGCTTCCCTGAATCCCACTTGAAACATGGGGGATGTTTCATCTAAACTTCTAAAACTTCTCAGAATGTTTACTTGAAAAAAAAAATAATTCTACTGTGTTTGAGTCCTTAACTTCTTTGGGTTTATTTGTTATGACTGTTAGCCTAACTAACTAATACAAAAGTTAAAACAAAACCATTTTAAAGTAAAGTAAATTTATATTTTACTTTGAAGGATATAGCAAAGAATTAGAATGAATCTCTTGTGGAAAACGCTATTCATTTGTAACCATGAAGAGTTCTTATTTGCCCTTATCTACTTTCCAAACTCTTTTTTTTGGGGTATAGGTGATTTTCTGATATCCGTGGGCTCCACAAGGTAAAGGGGAGGAAATAATTATTCATACTCAAGAGTCTACAGACTCTGTGACAACTCAATGGGCTTACAATCATAATATATTTTTTTTATTCCTGAGGGAGAGAGAGAGAGAGAGAGCGAGTGAGCTGGGGAGGGGCAGAGTGAGAGAAGGACACAGAATCAGAAGCAGGCTCCAGGCTCTGAGCTGTCAGCACAGAGCCCGACGTGGGGCTTGAACCCACAAGCCATGAGATCATGACTTGAGCCGAAGTCAGATGTTTTACCAACTGAGCCACCCAGGTGCCCCAATCATAATAATGTTTTGATGATCATTTTCTTCACTTTTCTTCAACTGAATCCAGTTCTGGTGGCCTGGGTTCATAATGCTGAGTTCCTGCTTAAATTTTGTTTTCACTCTCCCTGTGAATTTGTAATTGACTTTGAAACATTACTAGCTCCAGTTTCCTGATCTATAAAGCTGGGATTACCTGGTTACCCTATCTCCCTATTAAGGTTTTTATGAAAACAAAATGCAGCTTAGTTTACAAAAACCCTTTAAAAAAATCACACTGTAAGCCAATGGATTAAGTAATTTGGGTTTGAGAATAGCTGATCAGAGGCCGTTTCCTCACCGATAATTAAATGTCAGCACAAATTATGCTTCGAAGATTTTCTGCATTTGGGACTAATGACAATATTGTGAACAAATAGAGGAACACCATGGTTACCATGTCGGCTAGAATCTAAAGCATATAGGTAGAGAATAAGTACATTATTTCAACCTTTAGCACTAATACATATAATAGTGTATAGTAAAAAAAGTTTGTCATTTTACCAATTCGTTTTTCCTACATTTTTTATATACCAATCAAATGGATCGGTACAGTTAAACAACAATCAATAATGCCTTCTTGTCCCCTTCTTCGTCCCAATAGGCTCAGAGAAATTATGCAGAAAATAATCTCATGGAAGTAATAGCATTAAGGCATATGGGGCGTGCTCAAAACAAGATTCATCAGGAAAACAGAGCTTTGGATTTAGACTCTGAGTATTTGTTACCCAGGGTTTCAATCCTAATATTCTTACCTACTGTAATATGGAGTGGTGAGCAGGCAGCTTCTTGGGACTCTTTTCTCTTCCTTGATTCGAATGAGTCAAGGTCATTGGTCACTGCACAAAAGAATAGGAATCTTTAGGGGTCCCAGTGTATGACTAAGAAACTGAAATATTAGCAGGAAATCTCCTCATAAGAAAACTTAGAAAAATCTTGAAAACCAATGTATGTCATGGCCTGCAACAGTGCTACCTTTCTTGGTCTGTCCTTCTAAGCCACCTGCCTTGTATGATAGTCACCTCCATCCCCTGTCCCCAGAGGCAAGGGGCAACTTTGCAGTGCTTGAACCTTACCTTCCTACACTTCTTCCTCTTCTACTTCTTAGCCCCTCTACTGTCACTTCACACTTCCTATCTCTGCTGTTTCTCACACAGGGAACCCTTGGAAATCTTGTGTTGATGATAGCAAGCTTCCTCTACTCCTTGCCAACCTGGTGCCATGATGAAAGTTGGCAAGGCTGAGAAATAAGCTCTGTGCCCATATCATAGACATATTTTGGGGTTGCCTTCTAGAACAGTTTGCTAACCCTAAGACCAAAGCTAAAATGTGCACTCTTTAACATTTGAAGCAAATTCACATTTTACTTTGACGGATATAGTGAGCAATGAGAATGAACATATCATTTAGTTATGGTTCGTTTGTAACATCAAGACCAGGTAACATTTTTATTTGTTCTTACATATTTGCCAAGTATGTTTCCCCCAAATAGGCATGTTTCTAATATCCTATGGGTCTAGAAAGTAGAAAGAGAAAACGAATCACCAATTTGTGCACTAAAGAGCTCCAAATCTTAGGACAGCTCCTGCTACCCATGGAATTGAGGAAACACATTATGATAATTGTTTTTAGCTCTGTGTTATAAAACAAAAATGCAGAATCCAGGATGCTAGTCTTGTCAGTCCCATTAATTTGCCATAATACTTTGTAGAAGACCTTGATATGATTGCGTTTTCTCTAGAAAACAAGGGTAACAGTGTTTAGTCTCCTTACCCCTTAAGATTGTTGTGAATTAAAAAGTAAGGTATTATTTGCAAAAGTCCTTTGAAAAATCACCATATATGCCATGAATTGCTGAAGAACTCTCAAAAACGATACTTGGGTTTCAGAGTACTTAATCTGAATCTTTTTTCTGCTAACACTAGATAGCTGGATGAGTTGTCTTTTGACACAATTTGTGATCAGAAGACAATATGACCTTCTAATAAAGGAATATTTAGCCTTCTGTTCCCTGTAGAAATCACTGTATAATTCCAACACTTTATAAGCATAGAAACTAGCTAATATGAAAAACAAACTCATCATTCTGGAAACCTCTTTCTACTATAGAACCCATACATGGATGCATGTATTGATATCAGGCAATAGGCCTCATCTTCTATAAATATATATTTCTTATATGATTTCTTATCTCCCTTCATTTCCCAAAAAGGTCAAGTGAAATAAATGCAGAGAATTGGATTCCAGGATAAACTGAATCTATCATACAGAATAGGCACAGGGTAAGATGCATAATCTTAATTCAGATTCTTGCAGCCAAAGCCTGCTTTCCCACTGTCCTACCAGGTCCATTTTCCAGTGCTGACGTGGAGGCTTCTGGGGGCTCATCTCCATCACTGGATTCTGCAGAGTCACTGCTGATCACTGCACAGAGGAGCAAAACCCTTTAGTTGCAGGTGGGGCCAATGAGCCCACAGAGCAGGCAACACTGTAAAAGAGCACTAGAAAGACCTGGAAGCTAAGTTAACGCAAGGCACCCTGGTCTGTGCGTGAATGTGTATGACTTGTGGGCTGCTCCAGGTCCTAAACCAAAGGTGACAGAATCCATGCACGGAGGGCAGCTTTGCTCATCCTGCCAACACTCTTCTTTCCCCACTGTCCTGCGACCTCCTACGCCTGCCCTTATGCTACCTCTTACTCCTGCTCTCATGCTACCTCTATCTTTTTTTCTCAATTTATTTCTTGACTTTCCTCTTGGCTCTGACCATTTCTCTTACTTAGGCCTCTCTTTCGGGCAATGGTATCTCTTTACACCTCTCTTTGTCTTCCATCTCCTCTCATGAATATCTTGGCTCTCTGACTTTTTTTTCCCTTTTCTTCCACATCTAACCCCATACTTTCTTCTTTTGATTTAGAAATGGTCTCCTGTACATTAATACTTAAACCTAACCTTTCTGTCTTTTGGTATTTTTCCAATTACTGGGACTTTCTCCTGCAGAGCTCACTGCCTAACTGGTTCCTCACCCCTTGCCTCCATCCAAGGCCACCTGGACTGCCTCGATGGACCCTGCTGACATGTCCCAGCCCCTTGCCTGGAACTGGTGACTCACATTACACACTCGTACAGTCAGACTTACCTATTATGTCAGAGGCCTGGTTACAGTTGGTCCTCGCTTGGGCTTGCCGATCAACTGTCAAGTTAAAAAATGGCTTTTCCTTCTTTATATCCACCAGATATACAGAACAGGAATTTATTTGGATCCCATGGCCTGGTAGCTCTACTCCTGGATCAAATTGTAATAAATGAAGAATTTTCATTTGTCTCCCCCAAAGGGAGTAAACATGCTTTACTCCTATTGATAAGTCCTTCTCCCTGTAAATCCACTGCAGGGATGAAGCTTCACCCCCCACCCCTCTCCCTTCCTGCTGCTTAACTGTGTCCCTTCCTCTGTGCCTGTCTGGATTCTGGGCTTTGGAGGTTTTTTGTTTTTATTTTCTATTCCCATCCTTTTATGAATTACTTTTTGCTCTTTTAAAAATAAGAAGTATATTGGGATACGTGGGTGGCTCAGTCAGTTAAGCATCTGATTCTTGATTTCAGCTCAGGGCATGATCTCACGGTTCATGAGTTCAAGCCCTGAATCAGGCTCTGTGCTGTCAGCTGGGGCTTCTCTCTCTCCCTCTCTCTCTCTCTACCCCTCCCTGCTCACATGCACACACTCTCTCTATAAAATAAGTAAACATAAACAAATTAAAAATTAAAATTATATTTTCTGTATAATGTACATAGATAAAAATAAGCAAATCATATATTTTGAATCACCACAAAGTGAGCATATCTGGGTAACTATCACTCGGGTCCAGAAATAAAAGATTACTAATACCATGGAAGCCTTTTAGTGATGCCTCCCACCAATTGTCTCCATCATGTAATTCAAATTAATCACCACTTTGATTAGTAATTCCACTGATAATTAATTTTGTCAGTTCCAAAATATACACAAGTTTGTATAAATAGAATCATGCCTTTTCTCTCTCATTTGCTATTTCTCTGTCTTTCTGTCACGGGGCAGGGTGATCAATTCACGTCCCTTTCTCAGCATTATGTGTGTGGTAGTCATCTGTATTCACTTTGCTTTTTCACTGCTGTATAGTATTCCATTGTAGAAATAACCCATTAAAAATAAAACCATAAAAGTGAATTTGTGCCATTTCAAGATTTTAGTTATTATGAATAGTACTGACCTTATATGCATTTCTTTTAGTTTTTTTTTGAACAATGTGCATTTCTGTTGAGGAATGCAATTGCTGAGTCACAGGGTATGTGTATTTTCAACTTTGAAAGAGTATACCAAACTATTTTCCAAAAGCATGTGTAAAGGCAGAGATATAATTGAGAGATCTAGGAAAATTCAAGTAAAGAAATGGAATTTGGTGCGGTGGGAACTTGGTGGAAGGGAGAATGAAGGGGGAATATGTAACTGCATGGGAAGTATCCTTCAATACTACATACCAAGCTGTGTTGACCTCATGCTGAGGGCCACAAGAAGGCACTGGGTTTAAATAGGAAAGACATATGAACTGGTTTGCATTTTTGATATGCCCATTGAACTGAAGTGTGGAGAATGGATCTGAGGGGAGCAAGACAGGGAGGAGGCCAGCAGGAGAGTTCCTCTGTTTGAAGTGAGAAGTGATAGGAATCTGGATTAGAGTGAGCATCCTGGAGATGGAGAGAAATGAGCAAGGTGGACATATTTTAAAGTTGGAATTGACAGAAGTGGCAAATAAAGTCAGTTGTTTTAATCCACTGAATTTGGGGATTGTTTGTTACACAGCAGTAGATAACTGATACAGCCTCCAAATAGAGAGAGCTTTCAGATCTTTGAATACAAAAATTTAGGCACTTGAAGGGATGAATCTAGAAAGCAGGTCCAGACTGGAGATGTGTGTGTAGGAATCCATAGATCACAGATGGTGACTGAAGCCATGGAGAAATGAAATGCCTGGGTAAATGCTTACTTTTATCTGAGGGGATTAGAAGGCCATTTTGGTCATTGCAGACACCTTACCCTTCTCAACGGTCTTAGAAAGGGCCCTTTGTGCTTTCTTTCCAGTGACCGACTCTTCAAATTGGACAATGTCTTGATTTGTCTTCTGTCTCATCAGTTGGTCCACTCTTCACCAGTTTTTCATTTATGGTCCCTTAACTCATCCTCTACATAGCTCTCTCTATGCCTCCTCCCATTTTTCTCTATTTACTGGTATTCATTTCCTTCTGTATATTTCTCTATCATGCTCTTTTTCTCAACATTTTTTTATCACTGTCTCCCAGGGCCCAGCAGTGTCTAGGATGGGGCAGGGGAGGTTGTGAGGGCACAAGAAACCAAGAGTAAGATTTTCTTTACATGTGCCCAGGGCCTCGCTGCCTCCCCCGAAAACTGGCCCTGCTGTCCTCCACCTGATTTTTCAGTGTATCCATTCTCTGTTACATTTTCTACTTTCTCCTATTCTTTGTTTCTTAATTATTAAAGTGCCTCTTCTATACTGATTTTTTCTTTCTATTCATCTTCCCCATCTCAAGCATTCCAATGATCATCAAAGTTCTCCCCCTATGCCACTGTCCTCTGCTCCAAGTCCTTCCATCTGTCACTTCTTTCCTAAAAGTCCTTCACTGGGGCTTCCGTACTCACAAACTGACCAGCAGCATCACGCATGGCTTCCATGTTTCTGCTACAACTTCTGAAAAGCAAGTTGCAAATTACTCCTTTTCATCAACTCCACAAAGTGGTACTGTTTGGATTCCACGCCAATTTATCTAAAACCTATGTAGTTCATGTACTTTGCCACCAGTGTTCCATGGTTCGCTTTTTCATATTTTCTCTCCTCACATCCTCTCTTCAGGGACACCCCCTCCATTAAAGACCTGAGCTCTGTTTCCTGCTTGCTTACTTAAAAGTAGTCAGAGGCTGTGCACAACATCCAAGAGGTCTTGGATAGGGCCAGAGAGGTGGTTGGTAGAAAGAGAGAAGAGGAAAGCTTTTTTTCTCATGGAAAAACAAGGATAGAATTAGAATATTGGTAGGAAAAGTAACAATTACTTTCTTCATCACAGGACAATGTGCTGGGTGTCTCTTCTCTTGTGTCTCCATTATTCACGTGGATAGGTGCTTGTTCACAGGACTCTGAGGATAAAATAGACCACAGCTGAGTTCTGACAGAGGGACCTTATTCTGCCCATTTCC
Organism: Panthera uncia; assembly: GCF_023721935.1. NCBI lineage: Eukaryota > Metazoa > Chordata > Mammalia > Carnivora > Felidae > Panthera > Panthera uncia. The sequence continues at coordinate 9,170,529 of NW_026057584.1, forward strand.
ATTTTGCATCTCACCTGACTTCTCTTTTCTTCTCATGTTTCTACTATAGCTTGTCTGCATATATTGCCACCTTCACCTCATGAAAGTGTCTGTGCTTCAGTGATTCTGTGCCCAATCTCTCCCTGACTTCTTTTGACTTTTCTTTCTGTCTCTCTTCCCCGATTAGGTACTGCAGAATTTCATCCTTTGTCTCTTTGTTAGTCCTTCCTAACTTTTCTTCCTCCAGGTCTCTCCCATCAATTTATTAGCCTCCACTACTGCCCCCTCTGTGTCTGCATGAGTTTCCCCTTCTTTGTTAATAGATATTTCCTTGGGTTGTGCAAGACTCCATTCTCTACCACCAGCAAGGACTCCTTGGCCTCTCTATGCTCATGCAAACCCAGGCAATCAGTCTTACCTGCTGGCTCAGACTCTTGGGCACACTCTTTATTTGCTTCTTGGCTTTCTAGTGCATCATTTTTGTCACTCGTTGTATCTTTTCTGTTTGCATTTATCTGTTCTGTTTCACAGAGGTTCTCCGAGAGTCCGTTTTCAGATGGGGTTGTACCTAAACCATGTTTTGATTCATAGATGTTTTATTCTCCTCTATATCAATCAGGGCCCAACAGGAAAATACAAATCGCTCTAGCTTTTACAGCAGAGGGAATTTAATCCAGGGGGGTGGTTATGCAGTTGAAGGAACAGCTAAGAAGTCCAAATAAAAGAATGCAGGAACCGGAAGAATATTTAACAGTAAGCTGTGGGAGGGCCGGAGGGTGAGCCCAGAGGCCAGGATCAATGGGTGGATGGAAGCTGGCCCCTGGCTGGCCTGCTTGGTGGGAAGTGGTATCACGGGCGAGATGCAGCCGTTGTCAGAATTATGGACAGATCCGACTTCTCCCTTGTTCCTACTCTCCAATCTCTTGTTAGTGCCCCATGTCGGGAACTCAACAGGAAGCCAGCAACAAAAGGAGCTGGCAAGTAAGTCCACAGGGGACAGTGTCCAGAGATAGAGGGCAGAGCAGAGCAGCGGAAGGTAAGGAATGAATTCCAGGGCAAACACCCCAGGACTTCCTTGGAGAAATTGCAGAAGGAAAGATGGACATTCTGGGTAATCAGCGATACAAAGAAGCAGCCCCCACCCTTCTAGCACATTCCAGAATGGAACGAGAACAGCAAGGGATCACAGAATACAGTCAACAGGAACAGACCGTTGTAAGATGAGGACTGTGGGCATGACCAGGTCAGGCTTCGATATGAGTTTTCACCAGTTCCTAAGGGGAAGAAATTGAAAGTTTCTTTCAGAAACTGAAGTATGGTCTGTGCTGTTCTTCCCTAATCCCCTTTTTTATAAAGTGGGAGGTGAAGATCCCCTCCAGGTATCAATACAGAGGCCATGTGGGCTTGGCAAATCCCACACAACTCTTGTAGTCAGACCCCAGTTGGCAGAGTGGAGGACGAGGGTCGCCCGCATCCCAGGCTACGAGGGCCTCGTTCAAGCCATCTCACTGCGTGTCCTACACGAGGTACTTAAGTAACTGGAGATGGTTGATCCTGACTCCCGTGGCCTCAGTGATGCCACCTTTGCTTCCAAAGCTGCCCTGACCAGCAGACTTACCTGGGTTCTTACAAAGTTCTGGGGCTTTGTCCCTACCTCCTCTCCTTCCACACCCTCCCTTTTCACATCTGTTCAGTCTATCTCGTTGGCCTGTTCATGAGGATTCTGGGTCTGATTCTCCCATTTTTGGTATTTTTTTTTTCTGTATCTTTCTCTGCATATATTTCCCAATTTTTGTCTCATGTTTCTGTCTTTTTCATTAGATTACTGGAATGGCAGTACAGGGTTATTAATGCAGACTCTGTCACAGCCAAAAGGTAGAAACAACCATCACTGACCGAGGAATGGATAAGCAAAATGTTATATAGCCATACAAGGGAATACTAACCACTAATAAAAAGGAATGAAGGACTGATTCATGCTACAACATGGATGAACCTTGAAAACATCACACTGAGTGGAAGAAGCCAGACACAAAGTCCATGTTTGTATGATTCCATTTACATGAAATGTCTGGAAGAGGTAAATCCAAAGAGACAGAAACTGGACTAGTGGTTGCCAGAGGCTCGGGAAGAGGGGCATAGGGAGTGACACGGAGCTTCCTTCTAAGGTGATCCAAATATGTTAGAACTAGATAAACGTAGGAGCTGCACAACATTCTGAATGCACTAAATATCACTAAACTGTATACTTTAAAATGGTTAATTCTCGGGGCGCCTGGGTGGCTCGGTCGGTTGAGTGTCCGACTTCGGCTCAGGTCATGATCTCAAGGTTCATGAGTTCAAGCCTCGCGTCGGGCTCTGTGCTGACCGCTCGGAGCCCGGAGCCTGCTTCTGATTCTGTGTCTCCCTCTCTCTCTGCCCCTCCCCTGCTCATGCTCTGTCTCTCTCTCTCTGTCAAAAATAAACATTAAAAAGAAAAAATTTAAATAAAATAAAATAAAATGGTTAATTCTATGTTATGTGAATTTTACTTCCATCAACACACACACACACACACACACACACACACACACAGACTCTGGGTTCAAAATGCCTGGGTTCATCCTTGCTCATCTGATTCCAGGCTAACTGCCCACAGGGTCTGCAAAATGAGCACATAAGCAAGGCCAACCTCCAGTGGCAGCCTGAGCACTGTCAGGCTACAAACCTACAACGGTCAGAGCAAATGTTTAATCAGTGAGGTGTTAGTAACATGGGTATTTCGGGGCACCTGGGTGGCTCAGTCAGTTGTGTCTGACTCTTGATTTTGGCTCAGATCATGATCATTGTTTGTGAGATCGAGCCCTGTGCTGGGCTTTGTGCTGATAGCACAGGGACTGCTTGGGATTTTCTCTCTTCTTCTCTCTGCCCACACCCTCCTCTTCCCGTGCACTTTCTCTCTCAAAATGAATAAACAAGCTTTAAAAAAAATAACATGGTTATTTCTATTCTTTTAACCCTTTCTTCCCTGTTTTCATTTCCCTTCCTTCTCTCCCTCAAAGTGCCCACATCCTCCCCTCCACCTCTGTACCACTTCCTCTTTTCTGTGACTGGCATTCTCTGAATAGCATCTTGAACAACATCCCCCACATTGAAATTGGTCCCATCTGCCATCATTTAATATTGACCATGGGCCCAGTTCTTAGCCTTTCACAGCTTTACACTGATCTTCTCCTATAGGGGCCTTTCTAAATCTCAATTACTTCCTGGTAGTTAATCTGCTTAAATCTGGTTTTACTGACACACTGGGTTTCTGTCCCTTCATCTTGGTTATTGGGCCAATAGTCTCTTGTCATAGCTACTCCTCCAGGATTTTGCCTCTGGTTAGATGCTCACACGAATACCGCTCCTTGCCTTCTCCTTGGTCCTTAACATTTCTTCCCTGATTCCCCAAATGCACTCAGGACTCGGGCCTGAGTTCCCTTTCTCCTTTTCTTCTTTGCAGATGAGAATCGGTATTTATCAGGTTGCAATCACCTTGTTCAAGGCTCAGTTGGATATTAGGATTGTTCACCGCCTCTTCTCCATCACTTTCTTGGTAACTAAGTTTTTCTTGGATTGCTGAAGAGAGGGAGACAGAGGAGGCAATTAGGGATCCCCATCAGAGACCAGGAACAATACCTCAATATTGCACAGTTACCAACTCCCATCCCCCAAGCTCAGTGTCTCTGATCCTCTTTGTAAAATTCCCCCATCATCCCTGGGATAGAAAAGAGAACTCCCAGCAAGAGAATCTATGTTTCTCACACAGAAAGGAGCTCCTCCAATATAAGGATAAAGGAAAACATCATGATGCTATTAGCCTTGTAAAAGAATTTGTGGATGGCCAGGAAATGTATGTATCAAAATAAGTAAAAGGACTGAAATGTGTTTCTGAACTGTTCAAACTGAAAGGAAGAAACAGGGATTTCCTTGGGAGATGAGCTAAGCTCCTAGAGAGATCCCTGGGTATGAAAGAGAAAGCCCAGCTACTTTAAAGATGCTGCTAGACAAGAGGAGGGTTGGGGTAGGGAGGGTGGGAGCTTCCCAAAGACACAAAGCGGGGGACACCAGGAGGAACGAGACAGACCTCCCAGGGGCCCAGGTCCCGGGAACAAAGGACAATCCGCAGCTCTGAGCACTGAGCAGACTGCAGCGCTGGAGGACGACCCCAGACGCCTTCCCCGTGGGCTCCGGGCTCCGGAGGCTGGGACACCAGCCCAGCGCCCCTGCCTGCAGGTGACCCAGCACACATGGGAGGAAGGAAATGAACCAGGAAGCCTGGTGGGAAGGGCTGTCTGTGGGGAGTCCAGAGAGGAGGGGGCACCAGGGAGGAGGGGACCCGTTGCCTCAGGGCTGATGACGGGAGCTCCTCCTGGGGCAGCACCAGTGGGGGTGAGTTCCACTGGACGGTGGGAACCACGGGTGCTTCGTCATCCCAGGACGTGGCCTCAGATCCTGGGAAAACCAGGTGGAAGATACGAGAGAACAAAGGGAAAGGTGAAGGGGGCCTGTGCGTGGAGGGTCCCATGGGGGCTCAGGGGCCTCTGAGCACCAGATGAAGGTGGGAATTGGGGCGCAGGAGAGGGTGCCGCACTCGGGCCACAGCCCCCAGAATCTTGGCTTTGGGTCCCTGACCGTCAGCTCCCGGGCACAACAGGGTCTGGGAGGTGACAGCTGCCACCTCCGAAGGGACAGATGGGCAACAGCGAGTGTAGGTGTGGGTCACCCCAACTCGGGGAGCCCTGGAAACTAACACATGTGATGTGGACAGTGAACCTGGAAGGGGGGGGGGTCCCTGCAGTCCACGGAGAGGATCAGAGCCCCCAAGATATAGGCAGTTGACATGTAACCTCCATTCCCTTTGTTCCCATGGCCAGGGGCATCCTGGTTGCAAATGTAATATTGACTTGAAATTTCTGATTAGGTATTTAATTTCCTTTATTCCATTTCTAACTGTACTGACTTGCTGTAGAAATTTTGTTCTCAGATAAGGTTACTGTTGACACAAGTCAACAAAGCACATGCTTTTTAATTTTTTCCTTGCTTATAAAACTGTTGATATCTCTTTATTGCCTATTAATAAACTTCTAATTTCTTAGCTTTTTCTTTCTTTGAAGAAAATCTTCTTCAAACTTATCTCTCACAAATCAGATCCACAGTCTGCTTCTCACTCTCTGAGACAAATCAAATTTGTCTTTGGTTTTTTGTTTTTTAATTTTTTTTAACGTTTATTTATTTTTGAGACAGAGAGAGACAAAGCATGAATGGGGGAGGGTCAGAGAGAGGGAGACACAGAATCTGAAACAGGCTCCAGGCTCTGAGCTGTCAGCACAGAGCCCGACGTGGGGCTCGAACTCACGGACCGCGAGATCATGACCTGAGCCGAAGTCGGACGTTCAACCGACTGAGTCACCCAGGCGCCCCATCAAATTTGTCTTTGTTTTGAAGACAGGCTGGACCCTTGGACACTCCATGCCTGATCCCATAATGCCAGCCCTCCTCAGGACATGTGAGCCTTCTTCTTATGATGTGTCTCTCCCTTATTTGGAGAACTCCACTGACACTAAACTCTGTTGAAACAAAAGGTTTTCTAGGCAAGTAAAAAAATTATACATACACACACACACACAAGCATTCTCTTAATTCTTGCAGGCCTTAAAATAAATGAAAATAAAATCATTTTAAAAAATCATGCTTTCCCAGGAAAAAAATCGAGAATCAAACCTTTAGTTTTGTAGAACATGTGGCAGAGCATTGTTTTTGTGATTATTTGAATAATGTTTGTTTCACCCAGAAAGACTTAATAAAACCAATTCTCCAAGACACCTGGTTAGCTCAGTCAGTTGAGAGCCCAACTTCAGCTCAGGTCGTGATATCACGGTTTGTGAGTTTAAGCCTTGCATCAGGCTCTGTGCTGACAGCTCAGAGCCTGGAGCCTGCTTCCGATTCTGTGTCTCCCCTCTCTTCACCCCTCCTCTGCTCTCTCTCTCTCTCTCAAAAATAAACAAACATTAAAAAAATTAAACAACAACAACAATTCTCCTTCTTTAAGGGTAAATTTAACCTTGGGTTAATTTTCTGGCTCGTTACTCTGGAAACCTAATCAAGGTGGCCTCTCTCCTGTGTTATTAGGCCAACATCAGCCTACTTAAAACCTAGTGTAGGGGCACCTGGGTGGCTCAGTCGGTTAAGCATCTGATTTCTGCTCAGGTCATGATCTCACAGTTCATGAGTTCAAGCCCCACATCGGGCTCTGTGCTGACAGCTCAGAGCCTGGAGCCTGCTTTGGATTCTGTGTCTCCCTCTCTCTCTCCCCCTCCCCTACTTGCAGTCTGTGTAGCTCTCTCAAAAATAAAATAAGCATTAAAATTTTTTTTTAAAAGCCCTCGTTTAGCCCTAGTTTAGGGTTAAAAATGACTGCAAAGTGCATGTGGATTGGGAGGGATTATCTGGAGACTACAAAGCACACTCTGGTCTTCCTTCAGTGTGGTGACTCTTTTTAACTCTCCTTGTCCCTTGTGAGGTCCCTGAAACTTATAACTACAGCTCTGTTACATGAGATATTGATACCCATGAGCATGGTGCTGCTAAGCCAGGGTGGGTCCTTTATCCACAGCTAAGCTGACAGTTGAGTTGGGTAGTAGTCAACTTGGTGGACTGCAGTGTGGACCACTGCAAGGAGTCCCACAATTGGCCTGTTGGGATGCTGTATTTCCTGTAATGTGTCCTTCTAAGTCGATCTGATGCCATTTGTCTCTGGTTATCCTGTGAGTCTAAAGGCCTAGTTAAGCAGACCTCCAGATGGGTGTTTCCTATAGCCATTATACCATAAGCTTTAAGAAGGCTCATGATTTGTGTTTTCTTATATCCTCACTGCCTGGCACTGTATGTAGCAAATTGTAGTGGCTCAATACACACCTGTCCAAAAAAAAAAAAAAAAAGAAAGAAAAAAATATAAAACATCAAAAGATAGATAATAAGCCTAATTACCATTTTCGAAGCTGTTATAGATGTGATTTAAATCAGGGTATTCTTGCATGTTGACCTCGCTGAACAATGCTTCTAGAAGTGGCAGGTCAAATGTCTTCTCCAGCTCATTTAGAACGTTATACACCACTCTTTGTACAGGGACCAGGTTTCTACAAGAATCTTGACAATCCTTAAAAAATTATTGAATAGAGAAAATATAAATACAGACTTCCAAGTTACAGAAGAGCCCCCAGAAAGTGATTTTATGGGTAATGTATTCCAGGTTCCCTCCATAGGTACCTTCTCATATAAAGTTTTAGAATTTCGACATATTTGTATGTAACTCCTTCCTCCTTAAAAATATTCACTTGTAAAACTGATCTCCTCACCGTCATTTACATTAGATGTGAGAGCACCTTTGAAGAGTAACAGTTTCAAAGTTAAATAATATGTAGCCCTTTAAGAACCTGGCCAGATGTTTTAGGAATACATGTTTAGGAATGATGAGCAGCTGTCCTGTTACGTGCACAATCGTTGCCTTTTCCCCAGGACTGACTTGGTCTTAAAGAGCTCAAGGAAAGCAGGTGACAGTTCTCTCCTTTTGTGAACGTGGCCATAGAGAAAGCATATTCATAGGGCAAAGAGAAGACTTGCATTGGGGCACCTGGGGGGCTCAGTCAGTTAAGTGTCCAACTTTTGATTTTGGCTCAGGTCATGATCTCACGGTTCATGAGCTCGAGCCCCTAGTCAGGCTGTGTGCTGACAGTGAGAAGCCTGCTTGGGATTCTCTCTGGCCCTCTCTCTCTGCCCCTCCTCCGCGTGTGCTTGCTCTCTCACTCTCTCAAAATCAATAAATAAACATTAAAAAAGGAAGACTTGCATCTCTGTATCTCCATTAATGCCTACTACTAAAATTCACCCAAATTCCAAGACTCCAGAGGTACCATTAAAAAAAAGAGAAAAAGAAAAAAAGGAAAAGAACCCTAATAGCTGAAAACTGCTGGAGAAAGAATAACAATCATCAATTCCCACATTTGGTCCTAACAGGACACCAGTTTCCTGTAGGCTTTAATGTTTTCAGATCTAAGGACTCAAACTGATGTCCATTGAAATGTGTTAATTATTATTCTATTAAATTAACTCATTTACATTACACAGCAATTCATTAAAATTACCTTTAATTCTTAGTTTATGCTATATTCTATGCATTCCTACAAGGCATTACGCATCTCTGGAGAACTCCTGGTTCAGATCCAGCCCATTTGCAGTGCTGTTTAGCACAAGTCCAGTGGGCACCACGGAGCTCCAGTCCCTAAGTGAGAAGCAGGGCTGCCTCTGGTGATGACTGATTCTCCTTTCACTTTTTGCCTTATAGGAAACACTTACAACAGTACTTGGAAAGGCCTCCCACTCATAGGAGACTCCTCAGTCGGCCAGTTGTGCTTGATGTTTGCGTCCGGGGTATTAAAATACAATTTCATTTGGGGCCAGTTTACCATACCGTGACATAACATACGTCACTTACTTCATACATTTTATTGGTGATGAGTTCACGGTCACGGAGGCATTCAAGGAAAGGAAATGTCTTTTTTATTGCATTTGAAATCTCCACCTTGTGTCTTTTGAAGTGTTTGAATACAGTTTCATAGATGAGTCTGTCATCGGTGCTCTGGTCTTCTGCAGACACCCTAGGAAGGAAGGATACCATATGAAAACGGTCATCGAGATGTCCAAGATGCTTGTGGTGGTTGTAAGATTTATATATAAAGGATAAGCTGTGAAAAACTAACGTATATAAGTTAAGTGGTCCTGAGTAGAGACAGAACACATGGAATTAAAGCAATAAGCAAACATATTATGAAGAAAGCATGGGGGTTAAGAAAGACTGAAATAAAAGGAAAAAAAAAAAAAAGAAAGACTTAAATGCAGGATTGAAAAATCTGTTCTAGTCTGTCTGGATCAAAGCCATTGTAAAGATATCTTCACATATCTGAAATATTTTTGCAATTAAAAAAATTAAATTTAAACAAAATTGAGACATAGTGAACAGAGGAATGAAAAGCAATGGAATAAACCACACTCAAATAAAACCGTTTTGAAAAAAAAGAAAGCAATGGACTAAAAATCTAACCTTGAAAATACTTCCTAATTAACAACTAAGAGAAAAATAGTATCAGAAAGAAAAAACAAGCTGTCCCCTTTCTGATGTATAGCTGTTAAGAGAAATGCCATCCTGCTAATATTATAAAACTAGTTTATAAAGGATAAGATGTGGTTAATAATGATATGACACAGTATAAATTGATAATTTCACAAGAATATCAAACATTTCTCCTGGGACATCTGCCCTTCTTTGTGTTAATATAAATCTGTCTGTGCTAGTGAATCTTTTCAGGCACCTGAATTTCAGAAATCGCTGATGTTTCCTGTGAAATTAATTTTAAACTGGAGTCTGTAATTCCAGTTGTTAGTTGATCATTTTATTGCTCTGATAATAATGTTTTAATCAACATCTTGTATCATGAAGACTCAGAAGCTTTCTTTGTCAAACCAGAAGAGAATCATTGCCACTTGCCAGTACTTAGCGTTCCTCAGGGAATAATGATGTCACATGATTGTGAAACATCCCTGAAAAAACAAGTTTCAGTTCAAAGACTGCAGGTTGAAAAGAAGCATGTGTCTTGTCTTTTATTAAAAGCCCTGCTAAAATGATAATAAAGAAATTGGATTCACACTGGCAAGGAGAATCGCTGGGCAATGAGGACAAGAGAGATTTCCATCAAAATCCGTAGACGAAAGTGGGCAGAGGGGTGCTCATTGCTGTTGTAGGTGAAGGATGCTCCCAGAGGTCAGAACAACAACTAGTTTGCCCTGAAGAGCCCTGAAGAGGCAGTGGAGATCACAAGGGATGGTTCTGGAAATTTACGTGTTAATTTAAAAATGGCAAATAGAACAGCGTACGTCTAACCTCTCCACCTACAAGCTGACCCCCTGGATCCAAGCAACCTCTCAAAGGCAAACACTGCTGACCTCTCTATCACCATGTGCGAATTTAGCCTGTTACCAGATTTCATGTAAATGGAATAATCGTACATCATGTACGCTCTGTGCCCGACATTTGCTCAGAACCCATGCTGTTGGATGAAGAGAAGTTTGTTCCTTTCTGTTGTTGAAGGTATTCCATTGTGTGGACCTACCACAATCTGCTTATTCATTTTCCTGTTGATGGTTATTTAGATTGATTCCAGTTTGAGGCTTGTGTGAAGAAAGTTGCTGTTCTTGTACGCATCTTTTTATGGCATGATGCTTTCGTTTGTCTTGTGTAAATAACTAGGAGTGGGGCATGGTGTGAATATGCTTAGCTATTTTAGAATCCGCCAAACTGTTTTTTAGAGCCTATTAGATATAGTTTTCCTAATTTAAGCCACTCTCATGTGTATGGTGTGGTATCTTAGTTTTAATTTGTATTACTTTAATGATGTTGAGCACACTTTCATACGTTCATTGGCAATTACGCATCTTGTTTTTAAGGTGTCTGTTCAAGTCTTTGACCTATTTCTATTGTTGGGTTATCTTTTACTACTTACTGATGTGTAGCAGCTTGTTTTATATTATGGAAAGAATTGTTTTGTTTGATTTATGTATTATGAACATTTTCTCCCAGTCTGTGATTTGCTTAACCATGTGTTTTGATGAGGAGAAATTTTTAATTTTGATGAAGCCAAACCCATCACTTTTTTTCTGTGGTAAAAACCTTAAGGTACTACGAAATCTTTGCCTATCACAAGTTAGTGAAAATATTCACAGAGCAATTTACAGTGTAGGCATGGGTCTATTTCTGGACTTCCTATTCTGTACCACTGATCTATTTGTCTATCCTTATGCCAGCAGCATATCGGCTTGCACAGTGTAGCTTATAGAAAATCTTGAAGCCAATTAGGGAAAAATTGTCTTGACTTTTCTAGGTCTTTTGGCTTTCTATATAGCTCTTAAAATCATTTTGTCAATTTCTACAAGAAAAGCCTTTTGGATTTTTATAGGGTTTGCTTTGAACCTATAGGTAAATTTGGTAACAACTGATATCTTAATGATATTGAACTACAATCTGTTAACACTGTATAGCTCTCCATTTATTTGGTTTTCCTTAATTTTGTCTAGAAATGTTTATAGTTTTCATAAAGAAGTCATATACGTCTCTCATTAAATTTACTCTTAACTAAGAATGGTATTGCTCTTTTAAAACTGGCATTGCTTTAAATGGTATTGCTTTTCAAATTGCTTGTTATAATTGTATGGGAATAAACTAATTTTCAAAAATGTTAACCACATATTTATAAGCCTGCTAAATTCTTGTATTCTAATAATGTATTTATATATTTCTTTTGGATTTTATAGAAAATAAAGAATCAAGCAAAACCCCTTCACTTTTTTTCCCCCAACAATGATTTCTTTTTCTTTCTTATTGTAATGGTTAGGAGTTTAGACACAATGTTGAAGAAAAGTGGGGAGAATGAACTACCTTGTCTTGTTTCCAATCTTAAAAAAAAAGCACTTAGGGAGCACCCGGGTGGCCCAGTCGGTTAAGCATAGACTTCGGCTCAGGTCGTGATCTCGCAGTTCGTGAGTTCGAGCCCCGCGTCGGGCTCTGTGCTGACAGCTCAGAGCCTGGAGCTTGCTTCGGATTCTGTGACTCCCTCTCTCTCTGCCACCCACCCCCCACACTCATGCTCTGTCTCTCAAAAAATAAACATTAAAAAAATTAAAGAAAACAAGTACGACTGATATATTAATAGAAAAGATACGATGGGCTCATATAAAATGCTAACTTAAAACCAGACAAGGTAGAAAAAGAAGGAAACAAGAAACAAAGCAAATGTAATGAATAAAGAACAATAATGTAGATGGTAGATATTAATAAATATATAAAGAAGTATTTTCAGTATGAATGGTGTAAACGTTCTAATTCAAAGCAGAGATCGTTGGCGCAGGAGCTAAGATGGTAACATAGTAGGAGAACCCTAGGCTCATCTTGTCCCTTGAACACAACTAGATAACAAATCATTCTGAAAACCCAAGAAGTCAGCCTGAGGGCTGACAGAACAAACTGAACAAGTAGAGGGAGAGAAGAGGCCACAGTGAAGAAGGTAGGAAGTGTGGAGACATGGTTTGGGGAAGAAAGGGATGGTGGGATGCTGCGGAGGGGAGAAAGCCCTGGTTGCAAAGAAAGGTGAGAGAGGAGCACACAGAGATATGCACAAGGAGAATACTTCCTCAGAACCGTTGGCTGGGGAAATGAGAGGGGCTGATTTTAGTGAGTTCTTGCAACCAATGGGGCTTGAAGTGAACTCCAGGGAGTTTTAAAGGTCTTTGGGGACGGCTGGGATAGAGCCTTGAGAGGACTGCCCTGCTCCTGGAAAGGAGGCAGGGAAACAATACCGGGACAGACAGCACAACTTGAGGATCACCTGGGCACACAGTGGGGAGATTATTCGCCCTCCTTGGGGCACATCCCTGAGAGACGGCATTCACAGAGGCACCTCTCCATGGGACAAAGTTGTCCGCAGGTGTCATTTCCATCCCCCACCCCGCCACGCCCTTCAGCATAAGCACAGAACCACCTGACCGGGCAGCTCAATGCCAACACTGGCTGCCTAGCCTGCCTGCTCCAAGTCCCACACCCCTGCACTCCAAGAAGGTGTGACTGCCCTTGGCCAAACCTCCTTCAGTCCCAGTGTGGTGACACCTTACCCCAGAAGGCCAGTGTAGGCCCCCACCAGAGCACTTCCCCAAAGTTTGGAGTTTTAAAAGTCAGCAGGCTTGGCTGGGATAGAGCCCTGAGGGAAATGTGCTGCTCCAGGAGAGAATGCAGGCAAGCAACCCAGTGGCAGACAGCATGAAAACAGTGAAAAATGCCTGGAATGCACAGGGGGAGAATATTCGCTCTTCTGGGAGTGCTTTCCTGAGAGCAGCAAGCATGGAGACCCCTCTCTGGGGAAAAAGCAGCTGGCTGATGCCATTTCCCTCCCCTGCACCTCAGCATAAACACAGAACCACCTTTTAGTAAACAGCACAGCACTGACACTGGCTGCCTAGCCTGCTTACATCAGATCGCACACCCCTGCGTTATGTTCACATTGCCCTTCTCGGTCAAGTTTGCCTCAGTCCCGGCGTGGCAGGGCCCTTCCCCAGAAGACCAGCAGAAACCCCTGCCCACACCACATCTCCTGAGCAGACTGTTCTGCAAGGCTTCAGTTCTAGTGTAAGTAGCATCAGGTCCCATTTAACAAGCAGACCAGACCACGCCTCGTTAAAACTTGCCATGATTTGACCAAGAACCAAACACTGCCCATTGCAGGCAAGGAGAGCCTCTGCAGATGCCTGGCCTGAAGGATACAGCAGCCAAAACACAACAGCAGAGTGCATGCAGCACATACCAGAAACACTTCCTGAAGCACCAGGCCCTGGATACCACATGACCTCTTTTTCATAAAGCCATTACTCGCAGAAGCAGGAAACATAAGAAGCTTTTCTAACACAGAGAAGAAGACAGAGACGACAAGATGTCAAAATGGAGGAATTAATCCCAAATGAAATAATAAGATCAGGTCTCAGCCAGAGATCTAATCAAAACAGATATAAGTAATATACCTGACAGAGAATTTAAAGCAACAATCATCAGGATACTCACTGGGCTTAAGAAAAGCATGGAAGACATCAGGGAGAACCGCATTGGGTGATGGGCATTGACGAGGGCACCTGTTGGGATGAGCACTGGGTGTTGTATGGAAACCAATTTGACAATAAATTTCATATTAAAAAAAAAAGAAACAGTTAAAAAATAATCAGTCAGAAATAAAAAATGCAGTAACTGAGATTCAAAACAGACTGGATGCAGTGGCCACAAGGATGGAAGAAGCAGAGGAATGAATAAGTAATATAGAAGATAAAATAATGGAAAATAATAAAGCTGAACAAAAGAGAGAGAATTATGGAACACAAGAATAGACTTAGGGAACTCAGTGACTCCATCAAACATAATAACATCATATCATAGGAATCCCAGAATAAGAAGAAGAGAGAAAAGGGGGCAGAAAATTTATTTCAGGAGATAATAGCATAAAGCTAACCTAATCTGGGAAGGAAACAGACATCCAGATCCAGGAGGCACAGAGAACTCTCATCAAAATGAACAAAAGCAGATCAAGACAAAAGAGGTCCCTACCTTACAAGGGAAGACCCATAAGTCTAGCTGCAGATCTCTCCATAGAAACTTGGCAAGCCAGAAGGGAGTGGCATGATATATTCAATGTGCTGAATGGGGAAAGTCTACAGCCAAGAAAACTCTATCCAGCAAGGCTATCATTCTGAATAGAAAAAGATATAAAGAGTTTCCCAGACAAGCAAAAACTAAAGGAGTTTGTGACCACTAAACCAGCCCTGCAAGAAATTTTAAGAGGGACTCTCTGAGGGGAGAAAAGACGAAACAAAACAAAAAAGACTAAAAGCAACAAAGACTGGAAAGGACTAGAGAATATCACCAGAAACTCCAACTCTACAGGCAACACAGTGGCAATAAATTCATATCTTTCAGTACTCACTCTAAATGTCAATGGACTAAATGCTCTAACCAAAAGACATAGGGTAACAGAATGGAAAATAAAACAAGATCTATCTATATTCTGTTTACAAGAGACCCATTTTAGACCTAAAGACACCTTCAGAAAGTAAGGGGATGGAGAAACATCTATTATGCTAATGGTCACTGAACGAAAACCAGAGTAGCCATACTTATATCAGACAATCTAGACTTTAAAATAAAGACTGTAAGAAGAGAATGAAGAAGGGTACTATATCATAATTAAGGGACCTATCCACACGAAGATCTAACAATTGTAAACATTTGTGCCCCCAACCTGATATAACCCAAATATATAAATCAATTAATCACAAACATAAAGAAACTCATTGAAAATGATACCATAATAGTAGGGGACGTCAACACCCCACTTACAACAGCGGACAGATCACCTAAGCAGAAAATCAACACAGAAACAATGGCTTTGAATGACACACCGGATTGGGTGGACTTAACAGATATAATCAGAACATTTCATCCTAAAGCAGAATATACACTCTTCTCGAGTGCATATGGAACATTATCCAGAATAGATCACATACTGGGACACAAATCAGCCCTCAGCAAGTACCAAAAAGATTGAGATCATACCATGCATATTTTCAGACCACAATGCTATGAAACTCGAAATCAACCACAAGAAAAAATTTGGAAAGACAACAAATACTTGGAGACTAAACAGCATCCTATTAAAGAATGAATGGGTTAACCAAGAAGTTAAAGAGGAAATTAAAAAGTACATGGAAGCCAATGAAAATGATAATACCACAGTCCCAAACCTCTGGGATGCAGCAAAGGCTGTCTTAAGAGGGAAGTATATAGCAATCCAGGCCCTCTTAAAAAAAGAAGAAAGGTCTCAGATACACAACCTAACTTTACACCTTAAAGAGCTGAAAAAAGAACAGCAAATGAAATCCAACACCAGCAGAAGACAGGAAATAATAAAGATTAGAGCAGAAATCAATGCTACCGAAATTAAAAAACCTAAACAGTAAAACAGATCAATGAAACAAGGAGCTCGTTCTTTGAAAGAATTAACAAAATTGATAAACCCCTAGCCAGTTTTATCAAAAAGAAAAAGGAAAAGACCCAAATAAATAAAATAAATAATTAAAGAGGAGAGATCACAACCAATACTGCAGAAATGCAAACAATAATAAGAGAATATTATGAGCAATTGTATGCCAATAAATTGGCAATCTGGAAGAAATGGAAAAATTCCTAGAAACATATAAATTACCAAACTGAAACAGGAAGAAATAGAAAATTTGAACAGACCCATAACCATCAAATAAATATTATTAGTAATCAAAAATATCCCAAAAAACAAGAGTCTAGGGCTGGAGGCTTTCCAGGGGAATTCTATCAAACATTTAAAGAAGAGTTAATACTTATTCTTTTGAAGCTGTTCCAAAAAATGGAAATGGAAGGAAAACTTCCAAACTTATTCTATGAGGCCAGCTTACCTTGATTCCAAAACCAAACAAAGACCCCACTAACAAGGAGAACTATATACCAATTTCCCTGATGAACATGGATGTAAAAATTCTCAACAAGATACTGACCAAATGGATCCAACAATACATTTAAAAAATTATTCACCACGATCAAGTGGGATTTATACCTGGGATGCAGGGCTGGCTTCAACATCTGCAAACCAATCATTGTGATACATCACATTAATATAAGAAAGGACAAAAACCACATGATCCTCTCAATAGATGTAGAGAAAGCATTTGACAAAATACAGCATCCTTTCTTGATAAAAACTGTCAAGAAAGTAGGGATAGAAGGATCATACCTCAGGATCATAAAAGCCATGTACAAAAGACCCACTGCTAATATCATCACAATGGGGAAAAACTGAGAGCTTTCCCTCTAAGGTCAGGAACACAACAGGGAGGTCCACTCTTGCCACTGTTATTCAACACAGTATTAGAAGTCCTAGCCTCAGCAATCAGACAACACAAAAAAATAAAAGTCATCTAAATTGTCAAGGAGAACGACAAACCTTCACTTTTTGCAGATGACATGATACTCTATATAGAAAACCCAAAAGATTTCACAAAAAAAAAAAAACCCTGCTAGAACTGATCCATGATTTCAGCAAAGCTGCAGGATATAAAATCAACGCACAGAAATAGGTTGCATTTCCATACACCAATAATGAAGCAGCAGAAAGAGAAATCAAGGAATTGATTCCACTTACAATTGTACTAAAAACCATAAAATACCTAGGAATAAACCTACCCAAAGAGGTGAAAAATCTATACACTGAAAATTATAGCTTATGAAGGAAGTTGAAGAAGACACACACACAAAATAAAAGGAAAAATATTCCATGCTCATGGATTGGGATAACAAATATTGTTAAAATGTCAGCACTTCCCAAAGCAATCTACATATTTAATGTAATCCCTATCAAAATAACACCAGCATTCTTCACAGAGCTAGAACAAACAATCCTAAAATGTGTATGGAACCAGAAAAAAACCCAAATAGCCAAACCAATCCTGAAAAAGAAAACCAAAGCTGGAGGCATCACCATTCCGGACTTCAGTATGTATTACAAAGCTATAATCATCAAGACAGTATGGTACTGGCACAAAAACAGACACTTAGATCACTAGAACAGAGTAGAGAACCCAGAAATGGACCCACAAACATATGGCCAACTTTGTGGCCATATGACAAAGCCGGAAAGAATATCCAATGGAATGAAGACAGTCTGTTCAGGAAATGGTGCTGGGAAAACTGGACAGTGACATGCAGAAAAATAAACCTGGACCACTTTCTTACACCATACACAAAAATAAACTCAGAATGGATGAAAGATCTAAATGTAAGACAGGAAGCCATCAAAATCCTTGAGGAGAAAGCAGGAAAAAAACTCTTTGACTTCAGCTGTAGCAACTTCTTACTTACCACATCTCTGGAGGCAAGGAAAACAAAAGCAAAAATGAACTATTGGGACCTCATCAAAATAAAAATCTTCTGCACAGTGAAGGAAGCAATCAGTGAAAGTAAAAGGCAACCAAAGGAATGGGAGAATATATTTGCAAATGACATATCCGATAAAGGGTTAGTATCCAAAATCTATAAAGAACATATCAAACTCAACACCCAAAAAACAAATAATCCAGTGAAGAAATGTGCAAAAGACATGAACAGACACTTCTCCAAAGAAGACATCCAGACGGCCAAGTGACACATGAAAAAATGCTCAACATCACTCATCATCAGGGACATACAAATCAAAACCACAATGATATACCACCTCATACTTGTCAGAATGGTTGAAATTAACAACTCAGGCAATACTAGATGTTGGCGAGGATGCAGAGAAAGAGGATCTCTTTTGCACTGCTGGTGGGAATGCAAACTGGTGTAGCCGCTCTGGAAAACAATATGGAGGTTCCTCAGAAAGTTAAAAATAGAACTACCCTATGACCCAGCAATTGCACTACTAGGTATTTATCCAAAAGATACAGGTGTGCTGTTTCGAAGGGGTACATGCACCCCAATGTTTATAGAAGTGTTATGGACAATAGTCAAAGTATGGAAAGAGCCCAAATGTCCATTGACAGATGAATGGGTAAAGAAGATGTGGTATACAGATACAATGGAGTATTACTTGGCAATCAAAAAGAGTGAAATCTTGAGATTTGCAACAACATGGATAGAACTAGAGTGTATTATGCTAAATGAAATTAGTGAGTCAGAGAAAGACAAATATCATACGACTTCACTCATTTGTGGAATTTAAGATACAAAAGATGAACATAAGGGACGAGAAGCAAAAATAATATAAAAACAGTGAAGGGTATAAAACATAAGAGACTCTTAAATATTGAGAACTAAGGGCTGCTGGAGAGGATGTGGGTGGGGGGATGGGCTAAATGGACAAGGGGCATTGAGGAAGACACTTATTGGGATGAGCACTGGGTGTTATATGTAGGGGATGAATCACTGGATTCTACTCCTGAAATTGTTATTGCATTATATGCTAACAAACTTGTATATACACTTAAAAAAATAAATTGATTGATTAAAAAAATCACTCTGAATGTAAATGGACTAAATGCTCTATAGAAAACAAAACAAGACCCATCTATATGCTGCCTATAGAAGATTCATGTTAGACCTAACAACACCTGCAGATTGAAAGTGAGGAGATGGAGAAACATTTATCATGCAAATTGAAGTCAAAAGAAGGCCGGAGTAGCAATACTTAATCAGAAAAATTAGATTTTAAACCAAAGACTGTAACAATAGATGAAGAAGGGCACTATATCATAATAAAGGGGACCATCCAACAAGAAAATTTAATGATTGTAAATATTTATGCCCCGAACATGAAACAATACAAATATATAAAACAATTAATAACAATCATAAAGGAATTCATTTATAACAATAATACAATAATAGTAGGGCACTTTACCCCCCTTTCATCAATAGACAGATCATGTAAGCAGAAAATCAATAAGGAAACAATGGCTTTAATGACAACGGACCAGACGGACTTAACACATATATAGTAAAACCTTGGATTGTGAGTAACTTGTTCTGTGTATTCCACAAGACGAGCAAATGTTTCTAATAAATTTTAACTTGATAAACAAGCAATGGTCTGCAATGTGAGTAGTACATGATGCTGAACATCACATGATCACAACTGAGCCATTGGTTCTTCTCTCTCTCTCTCTGTCTCTGAGGGCTCGTGGGTGATCGTCTCCCATGCTCAGATGCTCAGTCTCAGGCCACAGTGTTTGGCAGAAATCAGTGATTTTTCAGAATGTTGGAAGGTGCCCACAACTGGCACTAATATCAGTTTTTGTCACTTCAAAGCACCTATGGACAGTCCTTTGCTTTTCCATATAAGAGTAAGCTTAGGAATGATTTGCTTCATTCTAGGTCAGGCTGCCTGTGGATGTAGACCCTTTCCTCTGCTGCCTTATTGCCAGTTACATTAAATATGGTATATGACAAGAATTTATTAATACTGTCTTGTAGTCAACATCCATGAGAGCATATAAATGGCCCCCATGCAGAAAAAGATTCTATTGAACAAATAGATAGCAGTGATTCCGTTAGTGATAATGAAAGTCATCCTACACAAACCCTCTTCTCTCCTGTTTCCTCACACCAGCCACAAAGGTTTTCAAACGTAAGTGCAGGTTAATTTATTTTTCTTTATATTCTGTATTTTCTTTATTATTTTCTATTATATTAAAGTGTTGTACCACTTTATATGAATTTTTGTTTTTGTTTTGGCTGCAGCAGCTTTTTACTCAACATGTCTCTGGAAGCAAGGGAAACAAAAGCAAAAATGAACTATTGAGACCTCATCAAAATAAAAAGCTTCTACACAGCAAAGGAAACAATCAACAAAAGTAAAAGGCAACTGACAGAATGGGAGAAGGTATTTGCAAATGACATATCAGATAAAGGGTTAGTATCCAAAATCTATAAAGAATTTATCAAACTCAACACCCGAAAAACAAATAATCCAGTGAAGAAAGGGGCAAAAGACATGAATAGACACTCCTCCAAAGAAGACATCCAGATGGCCAACTGACACATAAAAAAAAATGCTCAACATCACTCATCAGCAGGGAAATATAAATCAAAACCACAATGAGATACCATCTCACACCTATCAGAATGGCTAACATTAAAAACTCATGCAATAACAGGCTATTGGCAAGGACGTGGAGAAAGAGGATCTCCTTTGCATTGTTGGTGGGAATGCAAATTGGTGCAGCCACTCTGCAAAACAGTCTGGAAGTTCCTCAAAAAATTAAAAATACTATCCCTACGACTCAGCAATTGCACTACTAGGTATTTATCCAAGGGATACAGGTGTGCTGTTTCAAAGGGACACATGCACCCCAATGTTCATAGCAGCACTATCAACAATAGCCAAAGTATGGAAGGAGCCCAAATGTCCATCGATGGATGAATGGATAAAGAAGATGTGGTGTATATATATATATATATATATATATATATGTATGTATGTATACACACACACACACACACACACACAATGGAGTATTACTCGGCAATCAAAAAGAATGAAATCTTGCCATTTGTGACTATGTGGATGGAACTGGAGGGTATTATGTTAAGTGAAACTAGTCAGCCAGAGAAAGACAAAAATCATATGACTTCACTCATATGAGGACTTTAAGAGACAAAACAGATGAACATAAGGGAAGGCAAGCAAAAATAATATAAAAGCAGGGAGGGGACAAAACATAAGAGACTCTTAAATATGGAGAACAGAGGGTTATTGGAGGGTTTATTGGGAGGGGTGGGCTAAATTGGTAAGCAGCATTAAGAAATCTACTCTAGAAATCATTGTTGCACTATATGCTAACTTGGATGTAAATTTAAAAAATAAATTAAATTAAATGGTAAAAAAGAAGAAGAAGAAGAAAAGAAACAGAACTATAGAGAACAAACTGATGGTTACTGGAGGGGGGTGGGCAGAGGGATGGGTTAAATAGGCAATGTGTATTAAGGAGGGCACTTGTGTTGAGCACGGGGTATAGGTGATGAATCACTAAATTCTACACCTGAAACTAATATTACACTGTATGTTACCTAACTGGAAATTAATTAAAAACTTGGAAAGAAAAAAAAAGCAGAGATTGTCAAAGTGACTGCAAAAACAAGACCCAACCCAGAAAAACCAGTATTGTCACCCAGAAAAACCCATAAATAAAGGACTCAGGTTAAGAATGGAGAAAGAGATACCATGCTAACACTAACGAAACAAATAAACAAACAAAAAAGATGGAGTAGCCACATTATTTCCATACAAAAAAACTTCAGAATAAGAAAAATTATCAAGGAGAAAGAGAGCATTTCATATGATAAAGGGGTCAGTTTTCCAAGAAGACATAACAATCCTTAACATATATCTCCCTAAACACAAAACATCAAATTATGGAAGCTAAAAGTTGATAAAATGATAATAGAAATAGACAAATCTGTTACTACAGTTGGATACATGAAAAGCCCTTTTTTAGTAATTAATAGATCAAGCAGGTAGAAAAGCAATAAGAATGTAATTGACCTAAACATCTTTGCCAAACAATTTGATCTATTTGGCATTTTTATAATACTGCATCCAACAACAGCAGAATTGCTGCTGTTGTTGGAGTATGAGAACACACATACTCCTCAAAATCACACAGAATAACAACCCTCACTAAGACAGAGCACACAGTGGGCCATAAAACACATCTTAAAAAGTTGAAAAGAATAAAAATCATGAAGTATGTTCTCAGACAACACAGGAATTAAACTACAAATCAATAACAGAAAGAGCTAGAAAGTGCCCAATACTTGGAGATTTAAAGATACACTTCTAAATAACACCTGGATCAAAGAAATCTCAAGAAAAATTTAGAGATATTTTGAACTAAATAAAAATGAACAGACAACTCACCAAAATTTGTGGGATGCAAAAAAAGCTATGATTAGAGAGAAATGCATTCCATTAAACGCATATATTAGAAAACAAGAAAGATTCAAAATTAATAATCTAAGTTTCTCCACTTAGAAAACTGGAAAAGAAAGAGCAATTTAAACCTAAAGCGGAAGTAAGGCAGCAAAACTTAGAGCAGAAATCAATGAAATTGAAAATAGGAAATAACAGAAAATTCCACCAAACCTAAAGCTAGTTCTTGGAAATGATCTAGAAAGTTGATAACCTTCTACCCAGGCTAACCAAGAAAAAAAGAGAGAGAAAGAAAAGACACAAAATATCAAAGTGAAAGTAGGATCACACAATTGATTCCATGGATGCTAAAAAGATAACAAAGGAATACTATAAATAAAGGTATCTCCACAAATTTGATAAGTCAAATAAAATGAACAAAATCCTAGAAAAAGAGAAACCCACAAAACTCACACAAAGAGAGGTAATTTGAATAGACCTATGTTCACTTTTAAAAAAATTGAGTCAGTAATTAATAACTTTGAAAAAGGTAAGCACTAGGTTCAGGTATTTTCGCTAATTCTACAAAATATTTAAGGAAGAAATGGTACCAATTCGCCACAGTCTTGTCCAGAAAATAGAAACAGAGGGAACACTTCTTAATTCCTTCTATGAGCCCAGCACTATTGTAATACCAAAACCAGATAAAGACAAACTACAGACCAATATCTCTCAGACTATACATCCAAAAGTCTTCAAGAAAATATTAGCAAATCTCATCCAACAATGCAAAAAAATTAACTCCAACCAAGTGGAGTTTATTCTAGATATGCAAGGCTCATTCAATATTCAGAACCAATCAGTGTACTCATCTAACACATCAACAGGCTAAACTAGAAAATTTGAATGATATCAACTGACACAAAAAAGTCATTTAATGAAATCCAACACCTATTCATGTAAAAACTCTCAGTAAACTAAAAATAGAGAGGAACTTCTTCAACATGAAGTCAAAAAACTTCTACAAAAAAAACTTACAGCTAATATCATACTGGAGAGAACTGGTACACTTTTCCCTAAGATCAGGAACAAGGCAAAGATGTCCTCTCTTACCGCTCCTATTCAACATCTTACTAGAAGGTGTAGTTAGTGCAGACAATGAAGAAAAAAATAACATATAGAATTTGGGAGGGAAGAAATTAATTGTCTTTATTTGCAGATTATATAATTGTTTATGTAGAAAATCTCAAATTGCCAAAAAGAAAAAAAATCTCCTGGAACTAATAGGTAACTATAGCAAGGTCACTGCACACAGGTTAATATACAAAGATCGACTGCTTTTGTGTATACCAGCAATGAACAATTGGAATTTGAAAAAAAATACTACCAGGAGCACCTGGGTAGCTCAGTTGGTTGAGTGTCCAACTTTGGCTCACAGTTTGTGAATTTCAGCCCCACGTGGGGCTCACTGCTCTCAGTGCAGAGCCTGCTTCGGATCCTCAGTCCCTCTGCCCCTCCCCTGCTGTGTTTTCTCTCTCTCTCTCTCAGAAATAAATAATCTTTAAAATAAAATGAAATAACATAACATAAAATACTACCATTTACAATAGCACAAAAAATGTGAAATACAGTATTAATCTAACAAAATGCGTACAGTATCTACCTGCAGAAAATTATTCTAGAAACTACAGGTTCAGTGAAATCAGACTCTATAAAACCCTATGGAACACTAAAAAATAAAGGAAAAGAAAAAGAAAACACACCTTGCATTTTTCAGAGAGAACAAACAAGGAAAAAAATAGGAGTTCTAAAAGTTAAAAAAGGAAAAAAATACCCATATGAAAAATATATTTAAAATATTAAATGGAAATGCAAGAAAAAAGGATAATATTGAAAGACACAGATCAAAAATGGAATCCAAGAAAAGATACAAAAAAGACAAAGTGACACAAAATTTGTAAAATCAAAGAAAGGTAGTTATGGTATTCAAATATAAACAAAACAAAAAATAATGGTATTCATAATCATAGCAAAGCAAAAATTAAGAAACAAATAATGGAACGAATGTTTTATGGATGTTGAAAAGCAATTCACCTCTGATTTTTGACTCTTCACATATTCCAAAAATGATCAAAATATACAGGCTCTGGATAAATTAGCAAGAATAATTTATTATTTAACCTTGTGACCTAAAAACAAGTAACACACCATTTTCCCCCAATGTCCTTGAAATGTGTATCAATATGGATTATAATCTTGACCACAAAAGGGGCGCCTAAGTGGCTCAGTCAGTTAAGCATCGACTTCAGCTCAGGTCATGATCTTGAGGTTCTTAAGTTCGAGCCCCATGTTGAGCTCTGTGCGGACAGCTCAGAGCCTGGAGCCTGCTTCAGATTCTGTCTCTTCCTCTCTCTCTGCCCCTTCTCCCTCTCTATCTCAAAAAATAAATAAGTGTTAAAAAAGTTTTAAACAATAATAATAATCTTGGACACAAAAGAAGTCTCAAGAAGTTATAATAAGTAGAAGCTAAACAGGCTGCAACATAACGAAAATAAACTGCCCAGAGATTTTACAAAAGAAAAATAAAAAGCACTATGTTGAGTCTCAAAGATGAAATAGACCTTGTGGTTAGAGGCTATTTCAAAACTAGAGGAAGAGGACTATTCCATTATATTTATACACCACATCCTCTTTACCTATTCATCAATCAATGGACACTTGGGTTGCTTCCAAGACTTGGCTACTGTAAATAATGCTGAAATAAGCATAGGGGTGCATTTATCTTTTTGAATTAGTATTCTTGTTTTCTCTGGGTAAATACCCAGTACTGGAATTATTGGATCATTCGGTATTTCTATTTTTAATTTTTAGAAGAATGAGATCTTGCCATTCATGACAATATAGGTGAACCTAGAGAGTATTATGCTAAGTGAAATAAGTCAGACACAAAGAGATAAATGCCATATGATTTCACTTACATGCAAAATCTAAAAAACAAAACAAAATAAACCAAAAACCAAAAAACACCAGACTCTTAAATACAGGGAACAAACTGGTGGTTGACAGAGGAATGGTATGTTGGGGGATGGGTAAAATAGATAAAGGGGATTAAGGGGTACAAACTTCCAGCTATAAAATAAATAAGTCACAGAGATGAAAAGTACAGTAAAGGGAATAGAGTCAATAACATTGTTATATGGTGTTATATAATGTTATATGGTGACACGTGATAAGTACACATGGTGATGAGCACTGAGTGATGTGTAGAATTGTTGAATCAGTACATCAATCACATGTGGGTACACCTGAAATTAATAGAACATTGTATGTTAATTATACTTAAATTTAAGAAATGATCAATAATAAAAAAATTTTAGCCTAAAAAACATCAACCTACTTTACTAAGGAGAAAAAGAGGAAAAGGAAGATAACAAAATGAGTAAAGATGGTTCAACATTAAGAAATATCCTTATATAATTCAGTACATCAACAAATAAAAGGAGAAAGTATATAAATATACCCCTAAATTATCTTAAAAGGGAATTGGTAAAACCTAGTAGCTATTTTTATAAAAACTATATGAAACAGATAGATGCTATTATAATATAAAGCCTCCAGAAAGAACAAACATTACAGTGAATACTGAAATGGTGAAGTCATTTAAATAGGAAAAAAAAAAGGACAAGTTGCTTACCTATAAATATTTTTAGAAGGTTTAGCCAAGGCAATAGGGTAAGAAAATTAAGTCATTGGTATAAATATGAACATGAGATACAACATTATATGTCTTACAAGTATATACATAGAAACCCTAGAGAACAAAAGCAAAATCTATAAGAACTAGAAAAGGAATTTACCAACATGCATGAATTTTAAAAAGTAGATATATAAAACTTACAGATTTTATTTGGAACAATATAAATTTAAAAGAAATAAAATCATACTCCAGACACAGTAGCAAATAAAATACATGTATATTTATAAACATTTCAAAGGTATAGACCTATATGAAGAAAACTATAAAATCCTATTAAAGGAAATTAAACAAGATCTAAATAAAGAGACATATAAGGCACCCCCAATTAGGAAAACACAGTAATTTAAAAATGTCAGTCCTTCTGAAATTATTGTGTAAGTGTGGTGTATTTGCAGTTTGTAATTCCATTGAAACTGGATAAAGTAGTTCTACAGAAACTTACATGATAGAATGAATATCTGAGTCAAGCCAGGAAAAAATATGTAAAGTAGGTGGAGGAAGATTTAATATATTTAAATGTAAAAAAAAAAAAAAGCAATACAGGTATTAGAAGACAATGTAGAAAAGTATTTTCAACACATATGAGAAAGGGTTAATTCACTTGATACACAAAGATTCCAGGCTAATAATAACATTTGACAAACCCAAAGGAAACAGACCTGAACACGTAGCTTAGGGAAAAGAAAATTAAAATGTCCAATAAACATATGAATACAGATAAACTGAAACACCAGTGAGAAACCATTTCTTCGTAGTTAGAATGGCAGACAGAATTTTATATGTGATGCTGCAGTGTGGGAGAAGATTCAGAGAAACATTCCTTGTTGGTGTGAGCTTGAATTGCTAAAGCCATTTCAGAAAGGATCTGGCAATAATCCATGAATTTTAAGATATACTACAGATTACCTCAGCAGTCATTTTTGGAACCTAGCCTATGGAAATGAAAACAATATGCATCTTGTAGAAACTCCAGAACGTTCAGTGGCTCCCCATTTCCCTCAGAGTAAAAGCCAGGTTCTTACAGTGTTCAAGGGACCTGAAATGATACAGCCTTTCTCTCCTCTCCCCTAGCTCAACCCTCTCTGGCCCCACCCTACTCTGTGCTGTTTCTTGACTACATCAGGCACACTCCAACCCTAGAAACTTGGTGCTGGCTCTCTCTTCTGTGTAGTATGTTCTTTGTCCAGACATCCATGTGGTGAACGAATTCCCTCGTCTCCTTAAGGAACTTGCTTCATGGTATCTTCTCAAATGAGGCCTGCTCTGACCAACTCACTCCCGTATTCTAGCTCTATTTTTATTCATGTCCTTACCACTCTCTAACGTATTGAATTACTTATTTATTTCATTCAGTGTTTATTGTCTGTCTTCTCACAAAATATATATACCACAAGCATAGGGATTTTGTCTGTTTTGTCCCTTGAGTTTTCTTAAGTACCTGAGATGCATAAGACATTGATCAATATTTATTGGTTATCAATATAAATAATGATCCATATTTATTGATGCTTACAAGTACAAAAGTTTTTATTGAAACATTTTTTGTAGCAAAATACAACCATAAAGACTACCCCCAAAACCTGACTGTCCGTTCAGCTGAATAGCAGAGAAGCTTATGGCAAATCCATACTTTGAAATGGTATGTTGCTATTTATTCCTAGTAATTTGGAATGAAGGGCATAATTCTACTGATAAATGAAAACATCAGGTTCAGATTAATATGTTATGACCCCATTTTTATACAGATCAAAGTAGTAAAAATCTCTCATTTGTGTGTCAAGTTTGGAACAAATTTTGGGAAAAACATGGAGTGCTACATCCTAGGCTGTTAACATTGGCTTAATGAAGAGAAACAGAATTGCACCCAGGTCCCTTCAGATCCATCTTTGACCATATTTTGGTAACATCAGAGGAAATATAAATACTAGAGCCAACGAGAGGGGAGGAGCCAAGATGGCGGAACAGCATGGAAGCATTTTGTGTGCCTCGTGTCCATGAAATACAGCCAGACCAACGCTAAACCATCCTACACACCTAGAAAACTGATGGAGGACTCACACAACAATCTGCACAACCTGAACCACAGAATTCAGCAGGTATGCGGCGCGCAGAGGTGAATTTGGGGAGCGAGAAGCCAAGGAGGGTAGGGAACTGCTTTTGCGGGTGGAGAGAGGACAGAGACTGGGGAGGGGGGGAGAATACGGGAAAAGCACCCCTCCCCAAAAGCAGCTGGAGAGAAAGTGGAAAATGGGAAACGGCCACAGGGACTAAACTAAAAAGGGAGAAAGGAGAGAGTTAAAATTCCATTAAGACCGTAAACAAGGGGAGCGCAAACGTTGCAACTCCACAGCACGATACCTGGCGGTGCTCTGGTGGGAAGGGCGAGTCCCCAGGAGCAGAGTGGGGTCCGGGAGGTTCTCGGGCCACACGGGGAGAAGCGGTTCCACTGCTGGAAGGGCATTTGGTAGAGACTGTTGAAGCCACCTGGTCCCAGCAGACCCCAGAAAACGGCCACATTCGCTGGTGCTGGGGCAAGGTCGTTAAGGGTGAAACCTGGTGCCAGAAGTGTGTGGTGCTTTTCCATAATCCCTGAAAAGCTGCTGCTACGCTATCTCGCGAATTTTTTCTGGGGCGGGCTGGCACCTGGCCGCAGTCTCAGGGCACCGGCAGCAGCAGGGTCCCGCAAGCGTTCCTGGGCGCAGCTGACATTCGGCCATTGCTCATTCGGCCGGTGCTCGGTGAGGCCCTCCCGCAGAGGGGCGGGACGGGTCAAAGCCGCGGTCCTTCGGAAGTAAGGGGTCGGGGAAAACAGCCGCATCTGAGACAGGGCTCGGGAGAGAGGTGCTGCCTGGGACTAGGTCACGGACAGTGAAGAAGCCGGGAGTGGACGAAAGCTGAAGACAGAGGACGGTTGAGCGATTGCTGATCGCAGAGAAAAGTTCGCATACTAGAGACTGAGGAGCTGGGAGACGCCATTTTCAGCCCCCCCGCGCATGCGCATACGCACCTAAGAGCGCCGCAACCCTCCACCCCAGTAGGGTAGCAGCGCCATCTAGTGGAGAACGGAGCCAATACACTGAGCCCCACCCAGTTGGGTCAACCTCGCTCTTCAAGAACACAAGTCTCACCGCCGGCTTAGTTTATGGACTATAAAACGCTGCATAGTCTGGCTTCTAGGGGAAAACGAAGTAATTTCAGTCCTATTTCAATCTGTTAGGTCCATCTATTCAATTTTCTTTCTTTCTTTTTTTTCTCTTTTACACTACTTTTCTTTGTTTTGAATACAAAAAGAGAAAAAAATTCATTTTTATTTTCAATTGTTATTAAAAATATTTTTCTTTAATTTTTTTACTATTTTTTTACTTTTGTGTAAATTTTTTCAAATTCCATCTTACTTCCATCATTTTATTTTAGTTTACTTCAGTGTATTCACCTTTTCAAATTTTCAAATGATTTTTTTTCTTTTTTCTTTCTTTTCTCTCTTTTTCTTTTCTTTTCTTTTTCTTGAATGCAGAAAGAGAAAAACTTCATTTTTACTTTCAATTTCCATTAAAAATATTTTTCCTTAATTTTTTTACTGTATTTTTTGCTTTGATGTAATTTTTTTCAAATTCTATTTTACTTCCATCATTTTATTTTAGTCTACTACAGTGTATTCACTTTTTCAAATTTTCAAATGATTTCTTTTTTCTATTTTTTCCCTTTTTCATATCTTTTTTCTTGAATACAGAAAGAGAAAAAAATCATTTTTATTTTTAATTTTTATTAAAAATATTTTTAATTTTTTCTACTATATTTTTACTTTTGTGTAAATTTTTTCAAATTCTATTTCACTCCCATCATCTAATTTTAGTCTACTTCAGTGTATTCATTTTTTCAAATTCTCAAAGATTTCCTTTTTTTCCCCCCTTTTTTTCTCTAATCTGTCAAACCACTTTCAACACCCAGACCAAAACACACCTAGGATCTAGCATCATTTATTAGATTTGTGTGTGTGTGTGTGTGTGTTTTAATTTTAATATTTTTTAATTTTTAATATTTTAAATTTTAATTTTTCTACATTATTAATTCCTTTTATCCCTTCAAAATGACAAAACGAAGGAATTCACCACAAAAGAAAGAGCACAAAGAAATGACAGCCAGGGATTTACCAACACAGATACAAGCAAGATGTCTGAACCAGAATTTAAAATCATGATAATAAGAATACTAGCTGGAGTCGAAAATAGATTAGAATCCCTTTCTGCAGAGATAAAAGAAGTAAAAAATAGTCAGAAGGAAATTAAAAATGTTATAACTGAGCTGCAATACGGATGGATGCAGTGGCAGCAAGAATGGATAAGGCAGAACAGAGAATCAGCGATATAGAGGACAAACCTATAGAGAATAATGAAGCAGAAAAAAAGAGGGAGATTAAGGCAAAAGAGCACGATTTAAGAATTAGAGAAATCAGTGACTTGTTAAAAAGGAATAACATCAGAATCATAGGGATCCCAGAAGAGGAAGAGAGAGAAATAGGGGTAGAAGGTTATGTGAGCAAATCACAGCAGAAAACTTTCCTAACCTGGGGAAAGACAGACATCAAAATCCAGGAAGCACAGAGGACCCCCATTAGATTCAACAAAAACCGACCATCAACAAGGCATATCATAGTCAAATTCACAAAATACTCAGGCAAGGAGAGAATCATGAAAGTGGCAAGGGAAAAAAAGTCCCTAACCTACAAGGGAAGACAGATCAGGTTTGCAACAGACCTATCCACAGAACCTTGGCAGGCCAGAAAGGAGTGGCAGGATATATTCAGTGTGCTAAATCAGAAAAATTTGCTGCCAAGAATTCTTTATCCAGCAAGGTTGTCATTCAAAATAGGAGAGATAAAAAGTTTCCCAGACAAACAAAAATTAAAGGAGTTTGTGACCACTAAACCAGCCCTGCAAGAAGTTTTAAGGGGGACTCTCTGAGGGGAGAAAAGATGACTATCAAAAGCAACAAAGATTAGAAAGGACCCACAAACATATGGCCAACTAATCTTTGACAAAGCAGGAAAGAATATCCAATGGAATGAAGACAAAGCAGGAAAGAATACCCAATGGAATAAAGACAGTTTCTTCAGCAAATGTTGCTGGGAAAACTGGACAGCAGCATGAAGAAGAATGAACCTGAATCACTTTCTTACACCATACACAAAAATAAACTCAAAATGGATGAAAGACATAAATGTAAGACAGGAAGCTGTCAAAATCCTCGAGAAGAAAGCAGGCAAAAACCTCTTTGATCTTGGCCACAGCAACTTCTTATTCAACACGTCTCCAGAGGCAAGGGAAACAAAAGCAAAAATGAACTACTGGGACCTCATCAAAATAAAAAGCTTCTGCACAGTGAAGGAAACAATCAGCAAAACTAAAAGGCAACCAACGGTATGGGAGAAGATATTTGCAAATGACAGATCAGATAAAGGGTTGGTATCCAAAATCTATAAAGAACTTATCAAACTCAACACCCAAAAAACAAATAATCCAGTGAAGAAAGGGGCAAAAGACATGAATAGACACTTCTCCAAAGAAGACATCCAGATGGCCAACTGACACATGAAAAAATGCTCAACATCACTCATTATCAACGAAATACAAGTCAAAACCACAATAAGATATCACCTCACACCTGTCAGCATGGCTAACATTAAAAACTCGGGCAACAACAGATGTTGGTGAGGATGCGGAGACAGAGGATCTCTTTTGCATTGTTGGTGGGAATGCAAACTGGTGCAGCCACTCTGGAAAACAGTATGGAGGTTCCTCAAAAAATTAAAAATAGAACTACCCTATGACCCAGCAATTGCACTACTAGGTATTTATCCAAGGGATACAGGTATGCTGTTTTGAAGGGACACATGCACCCCAATGTTTACAGCAGCACTACCAACAATAGCTGAAGTATGGAAAGAGCCCAAATGTCCATCAGTGGATGAACGGATGAAGAAAATGTGGTATATATATATATATACAATGGAGTATTACTTGGCAACCAAAAAGAATGAAATCTTGCCATTTGCAACTACGTGGATGGAACTGGAGGGTATTATGCTAAGTGAAATTAGTCAGTCAGAGAAAGACAAAACTCATATGACTTCATTCATATGAGGACTTTAAAAGACAAAACAGATGAACATAAGGAAAGGGAAACAAAAATAATATAAAAACAGGGAGTTGGACAAAACAGAAGAGACTCATAAATATGGAGAACAAACTGAGGGTTACGGGAGGGGTTGTGGGAGGGGGGATGGGCTAAATGGGTAAGGGGCACTAAGGAATCTACTCCTGAAATCATTGTTGCACTATATGCTAACTAATTTGGATGTCAATTTAAAAAAATAAAAAATGAAATATAAAAAAAAGAAAAAAAAAGAAAAAAAGAAAAGGAAAAAAAAAGAGTTTAGTTACATTATAACCCAAACAGATTGGGTGTATTTATGAGCTAAAGCATCTATGGAATGTACCTTATTTATAAGTTAGGATGTTTGGCAAATAAATGAAGTTATTACTATTAAAAAATAATAATAATAGAGCCAACGAAGCAAGGCTTTAGAGTAAGTGTATTTAATACTCTCCCAGCTTATGAGGTAATATTGCTTCTATAATAAAATTAACCAAAGCAAAATAAGTCCATCAAAGGAAGACAGATATCATAGATTTCACTCATATGTGGGATTTGAGAGATGCAACAGATGAACATAGAGGAAGGGAAGGAAAAATAAGATAAAAACACAGAGGGAGGCAATCCATAAGAGACTCTTAAATACAGAGAACAAACTGAGGGCTGTTGGAGGGGAGGTGGATGAGGGATGGGTTAAATGGGTGCTGGGCACTAAGGAGGGCACATGTTGGAATGAGCACTGGGTATCATATGTAAGAGATGAATCGCTGGGTTCTACTGAAGCCAAGACTACATTGTAAGCTAACTAACTTGAATTTAAAAAAAAATTGAGTTTTCTAATTTAAAAATAAAGGTAGGCAAAACAATGAAATATTTAGCAATAAATTTAGCAAACTAAAAGCAATTTTATATGCTAAAAACTACAAAACATTGGTAAGAAAAATTAAGATTCGAAATAAATAGAAAAATACCATGCTCATGGATTGGAAAACTCAGTATTTTTAAGATAGCAATTCTCCCCTCATTGATCTATAGATTCAGTGAAAGTCTTAGCAAAATTCCAGAAAGAGCTTTTGCAGAAAATCCTTTCTGATTTTAAGACTTATTATGAAGTTAACAGTAATCAAGACAGTTACAATACTGGCATAGAAATAGATACATAGATCAATGGAATACATTGAGAGTGAAAAAATAAACCTTTATATTATTGGTCAATCGATTTTCAAAGTGCCAAGGCAATTCAATGAGAAAAGAGTCTTTTCAACAAATGATGCTAGGACATTTAAATACCCACATACAGAATGATTAATTTATACCCTTACCTCATACCATAGACAAAAATCAACTCAAAAGGGATCCTAGATCTAAATATAAGAGCAGGACCAAATTTGGGGTCATGCATCCTACATATTCACACAAGGCCTTGTGCTTGGTTTAATGCCCTGCTTTCACTGTTATGAAATTCATGATGATTTTTGAACAAGGGTCCCCCCCCACGCTCATTTTTCACTGGGTCCCACAGATTATATAGCATCCTGTGTACAAGAAAACATGATAAAACTTTTCAAATAGATAGAAAATATTTGGAAAACAGTGTGGAGGTTCCTCAAAGAATTAAAAATAGAGCTCCCCTATAACCCTGGAATAGCACTACTAGGAATTTATCCAAGGGATACAGGAGTGCTGATGCATAGGGGCACATGTACCCCAATGTTTATAGCAGTGCTTCCAACAATAGCCAAATTACGGAAGGAGCCTAAATATCCATCAACTGATGAATGGATAAAGAAGATGTGGTCTATATATTCAATGGAATACTACTTGGCACTGAGAAAGAATGAAATCATGTCAGTTGCAGCAGTGTGGATAGAACTGGAAGGTACTATGCTGAGTGAAATAAGTCAGTCAGAGAAGGACAGATATCGTGTGTTCTCATTCATATGTGGATCTTGAGAAACTTAACAGAAGACCATGGGGAAAGGAAGGGGAAAAAAACAGATCCAAACAGAGAAGGAGGGAGGCAAACCACAAGAGACTATTAAATACAGAGAACAAACTAAGGGTGGATGGGGGAGTGGGGGAAAGGGAAATTGGGTGATGGGCATTGAGTAGTGCATGTGTTGGGACAAGCACTGGGTGTTGTATGTAAGCCAATTTGACAATAAATTATAGTCATAAAATTTTTTTTTTAATCTACAATAAAAGTAAAAAAAAAAAGAAAATATATGTGATTTGGGGTTAGACAAAAAGGAAGCTACAACAACAAAAGCATGATCCATAAAAGAATAAACTGATAAATTGGAATTCATCAAAATTTAAATCCTTTGTTTCAAAAGACACCATTAAGAAAATAAAAGACTAGTCCTGGATTGTGAGAAAATATTAGCCAATCATATTTCTAATGAATGATTTGTATACAGATATGTAAAGAATTCTTACAACTCAATAATTAGACAACCCAATTAAAACCAATCTTTTAATTGGGTTGTCTAATTATTTTATTATATACATAT